>NC_044988.1:82876281-83235007 GCF_008728515.1 Papio anubis | reverse complement strand
ATATCTATTACCTATGGAGTTATTTTAAACTGGGTTATTTGTCTTTTTTATTGTTGAGTTGTAAGACTTCTGGATAGAAGTCACATATCAGATATATGATTATCACACAAATATGTTATTTGCAAATATTTTCTCCCATTCTGTGAGCTGTCTTTTCAATTTCTTGATGGTGCCCTTTGAGGCACAAAAATGTTAAATTTTGGTGAAGTTCAAATTATCTAGTTTTCCTTTGCTTACTTGAATGTTAGGTGTTATAGCTAAGAAGCTATTGCTTAATTGAAAATCACAAGGATTTACACTAATATTTTCTTCCAAGAGTTTTGGAGAGTTAGCCTTTATATTTTGTCTTTGATCCATTTTGAGTTAATTTTTGTATACGGTGTGAGGTAGGGATGCAACTTCATTCTTTTGCATATGGAGAGCTAATTATTCCTGTGCCATCTGTTGACAACAGTATTCTTTGCCCATTTAATTTTCTTGGCACTCTTGTTAGAAACTAATTGACCATAGATGTATGGGTTTACTTCTGGACTCTCAGTTCTATATCATATATATATATATATCCTTATGCCACTACTACACTGTCATAATCATTGTAGCTTTGTGATCTAAGTTTTGAAGTTGGGAAGCATGAATCCCTAAACTTCATTTCTCTTTTCGAAGTTGTTTTGGATATTCTTAGTCTTTTGCATTTTCATGTGAATTGTAGTATCAGCATGTCAATTTCCGCAAAAATGAAAGGCAGCTGAAGTTTAATGCAATATCAGAACCTTTCAAAGTCCCTATGAACATCTCATTACTCAGCTTCTCTTCTTTAGTTTTTTTGTTTTGTTTTGTCTATTATTTGTTCCAACAGAAATCTATACCATAGGAAACCAAGAAATTAAACAATTGCCTGTCATTGTTTTTGACAAACAGCTCTGGGCTTTTTGCATTGGACAAGCCACTGCATCAGGTCAAATAAATATACCCTTGAACATGGAGTCTTCCAGGGACTCACCAGACAGGTTAAATAATGAAAGTACAGTGAGAATGAGGCTTTGAAGAAGCTACAGCCATGTTCTCCCTCTGGTAACTGTCAATCTGTTAGTTTTCACCACATATGTAGGCTGTTTGTTTTCAAGGCTACATAACATTGAAGAATGGGATATTGGACTGAAGCAATTAAAGCACCACAAAGCTCGATATTCTTACCAACATTCAGCCAGTTTGTTGGGTAAATGCTCCCCACATTGCTTTAATTTATTTCCATGGTTCTGAAAAAGCTTTCATGAAGAAGATAATTTTTGGGAGTGTTTGCTTTGCCATTTTCCCTAACATCACTCAAAAATGTTAACCTACCTTTCCTTTCTCTCTTTTTTTAATTGATTACTTTTACTGGAACTTTGTTTTCTCATGAATTCTTTTAAATCATACCTAGTAATCCCAGAATTTGGGAGGCTGGGGTGGGCAGATTGTTTGAGCTCAGGAATTCGAGACCAGCCTAGGCAACATGGTGAAACCCCATCTCTACAAAACATAGAAAACTTAGCCAGGTATAGTGGCTTGCACCTGTAGTCTCAGCTACTAGGAGGCTGAGGTGGGAGGATTCCTTGAGCCCAGGAGGCAGAGATTGCACTGAGCTGAGATTGCACCACTGCACTCCAGCCTGGGCAACAGAGTGAGACGGTCTTTAAAAAATAAAATAAAATAAAAAGAAAGAAAGAATTATATTTAGAATTAATTAATTCTCTTGCTTTCATTTTTTCCAACTTACTGATTTTAATCTTATTCTTTCCTCCTTTAACTAAGTTCATTTTTTTTTTTTACTTTTTGAAATAAATGCCTAGTTCCTTTATTTTGATTCTTCTTTGTTTTATAATAAACAACATTAAAATTATGAATTATCCTCTGAGCATTACCTTGGAGTCTCGTAAGTCTTGCTACACAGTGTTATCATAATTATTTTCTAGCCTGTAGTTGCAGTATGATTTTGTTTTTGACTTAAGCTTATTTATGAGGGCATTTTAAATTTTCCAAGCGATTTTTATTTATTATTTTGCAACCCATTCCTTATTTTACTGCATTGCACTACATGAATGTGTCAATGAAAGCTTCCTTTTTAGGATTCATTTTTTCCATGTAACTTATGAGATCATTAATTTTAAAAATGTTATATAAAAATTTGAGAATAATATATTCATAGACTATCTTGTTTCTCTCTCTCATATATTGTAACTAAATATATTATTCAGTTCTTCTATTTTCTGATTTGATCTATCAAAGACTGAAAATTCTTTAAGCCAACTTTATTGATTTAAACAAAAATTAATTTAGATATACATTACATACATTAAGAGGTACCAATGTTAAGTGTACATTTCAATTAGTGTGACTCAATCAAAATAGGAAAGATTTCCATCATACCAAAAAGTTCATTGTGCCCTTTACAAGCCAACTCCTCCCAACAACAGACTGAGCAGCAACTTTCCTGTTTCCTGTCACTATAAACTATATTTGCCTTTTTAGAATTTCATATAAAGTAAATCATACAGATTGTACCCTTTTGTGCCTGGATTCTTTGTTTGACACAACATTTTGGGATTGATCCACGTAGCTATTAATGTCACTAGTTCATTCCTCTTTGTGGCTAAATTGTGCTTCATTATATGGTATACTACAATTTGTGTATCCACTCATCAGTTGATGAATGTTTGCATTTTTCCAGTTCAGGCTACTGTGATTAAAGTTGCTATAAATATTTTTGTACAGTCTTTGTGTGATGTACGGTTTCATTTCTATGGGTTGTGTTACAAGTATATGTCTTAGTCCATTTTTTCTGATACAACAGGATACGTGAGACTGGGTTGTTTATAAACCATAGCAGTTTATTTGGTTCACAGTTCTGGAGTCTAGGAAGTCCAAGAACATGGTGCCAGCATCTGGTGAGGGCTTTCATGCTGCATCATCCCGTGGCAGAAGGCAGAAGGGCAAATGAGGGTGAGAGTGTGAGACAGAGAAGGTAAAATTTCCCTTTATAACAACCCACTCTGGCAATGATGGATGCACTCCTGTGATAATTACATTAAGCTATTCATGAGGGCAGAGCACTCATGGCCTAATCATCTCTTAATGTTCCCACCTCTTAATACCCTCAAAATGGCAATTAAATTTCAACATGAGTTTTGGGGCCCAGCATGGTGGCTCATGTCTGTAATCTCAGCACTTTGGGAGGCTGAGGCAGGTGGATCACTTGAGGTCAGGAGTTTGAGACCAGCCTGGCCAACATGGTGAAACCCCATCTGTACTAAAGACACAAAAGTTAGCCAGGCATGGTAACATGGACTTGTAATCCCAGCTATTCAGGAGGCTGAGGCACAAGAATCACTTGAACCTGGGAAGGTAGAGGTTGCAGTGAGCTGAGATTGCATCAATGCACTCCAGCCTGAGTGACAGAGTGAGACTATACATTTCCCAGGTGACTGATGGTGTTTTCTTATTTTTATCTTATAAATCTTTTTTGTGAATTTATGTTTCAATTTGTGTCCATTTAAAAAAATTAGGCTGTTTTCCTTTTAATAATTAAGTTTTGAGAGTTTGTTGTTTACTCTTTATACAACTTCCTTATCTAATATACATCTTGTTACCTACATTGGTTTTGAAATCAGACAGACCAATTCCTTCCCCTTTATTCTTCTTTTTCAAAATTGTTTTAATTATTAGAGTTTCTTGACCTTTTCATATAATTTTTTACAAATCTTATCTATATCTACAGAAAAATATTTTAGGGATTTTGATAGAAATTTCATTAAACCTTTATATTAATTTTGGGGGAATTTATATCTTTACTCTTTTGGGTCTCCTAAAATATATGCATGTTATATCTCTCCACTTATTTGGATCTTTTTTTATTTCTTTCATCAGCATTTTTGGTTTTCAGCATATGTATATGTATATGTATATGTATATGTACTGTTAGCTTTATACCTAAGTATATTATTTGTTTTGAACAGTTGTAAGTGGTACTGCATCTTAAATTTTGGTGTCCATGTGTTATTGTATTGAAGTACAATTGATTTTCCAAGTGTGTCTTATATCCTGTGATGTTGCTGAACTCATCAGTTTCAAGGATTTTTTTTTAGATTATTTAGTATTTTATACATAAACAATTATGACATTTATACATAAACAATTATGACATTTGCAACTAGGGACAGTTTTATTTCTTGCTTTATGCTCTGTATCCCTTCTATTTTGTTTTCTTGTCTTATTGCACTGGCTAGACCTTTTACACTAAGTTGAATAAGAGCAATGAAGCAAATGTCATTGTTTTTTTCCCAGTCTTAGGGACAAATCATTCAGTCTTTCACAATTAAGTATAATGTTAGCAGCAGGTTTTTGTAAATGTGCGTTATTAAGTGATGAAGTTTCCCTTTATTTCTATTTTTCTGAAAGTTTTATCATAAATTAGTGTGGAATTTTATCAAGTGATTTTTCTGCCTCACTCAAAAACTTGTCATTTTTTTTTCTTTTACCTTTTAATATGGTGGATTATATTGATTGATTTTTCATTGTTGGATCAGCCTTGCATCCCTGAAATAAATACCACTTGGTCATAGTGTATAATCCTTTTAATTCATTGCTAAATTCTATGTTCTAATGTAGTTTAAGAAATTTTATATCTCTATCGATGAGGGATATTGGTCTATAGTTTTCTTGTTTGTACTGGCTTTTTCGAGCTTTGGTAGAAGAGTAATACTACTTTCATAAAACACATTTGAAGACTTCCTAGAATCTTCTGAAGAGGTTGTGTTGCATTGGAGTTAATTCTTCTTTAAATGTTTGTAGAATTTTTGAGTGAAATTATTTGGGCTTGGGGATTTCTTTTGGGGGAGTTTTCAAATTAAAAATTTAATTTCTAATAAATTATAAGATATTCATATTATATATTTAATATTGGGTGAGTTGTGGTAGTTAGCATTTTTCAAGAAACTGGTCCATTTCATCTAAGTTTTCAAACTTTCACATATGTAATTGTTTGTAGTACTTCCCTATTGTCCTTTGGATGTTGCAGGGTGTGTAGTGATTCCCCATTTTATTATTGATATGAATAAACGTGCCTTCTATTTTTACTTTATTAGTATTGCTAGAGGCTTGTCAACTTTATTGATACTTTGAAAGAATGAGTTGTTTCATGTATTTTCTTTATTGTTTTTTGTTTTAAAATTTCATTGATTTGTTTTTATATTTATTATTTCCATTCTTCTCTTGTTTGGGGTTTATCTTAGCTTTTTTTTTTTTTTTTTTTTTCCAGGACAGAGTCTCGCTCTGTCATCCAGGTTGGAGTGCAATGGTGAGATCTTGGCTCACTGCAACCTCTGTCTCCCAGGTTCAAGTTATTCTCCTGCCTCAGCCTCCTGACTAGCTGGGACTACGTGCACCACCACACCCGGTTAATTTTTGTATTTTTAGTAGAGACAGGGTTTCACCATATTGGCCTGGCTGGTCTCAAACTCCTGACCTCGTGATCTACCTGCCTCGGCCTCCCAAAGTGCTGGGATTACAGGCATAGCCACCCCGCTCAGCCTTGCTTTTCTTTATCTAGGCTCTTAAGGTAAGAGCTTAGATTATTGATTTGAGACTTTCCTTCTTTTCTTTTTTATTTTTAGAGACAGTTCTTGCTGTCACCCAGGCTGGTCTTGAACTCCTGGGTGAAAGTGATTCTCTCACTCCAACCTCTTGAGTAGCTAGGACTATAGGCATGCACCATTACGCACAACTCTTCTCCTGTTTTCTAATGTATGCATTTGGTCTTACTAAGTTCCCTGTCCACATTTCTCTAGTTGTGTTCCAGAGATTTTGATATGCATATTTTTACTTTCATTCTCATCAACGTATTTTTTAACTCCACTTGAGACTTCCTGTCTGACCCACGGATTCTTTAGAAGTTGTTAAGTGTTGTTTATTTTCCAAGTGTTTGGAGATTTTTCTGCTCTCTTTCTATAATTGATTTCTAGTTTAACTTCATGTGGTTGGAGAACATTCTTTACAATTCCAATCCTTTAAAATCTGTTAATGTTCCTTTTATGACCCAAAATGTGGTCTCTCTTGGTATATGTCTTCTGGGCACTTGAAAAGCATCTGTATTCATCTCTTGTTGAATGGAGTGTTCTATAAATGTTGATTAGATCCTGTTGATTGGTGCTGGTGTTGAGTTCTTCTATGCTCTTGCTGGTTTTCTATCTAGTTGTTCTATCAGTTGTTGAAAGAGATGTGTTGAAGTCTCCAACTATAACTGTGGATTTTTCCTTTAAATTCTGTCAGTTTTTGCTTCATATTTTGCAACTCTGTCTTTTGGCACATATACCTTAAGAATTGCTAAGTCTTCTTTAGGGTTTTAAATTTTTTAATTTAAAAAGTTTTAAATGTTTATATGATTTCTATTTCTCTAAGGTCTAGTTTATCTGATATTAATATAGCCATTCCTGATCTCCTTTGAATAATGTTTGCATGATACATATTTTTACATCCTTTTACTTTCAACCTATCTGTATCATTATATTTGAAATAGGTTTCTTGTAGTTGGGTTATGTCTTTTAACCTACTCTGCCAATAGCTGTTTGTTAATTGCTGTATTTAGACCATTTACATTTAATTACATTACATTTAATGTCATTATTGATATATTAGGGCTTTTCTCCCATTTTATTTTTTGTTTTCTGTTGTTCTCCCTGTTTTTATTTCTCTGTTTTCTACTTTCTACCTTCTGTGGGTTACTTGAACATTTTTTAGAATTCCATTTTGACTTATCTATAGTGTTATCTATACTGTATATCTCCATATAGCTTTTAGTGGATGTTCTAAGTATTACTAGATATCTCTAACTAGCTATACATATATAAACACACATATATATGTTATATATATAAAAAACCTATAGATATCTAGGTAATACTAAAAAATAAATTTTTATAGATGTATACATATATACACATATGTGTATATGTACAGTTTAATACATAGACACACCACATGAAATTATATATATAAATTTTTATTTATATATTATGTTATATATCTTTATATATTATATATGTTATTTATAGATATTTCTATATATAAATTTCTCTATATATTATTTTTTATATAATACATATATAAAAATTTATATATAGTTTATACATTTATATATTTTACATATGTGTGTATATGTATGTGTGTTCAAATATATATATAAACCTTATCACACTATACTGGTGTTCTTATTTTACCAGTTCAAAACCTACTTCCCTCTATGTCCCTTTACCTTCCCCCGTTTATAATGTCATTGTCTTTCATAGCCTCTACATACATTTCAGAGGATATCAGACAATATTCTAATTTTACTTCAACCTTCAAACAAAATTAAGATATTCAACAGAAGGAAAGCCTATTGTACTCATCCATATTTTTGCTTACTGTGTTCTTTATTCCTTCCTGATATTCCAAGATTGCTTCCATTCTCTTTCTAGATCTTCCTTCAGGTATTCTTTTGAGGGTACGTTTGCTGGCAACAAATTCTTTAGTTTTTTTCCTTCATTTCAGAATGTCTTGATTTACCCTTCATTTCTGAAGGTTGTAGGATTCTGAGCTGACATTTCTCTTCTTTGAGCACTTGAAAAATGTTGTATCACTTCCTCTGGTTTCCATAGTTTCTAATGAGAAATCCTCTGTCATTCTAATCGCTTTTTCCCCCTAGGTAACGTATGATTTCCCTGTCACAGCTTTTAAGATTTGTTGTTTTGTTTTCTTTTAATTTTCAGAAATTTGACTATGATGTCTCTTGCTATAAATTTTTGGGGATTGTCCTGTTTGTGGTTCAATAATTCTTCTTGAATCTGTAAACTTACATATTTTGTCAAACTTGAGAGGTTTTTTTTTAGCCATTTTAAAAAATACTTTTTTCTGCTCTGTCCCCTTTACCTTCTCTTTCTGGGACTCTGATGACAAAACATTAGACCATTTGTTAAAGTCCCACACACAGGTCTTTGAGGTGTTGTTCATTTGCTTCTTTCAGTCTATTTTCTCCCCTTTGTTCAGGTCAGATAAGTTCTATTGTTGCACCTTCTGGTTCACTGATTCTTTCCTCTGTCTTTTTTATCCTGCTCTGGAGCCCACCCATTGAGTCCTTTATTCTGGTTGTCGTATTTCTCATTTTTAGCATTCCCATTTGATTCTTCTTTGTCTCTTATATTTCTTTGCTGAAACTTTCTGGTTTTGTATTTTATGCATGTTTGTAACTGCTCACTGAAGCATTATTATGATGGCTGCTTTGAAATATTTGTCAGATAATTCTAGCATCTCTGCCAACTTAGTGGATGGAATCTATTGATAATGATTTTTAATTCAGCTTGAGGTCTTCTTGGGTTTGGTATAATGAGTGATTTTTCAAACTAAAACCTGGACATTTTGGGTGTTATATTATGAGACTCTGGATGTTACTTAAACTTTCCATTTTACCTGACTTACTCTGACTCTGCCAGGTGGTGGCAATAATTCAAATTTCCCACTCAGCCTCTTTTGACACTCAAGGTGAAAATCTCCTCATTGTTGATCTGTTTGGGTGTTCTGACTCTCCATCAGGCCTCCACTGATAAATTCCTATCTTGGAGGGTTAGGGGTGCCTTGTTACTCCTCCCCATGTGGCCTCCTTTCACACTATATGAAGTGGTACTTGGTATTGCTGAGTAGTGGTGAAAATCCTCACTTTTCAATCAGGTTTCTCTGACACCATCCTAGTATAAGAGGGCATCTCATTTACTGCCAGAGACAGGTGGAAGTCCTGGTTCCCACATAGTCTTCTTTGATGCTTTGGAGGGTGCCTCTTTACAGTTTAATAGAGAAAGTCACATCTCAGCATTCTCTGACACCACCCTGGTGAAAGGATTTGGAGTCTTACTACAGGCTGATGAAGATGGAAGTCTATGCTCTCCACTTGTCCTGCTCTAGACTGTGTTGAAGTAAAGCCATAGATTCTTCCTGTGGTGTTTGGATGCAGTAAAGCAGTTAGTTTCTAATAGGTTTCTGGCCTCCTAGACTTCCCTCTTTCTGGTCCTTTGGCTAAATAAAGCAGGCTTTTGTTGGTGCGTTTTCTGCTTGCTTCTTGTCTTAATTTGAGCTGCTATAACAAATTACTGTAGACTGGGTGGTTGATATGGTTTTGCTATGTCCCCACCCAAATCTCATCTTGAATTGTTGCTCCCATAATTCGCACGTGTAGTGGGAGGGACCCAGTGGGAGGTAATTGAATAATGAGGATGAGTCTTTCCCATGCTGTTCTTGTGATAATGAATACGTCTCACAAGATCTGATGGTTTTATAAAGAGGAGTTCCCCTGCACAAATTCTCTATTTTCCCTGCCACGATGTAAGGTGTGACTTGCTCCTCCTTGCCTTCCACCATGATTGTGAGGCCTCCTCAGCCATGTGGAACTGTGAATCAATTAAACCTCTTTCCTTTATAATTATCTAGACTTGGGTATGCCTTTATTAGAAGCATGAGAACAGACTAATACAGTGGTTTAGACAACAAATTTTATTTCTTAAAGTTCCATAGACTGGAAGTCAGAGAGCAAGGTGCCTGCATGGTCAGGTTCTTGGTAAAGGCCCTCTTGCTGGTATACAGATGGCTATCTTCTCATTGTATCCTCACGTATCAGAGAGTGGAGAGGGAGAAGAAAGCTCCTTCATGGTTCTTATAAGGGCACTAATTCCATTCATGAAGGCTCCACCCTTACGACCCAATCACCTCCTAAAGCTTCACTTCCTGATACCATAACAGTTGGAGTTAGGATTTCAATATATGAGTTTGGGGAGGACATGAACATTCAATCCACAACATTCTGCCCCTAGCTTCCCCAAATTCACGTCCTTCTTGCATGCAAAATGCATTCATTTCAATCCAGCAACTCCAAAAGTCTTAACATTTTTTCAGCAGTAAGTCTAAATTCTCATCTAAATATCATCTAAACTAGATATGGGTGAGATTCAAGGTATGATTCATCCTGAAACAAAATTCCCCAGCTGTGAAACTGTGAAAACAAATGATATGCTTCCAAAATATGATGGTGGACCAGGCATACGATAGACATTCCCAATCTAAAAGGGAAAATTAGTACAGAAAAAATGGGTGACAAGTCCCAAGCAAGCCCAAAACCTATCAAGGCAAACTCCATGATCTTAAACTTCAAGAATAGTCCACTTCAGCTTGATAATTTATCTTCCTCACCCACTGTGGTGGCAATGTCACCCCCACAGCTCAGCAGGGCACTGCCCATGTATGACTGACTCTCTGTGGTGGCCCCACGCATGTCATGGCTCTGCTGTGTGGGGATCATGCCCCCTGAGCTGCTGGGCAGTCCTATCCGCATGGCTTCTGTTGGAGGTCATCCGCCCTGTTGATGATCTCTCAATTGCATTTGGAGTCCTTCTTCCCTTTTTTTGAAGGATATTCACATATATTCACAGCCTTCCTTCATTCCATTCCATTTTCTCTATTTCCTTTAGTTCCAGCTGGCAGTGTTTTTACTGGTACAGTCCTGTTTCTATTTTTGGCATCTGTTGAGATGGCTGATAATGTCCATGCTTTGCATCCACACTAATCTCCTTATCAAATGATTGACTGGCCCATTTATTGATGTTCTCTTCCAAACATGGTTTCTCATTTTTTGCAATATGGATAGACTGAGAATTTTCCAGATCTTAAGTTCTGGATCTTTTCTGCTTAACAATTCTATCTTCAACTTATTTCTCTCTTCTTGCATTTTACTATAAGCAGTCAGGAGGAACCATACCACTCCAACACTTTGCTTAGAAATTTTCTCAGCTAAATATCCAATGTCATCACTTACAAGTTCTACCTTTCACAAAACACTAGATTTTAACAAGGGTTACCTTTTCTCCATTGTTCAATAACGTATTTCTTATCTCCATCTGAAATCTCATCAGAATTTCCCTCAATCATATTTATACCAATTCTACATGTGATTATTAATGTATTCTCTATAAACCACAGAAGATTTATCTATAGCTCTTCTCTTTTCTGTTTGAGCCCTCAGCAGAATTGCCTTCAAAAGTCCCTTCATGGCAATGTCAGTTTTTTTAGGATGCACCTCAAAATGCTTCCAGCCTCTACCCATTTCCCAGTTCCAAATCCTCTCACATTTTTCACATTTTTAGATATTTAGTACAGCAGCATCCCAGTTTTCAATACCAATATTCGTGTTACAGTTCTTCAGATAAATAGATATAATAAAATATATAAAGAAATGTATTATAAGATATTGGTTTACATGATTATGCAGGCTAAGAATTCTTAT
The DNA here is from genome assembly GCF_008728515.1 of Papio anubis. Lineage (NCBI taxonomy): Eukaryota > Metazoa > Chordata > Mammalia > Primates > Cercopithecidae > Papio > Papio anubis. Next base: position 83,223,672 of record NC_044988.1, on the reverse strand, counting down.
AATTTGCTATCTGTAAGCTGGAGACCCAGGAAAACCAATGGTGTAGTTGGAAGCCTGAAAACCAGAGAGTGAATGGTATGGATTCCAGCCCGGCCTGAGCTCTGAAAACCATGGTGCCAAGGTCAGGAGAAAATTGATATTCCAGCTCATTCAGTCAGCCAGAGAGTAAATTTAACCTTCTTCCATCTTTTTCTTTGATTGAGGCCCTCAACAGATTGGATTATGCCCACCCATACTGGATAGAGCCCTCTGCTTTACTCAGTTCACTAATTCAAATGCTAATCTCTTTTGCAAATACCCTCAGAGACACACCCAGAAATAACGTTTAGTCAGCAACCTGGGTATTTCATAGCCTAGTCAAGTTGACACATAAAATTAACCATCACACTTTTATTGGTGTTTTCATGTTGCTGTGTGATCTAGCACCCAGTGTGGGATTATGAGGCAAAAAGAAAACCAAGAGAACTTGCTGCCGTATGGTTCTTTGAGTCTGAAGTCCCTTGTCAGTCTGGGACCTTTCAGAATTCCTTTTATTTTAAAAACATACGTTACATCCAGGGTGTCTAGTTGTACTTAATGGGAGCAATAGGGAAATCTACATCTATTCCATCTTCCCAGAGGTGGAATTCCATATGATTGACCTTTGTATATTGATTTTGTCTTCTGCAAATTTGCTACCCATTTATTAGATTTGAAGCATTTTATTAGATTATTTGTTGTGTACCTAATTAAGTCATCCGTGAACAAAGTCAGTTTTACTTCTTCCTTTACAATTTGTATATGTTTATGTATTTTCTCGCCTGATTGTCCTGGCTAGAATCTCCAGTACAATGATGATCAGCAGTAGTGAGAGATATTATTGGTCTCTGATATTAATAGAAAATATTAATAGAAAATATTCCTCTTTCATCATTAAGCATAATATTAACTGTACATTTTATATAGATCCCTTTTGTCAGCTTCTATTTAGGGTTTCTGAGAGCTTCCTCATAGATGAATGTTGAATTTTGTCAAGGGCTTTTCTGCATATATTGAGATTATCATATGATGTAATCGTTTTCTTATCAGTTTAGCTGGGGGTTTATAGAGCTTATTGATCTTCTAAAAGAACTTTATATTTCATTGATTTTCTCTATCATTTTTCTTTTTCTAATTAAGTTCCATTGTGATCTTTATTATTTTCTTTCTACTGTGTACTTTGTTTCATTTGCTCTTCTTCCTAGTTCCTCAAGATGACAGGTTAGATAATGATTTGAGACCTTTCTTCTTTCCTAATAGGTGTTTAATGGTATAAATTTCGAAGTACTGCTCTAGCTGCATCCCACAAATTATAATATGTTGTGTTTTTATTCTGATTCATTTCAAAATACTTTGTAATTTCCTTTTTGGTTTCTTTTGGGGTTATTTAGAAGAATATTATTTAGATTTCAAATATTTGGCAGTTTTCAAGACATATTTCTGTTATTGGTTCCTAATTTATTTACACTGTGGTCAAAAAGCATACTTTGTATTACTTGAATTCTTTTAAATTGAGATGTCTTTCATGGCCCACAATACGGTCTATTTTGGTGAATATTCTATGTACACTTAAAAAGAATGTATAGTCTACTGTTATCGGGTAGTGTGTTTTCTAAATGGCAAATAGGTTGTGTTGGTTAAGAATGCTCTTTGACTCTTCTACATTCTGATTTTTTTGTCTACTTGTTCTGTCCGTTGAGACAAGAATGTTGAAATCCTCAACTTCCGTTGTTGGTTTGTGTAACTATTGCAGTTGTATTAATTTTTGCTTCATATGCCTTGAAGCTTTTTTAAAGGAATATAAGCCTTTAGGATTGTTGCATCCTGATGAATTGGCTCTTTTATTGTTACGAAATGATCCTCTTTATCTCTCGTTATATTCTTTCGTCTCTGCAAAGAATTGAGAATTTTCCAAATTTTTATGGTGTGGGTATTTCTGCTTAACAATTCCATCGTCAATTTATATCTCTCTTCTTGCATTTTACCATTTGCAGTCAGGAGGAATCACACCACCTCAACACTTTGCTTAGAAATTTTCTCAGTTACATATCCAATGTCATCACTCACAAGTTCTACTTTTCACAGAACATTAGGTTTTAAGAAGGATTACCTTTTCTCCATTGTCCAATAACCTATCCCTCATTTCCATTTGAGACCTCATCAGTATCACCTAAAACCTATTTTGTCTGACTTTAAACATACATTCCAGCTTTCTTTTGATTAATATTAGCATGATTTATTGTTTTCAATATTTTAAAAGTATTTGTGTCTTTATATTTAGTGTGGGTGCCTTTAAACAGCATATAGTTGACTCTTTTTAAAAAATACAATCTGATAATCTCTTTTAATTGGGGAGTTTAGACAATTTACATTTAATGTTATTGATATGGTTAGGTTTAAATCTATTAGTTTTTTATATGTCTTCTTTTTGTTCTATCTGTTCTTTTTTAACCTTTTCTGTCTATTTCTACCTTCATTTGGATTAACTACATTTTTAAATGATTCAATTTGATCTCTTTTATGGGATTATTAGTTATGTATCTCCTACTTAAGTGATTACTTTAGGGCTTAGAGTATACAACTTTAATTTATCATAGTGATAATGTAACACTTCACTACTATATACTGTATACTTCCATTTTTACATCTCCAAACTTTGGGCTAATTTTTATCACACATTTTATTTCTACATGTTATAACTCCATTTCATTATTATAGTGGCTATTTCACTATTCTTCAAATAGCCAATTATCATTTGAAGATATTTAAATAGTAAGGCATTTATTTATTTAATTTATTTACCCAGGTAGGTACCTTTTCTGGGGATCTTTATTCCTTTTGTGGATTCACATTTTCATCTAACATCATCTTCTCTTTGTTTTTAAGACTTCCTTTAACATTTTTTGTACCATGATCTGCAGGTGAATTTGTTCAGCTTTGTGTGTCTGAAGCAGTATTTTGTCTTTGTTTCTGAAAGATATTGGCTTTGGATATACAATTTATGGGGTCCTTTTCTTTCAGTACTTTAAAGATTTTGCTGCAATATCTTCTAGCATCGATTGTTTCTAACAAGAATTCCTATGGCATCCTCACCTTTGTTTCTCTGTATACTATGTGTCTCTCTTTTCTAGATGCTTTAGAGAATTTCTCTTTATCACTATTTTTAACCAATTTTATGGTGATAGATCTTGGTATAGTTCTTTTTCTTATCTTTTGTTACTGTTTCTTGTATTTGGAGTTTGCTAATTCTTTTGGATCTGTGGGTTTATAGATTTCACTTAATTTGGAAATCTTTATGCTATTATTTTTTCAAATATATTTTCTGTTCTCTGATACTTTCAAAGAGACTCCAGTTACACTTGTATTCATTCGCTTGAAGTCTTCTCACAGCTCACTGATGCTCTATTCATTATTTCAATCTCTTTTCTCTTTGTATTTCATTTTGGATAGTTTCTGTTCTGTCTTCAACTTCACTAATCTTTTCTTATACAATGTCAAATCTGCTGTTAATCCCAACCATTGTATGTTTTATTTCACATATTGTAATTTTCATCTTTAGAAAGTTGATTTGGATCAATTTTTATATCTATCATGTCTTCGCTTAACTTCCTCAACCTTCTTCCATTTTCTTGAACATACAAAACACAGTTACAGTAGGGTTTTAATGTTCTTGTACACTCAAGGGTATCACTTCTGGGTCAGTTTCAGTTGATTGAATTTTCTCATTATTGACTGTATTTTTCTGCTTCTTTACAAGGCTGATTAATTTTTTTATTAGATGTCAGACTTGTCTGAAGACAGTTGCTTCATATACACTATCCAGTTTTCTAGATGTTTATGATAAGAGATCCCTCTTATTGCAGTTACTCCACTATGGTCAGTAGTGAAAGAGTGAATAAAGCAGTGTTTGTTAAGGCTCTAATGTTTGGTCGTTTTGTGTATTGTAATGTCATGTTATTAATACCCAAAGTTAATGACTAATCATAAATGAGGATTTTATTTTTATCAAAATAATTTAGCCTCATTTTTCCATTATATCTTTTGGTTTGAATCTAATTTTTATATTAATATTGCCCTTGTATTCCTTTTTGCCAAACTAACAGTTACCTTATATGTTTTTGTCCATTTATTTTAAATATTATCATTTTTTTGTTCAAGTAGAATTTGCTTTTAGACTCAATATGGTAGTCTTTGTCTTTTTATAGAGATGTTTGATCTGTTTATATTTATTATGATCACTAACATCTTTCTTCTTAATTCTGTCATTTTATGTTGTTTCTTATTTTATTTCCCAATTTTTGTTTATATTGTTCATGTATCCTACTTTCTTCTTTCTACTTTTGTAGAAGTTACTTTTTAAAAAATTTTAAAAATCAAAATCCTATTAATCTTTGACTCCCCTCTATATTTGGCATTTGAAATTTTAATCAGGATGTGTCTAGATGTGAGTTTTTAAAAATTAATTTTACCTGCTCTTCGTGGGTGTTTTTTCCCTCAGACTGTTATTGCCACTTTCAGATTTACTGTGATGTTTTTGCTCATCTTATTTCATCTCACTATGCTTCTTTCTGAATTCTGGGAGATTTTCTTTTTTTGAACAGACAATTTAAATTATTTATTCCGTTTTCAATGTTTAATATGCTCTCCACTGCCCCTACTGCATTTTAAAATTCTGTAATTATACTTTTCATCTTAAAGTAAAATTGCCTTATCTTACATAATTATCTTTTCATAAATGCAATATGTTCTTTAATCTCATAGAAAATATAAATTTGATATTAAATTTTTTTCCTTCTATTTCTGGCATACGTCTGTTTCAGGGGGAAATTTTTTGGGGGGATTCTATATCTGTTACTGTTACTTCTTTTGTACTGGTAAAATTTTCTCTGGTGACTGTTCTTTTACTTATTCTTTGGAGGCAGAGCTGGATTTGCAGATGAAGTCTATTAGAGAAGGTGCAAGTTCAGATATATTCAAATCAAACAGAGAAAAAGAGAAGTTTTATGTTTCTGAAGGTTTAGCTGGCTATTCAGAGCATTTCATATACCACGTGGTGTAGGTTGCAGCCATTTGTCAGGGGAGCTCAGTTCTTTGTGGAATGTGTCTTTTCACCCTCTCTTTGTATAGGTGCGGGCAGACACAGTTCTCCAAATAGTTCTTAGATTTGAGATTTGAGATTAGCTCACTTTCACTGCTGTTTTTTTTGTGTGTGTGTTGTTTTTTTTTTTTTTTTGAGACAGGATCTCATTCTGTTACCCAGCCTGGAGTGCAGTGGTGTAATCTTGGCTCACTGCAACTTCTGCCTCCTGGTGTCAAGCCATCCTCCCACCTCAGCCTCCCGAGTAGCTGGGACTACAGGCACATGTAACCATGCCCTGCTAAGTTTTGTATTTTTTGTAGAGGAGGAGTTTCACCATGTTGCCCAGGTTGCTTCATGACTTTTTGGCTCACCTCCAATGCCAGCACCTGATCTTAAGTGTCTGGATGAATTCCAAGTTCCAGATGCCGGTGGGAATTTTAAAACGTCTCCACCAATGGGCCCTACAGAGCAGGGACATTCAGGGTTCAATGAAGCATATTTTGCTTTTGTTAGGTGGGTTAGCTGGGGACACTACTCCTCTTCTCTAACCAGTCTGACTACCCATGCCAACTTAGTGCACCATCTCTTAGTGCATCTCAGGGAAACATGGGTAAGTGCTGCAGACAAGTGCTCTGAGTGTACACCTGTAGCAATTCCTAAAATCAGTGGGCATGGTGGCTCATGCCTGTAATCCCAGCACTTTGGGAGGCTGAGGCTGGTGGATCGTCTGAGGTCAGGGGTTCGAGACCAGCCTGGCCAACATAGTGAAACCCTGTCTCTACTATAAATACGAAAATTAGCCCAGGCGTGGTGGCACATGCCTATAGTACCAGCTACTCAGGAAGCTGAGGCAGGAGAATCTCTTGAACCTGGGAGAGGGAGGTTGCAGTGAGCCTAGATCATGCCATCGTACTCCATCATGTGTAACAGACCGAGACTCCACCTCAGAAAATAAAATAAAATAAAATGAAATAAAATAAAATAAAATAAAATTTTGATTTGCCCTCTCTTGATCACCCTGTGGATCTCCATAGCCGTGATGTTCTCAAAGTTTTAGCATTTTCAAACTTGCTTCTTTTTCCGTCTTAACTGGGTCTTCCTTTGCCTTATTCATTTCTCCTCCCATCCATCCATCCGTCTGATATTGGTTGAGCAGTGACTATACGTCAAATACTATTCTGGATGCTAGTGATTCAGTGGCAGAAGAAGACGTATATGGAGCTTGCATTCTAGAGAAGGGTTGCATTGCATGGTGTCAGGATTTTATCTCCCTCAGGCTCAGTTCATCTATTCACATCACTTTAAAATATCTTTGTATTCCAGCACTGGAATCCTTTGTAAGTTTGAAGGGATTGGTAGGCACAAATCATGACCACAAAGTGTAAGAACCACTCATTCTTCCAAATAGAAAAAAAAAAAAAACACAGAAAGAAATAAAGAAAGGAAGGAAGGAAAATAGAGAGGAGGGGAGGGAAGGAAACTCAGAGTTCATCACAGGAGTTTCCAGGGCCTTACTTGTCTCAAATAGCTCATGCTCACAATTTGATTAAGTCGGGAGTCCTGGATTTGAGTTGCAGCCCCGTAAGCTATGATCCCTCTGTTTCTCAGACTCTAATACAGTACAATGTCCTCTTCATGCTTAGCATAAAATACAACTTTTTACATAAACTTTAAGGAAAACTTTAAGAAAAATGCACCATTCACCACCATTGTTATAATATTAACTACTCAATTTTGTTTTACTTTTTTTACTTAGCGTATTATCATCTTCTTATTTTCATGATTTTCATTTTAGTGCCAGCATAGCATTCCATTATGTTGACTCCAAAAATTGTTTAGCTGTCCCCCTGCCCTTTCTTTCAATATTTAGAGGGTTCTGCTTTTACATGAACACAATTCATAAACAGCGGATGAAGGTCTGCAAGGAGCTTTGCTCCTCAAATTCATTTCATAAGAATGAATTCCCAGAAAAAGGACAATTAGTTCGAAAAGTATTGATGTCTTGGGGCTCCTGTTAGGTATTTTAAGTTACTTTTCAAAAGGACCAGCAGTATGGCAATTTTCCTGAAACCTCATCAGCATTAGTTTGCTTTTAAAAATCAGTTTCATACCAATTTGATAATTTGGCAGACAAAAACTGGAACATATTTTATGCCTATTGATTGTCCTCGTGTTTACTGTTTCTATTGTTTTTCAGTGAGCTGTTTGGTCACGTCTTTTGCTCATTTATTTGTTTGGCCTTGGGGTGCTCTTAAGTAATTTAATGTAAGCTATTCTTTCAAAATGAAGTATTCTTAACCTTGGGTCCCAGGAGAGGTGTAGGGTACTCAACAGTCCTTCGAAAGCATATGTGTTGTTTATGTGTCTGTGTCTATGTATATGTCTGTCTGTGCCAATGTAAATGTGCGTGTGTGTGTATGCACATATATGTGTGTATGTTCCTGCATGTATGTCTGTAGGTAAATGTGAAAGAGTTCTTACCTTTTTTTAGATTCTCAGAAAGGTCAAGCTAAAAAAATCGTTAAGAGCTGCCCATTCAATACAAATATTTCACCTACAGTATTATTTTTCTTTTGCTTTCTGTGTTTGTGTATGCATGCATTTAACATTTTAACATAGCTTAATATGTCCATTTTTCTTTTTGTAATTTCTTCTATTTCCTCTATCCTGGGCCTATGATTATTTCTCAGATGAGATAACATTGTAGCGTTTCACTTTCACTGGGTTGTCTGTAGTATGTTTTTCAATCAGTCCTTTCTAAATCTGAAGCTTATTTTTAGATGTAGACCTAAATTAATCTCCCTGCTCATCTACTGTTCAACTTTCCCAACTCCTTTATTACATGGTGTTTCCTTTCCCTGTCATTTGTGACACCATTTTTATATATGGCGCTCTCTTATGTCACCAAACCTGTTTTTGGACTTTTGGTTTCATCTAATTCTCATTTGGCTCTAGTACCATACCATTGCAGTACTGTTCTTTAATGACTTATTTAAATATTTCTATTATCATTGCTTTTTTAAAGACTATCCTATGCTATTTTAAAAATTCATTTGTTTTTGTGCCTTAGAAACCCTTATCGGTTTTTGTTGTGTTGTTTTGTTGTTGTTGTTGTTGTTGTTGTCATTTGAGACAGGGTCTTGCTCTGTTACCCAGGCTGGACTGCAGTGGCATGATCACGGCTCATTGTAGCCTCAACCTCCCAGGCTCAGGCGATCCTCCCACCTCAGCCTCCCAAGTATATGGGACTACAGGTGCACACCAACAAACTGGGTTAATTTCTGTATTTTTTGTAAAGACGAGGTCTCACTATATTGCCCAGTCTTGTCTCAAACTCCTGAGCTTAAGTGATCTGCCTGCCTCAGCCTTCCAAAGTGCTGGGATGACAGGCATGAGCCACCACCCCTGGCTTCTTTGCTATTTTGACTGTTTTTTCCAAATTATTTTTAAATGCACTTTTTCAAAATCTATAAGAAATCCTTTTGTACTGAATTATAAAATTATGATATTTAAACGCACTGAGAAACATGTTTTTCTATTATTCAAGTTTTCTCTTATGCCTTCCAGGAAAGTTTTGAAGTTTTTTGTATGTCATGTTTATGTCTTAGTATTTCATTATTTATATTTGATTGTGAATTGGATCTCATTTTTAATTTATTTCCTGTCGTTTTGTTGCATTTATTTAGGAAAGTTATTGATTTTTAAAATATTTATCATGTACCCATGTTATACAGCCAGTTATGAAACTATTGAACCTTTATATTATTGCTAATATTAGTTTACATGTGAACATCAGATTTTTAAAGTCTATGATCCTATCATCTGCTTTGATCGTCTGAAACTTTGTATCATCTGAAGCTTTCTTGCTACCTTTCTAATAATTATTCCTATGGTTTCTTTTTCATGTCTTATTACATCAGCCAGAATTATCAATATAATATTAAATAATAATGGTGATACAGAACTTTCTTGTTTTGCACTCTTTTCTACTGGGAAAATCTCTAGTGTTTCTCCATTAAAAAGGATGCTGGCTTGGTTTTAAATAGATCCTTATTATGTTAAGGAAGTGTCATTCTATTCCTATTTTTAAAAATGTTTTGACATCTATTGAAATGCATTCTTTGGCATCCACTAGGGTGATCATATGGTTCATATTATTTAATTTATTGATCTTATGTGTTATATTAATAGATACCCTTGTGCTGAACTTGCCTTGCCTTGCCATAGAAACCCTTTATGGTCATGGTGTTTTAGTCTCTGAATATGCTGCTGAACACTATTTTCTGGGACTGTGTTCTTAAATGATACTGGATCCTGTTCCCTTAAAAAAAAAATTCTGTATCAGGGCTTAAAATCAGGACTGTATTTGCCTTGCAAAATGAATTAGCAGATTTTTTTTCCCACCATTCTTTTCCTATGTTAAAGAATAACCTATGTAACATGAAAATGTAGTGTTCTGTAAAATTTGGATAGATTTCTCCAGAGACTCTAGGGTGGGTAAAAAATGTTCTTTTTAGGGGTGGAGAGGGTTGTTCTTTAATAAATTTCTCACTCTTTCAGATTCTTCCTTGCTTGCTGATCTAATCTACATTTCTTGTATTGGTTGTATTATTTTACATTTTTGTAGGCTATCATCTGTTTGATAATTTCCAACAAATTTGCTATAGAATCATGTATGATGTTCCTCTCAATATTTCTTAATCTTTTTGATTTGTTGTGATAATCATGTTCTCATTCCTGATTTCATTTGGATCTCTTTTCTTGTTTGTATTTGCCAGAGGTTAGTCTTTTTTATTAGCTCTTTCAAAGAAGCAGCTCTTGGTTTTATTTATTGATTCCACTGTTTTTGTGTTTCTTAATTTGTTTATTCCTGTTATTATCTTTCTTTCCTGGCTACTGTCTTCCTTGGGGTTCGTGTGTGTGGTGAGGGTAGGGTAGGGAAAACTATTTTTCAAGATCTAAAGCAGTAAGTTTAGTTCATTGGGTTTTTGTTTTGTTTTGTTTTTCATTTTTAATTTTAAAAGCACCAAGAGCAGAATTTACCTCTGTAAACTAGCTCAGTTGCTTCTTACAGTCTTAAAATGCCATGTTTTGGATCCATTGTCCTTTGGCCCAATGTATTAATGTGGTGTGGACTTGAAGAAGGGTGTAGTGTCAGAGGGATCACTGGGGAATATCTGACCCAATGTGCTCACTTGTAGGAATTCTTTTATGCCACAAGACCCTCCCTGTCCCTAGCCCTTCCTTGTCTTGTGTCCCTTCCATCCCCTCAGGTTCCACAGGTGATTGAGTCTTTGTGTGTTCATGCATTTCTAAAGGAGAGATATCTACCCAAAAGACACAGTGGCTGTATTATGGGCCAATTCACTATTAGTGATCAGTTTCAAAAACCTGCAGGGACTCTTACCTTGAGTTGTACAGTTAGAATTTAGGGGGTCTGCAAACGTGGATGTGGGCAAAAATGACATCTTTATGTTTCTTAATTTTCACTAATCTCCTAACTGAAATTTAGCATTTTCTTCCATTTTGAATGTAGGCAACAAAACAGTCACATTAGCAATGCTGTGGCGTGCACCAGTAAAAATCACTAGTGCTTTCGTATCACAATTCTGTTGTTACCAATATTTCAAAATATCATTTAAGTTCATCGCTATTTCAAAATTATGTTAGTCACTAGAGCTACTGCTAGAGCTTGTTTATTTATTTATTTATTTATTTATTTATTTATTTATTTTTTGAGACAGGGTCTTGGTGTGTCCGCCAGGCTGGAGTGCAGTAGCATGAACACAGCTTACTCCAGCCCCGACCACCTGGGCTCAAACGATCCTCCTGCCTCAGGCTCTGAAAGTGCTGGGATTACAGGAATAAGCCACCGCTCCTGGTGAGCTTGTTTAATTCTATTAAGAAACGTATCGATTACGATTTCACATAGTTTTAATATATTGAAAACTACATTTCAATGTAAAATATTTCCATCAAAAAGGCATATGCACTTAAATACATATGCATTATTTCCATTTAAAAACATTATTCTGAGAAGGGGTATACAGGCATCCTCAGACTGTCATAGAAGTCAGTAGCACAGAAAAGGTTAGGAACTCTGCTCTCATGCATGGTTGTAACCAGGCCTTCCTGGACCTCTGTGAGGTTTCAGGAAGATTCAAAGACTTTGTTAACTTTTCAAAGAGATCTACGATGCAAAAGGAAGGTGGGTGCCGCCAGGCGCAGTGGCTCACGCCTGTAATCCCAGCACTTTGGGAGACCGAGGCGGGTGGATCACCTGAGGTCAGGAGTTCAAGACCAGCCTGGCCAACATGGTGAAACTGCATCTCTACTAAAAATACAAAAAGTTAGCCAGGTGTGGTGGCAAGCGCCTCTAATTCCAGCTACTCAGGAGGCTGAGGCAGGAGAATCACTCAGGCCCAGGAGGCAGAGGTTGCAGTGAGCCGAGATCGCGCCACTGCACTTCAGCCTGGGTGACAGAGCAAGACTCCGTCTCAAAAAAAAAAAAAAAAAAGAAAGAAAGAAAAAAAGAAAGGTGGGTGGGTGGTGGGGTTCTTCCTAAATCTGATTTTTTAAAATACCATTGTTATTTTCATTCTTTCTTTCAAACTGGAGTGCCTGCCATGTGCCTTACACAGCCAAAGTCCCTTCCCTCATGAAGCTAACAGGGCAGCAGGGAGTGGCCTGGGCTGCTCCATTCCTGCCTCTTCCCCCAACCTCTTCAATTAAGTCAGGTTTCTAATAATCAAAAGCAGTCACTTTTATTTCAGATTGGTCTTGTCTCCCCATTTTACAGACAAAATGAGGCATCTCCACATTTCTATCTCCTGTGTCTAAGGCAGAGTGCTTCACTTGCAGTAAGAAAATTATACATCAGGAAATGGACCTTCTAAAAGGTTGACTTTCGTCCTCGTGGTTTCATATGAAGGCCTGGTATTTGTATAGACCTTTACAAAACTCTGTCACTTACATCAACTCACTTGATCAGCTCCTTGAGGAGTCAGTCCCCATTCAACAGAGGAGGAAACTGAGGCTCTGAGATGTTAGGACGACTGTCTCAAGGCCAAACTGCCAGTTTATGGAAGAGCTGGGAGTTCAGCTCAGCTCCCCTGACTCCAATTAATTGCTTTGCCTACTTTGCTACAATACTTTCTGTAAATGCTAATTTCCTCTACTCACACATGTAACACTATGATTGTGGGAATTTTTCTTCATTTTCAATATTATTTTACTCTTATTTTAAATGGGACACCCAAATATGCTTGAGGCTTTTTTAGGTAATGGAGATGGCATCCACCAATCTTCTGCTTTAACCCAATATGTCTCTTCTGAGCTCCAGGGAAAATCAGAAAATCTGGAAAATTCTCCCTTTGAGCTATCTTTGTCCACAGTCTCAACCTTTCTAGTACCACTGAAACTTTTCTTTTCTTTTTTTTTTTTTTTTTTTGTATTTTTTAGTAGAGACGGGGTTTCACCTTGTTAGCCAGGATGGTCTCGATCTCCTGACCTCGTGATCCACCCGTCTCGGCCTCCCAAAGTGCTGGGATTACAGGCTTGAGCCACCGCGCCCGGCCCCTAACTTTTCTTTAATTAAAAACAAAAACAACAAAACAAACAAACCTTTTTGCTCTTCCTGGATTTATTCAAAAATTTTAATTGAACACCTACTATGTGCCAGGCACTCTAGCTGTAATAATGTGTTCATTGTAGAAAAATTAGAAACTACACATAAACAACCAGATGTCCACCAACAGTAGAACAGGTAGAAACATTGTAGTAGAGACATAAAATGTATTACTACACAATATCAGCCAGTAAAGGGAAATGACATGGACTTCCAGGCAGCTTATTTTGCTGTCAATCTTCCACCTTTGAAATTCTGATAAGATCATGAACCTCCTTCTACAATTTACAAAACAACATCCTTGGGCCATTGCCCCATTTTACAGATGGAGGAACTGAGGACCAGAGAGGTAAAGTCACTTTTTACCCAAGGCTGTAGAGAAAGCAGCTCACTGGCAGCCTTGGTTTCTACTTCTCCCATCTTGCTGACCCTCCCTTTTCCACCCCTGTCCACCCATCCTAATCTAAAAGACCTGTTCTAAGTCCTTGGCCTAAGTAACATGACCCCATCTCCACCTAGTCTTGCTCCTTTCAGGGAGTCTGGCGGCTTCCTTAGGGCCTGAGTCACGCAGCCATCACTCAAGGGAGGGAGCAGGATGGCTCCGGGCTCCCAGCAGGACTTATTGCATCATCACTCATGCCTTGCCAAGTCTTATTGCTCCAACATCCCCTAAATGATAAAGTTGGATTCATTAAGTGTAAATTCAATCAAACTTGAAAGAGAGAGAGAAAATAAAAGTGACTTGGAATAAGAGAAATGGAAGCACCAGTAAGCGGTTGTTGCTTTTCCTAGGAGAAGTGGCCTCTGGGCCCTGTGTGTTCAAGGCAGCGTGAGTCAGTGAAGTCAGCAACCTCTCAGGGCGAGGCTGACCCTGGTGCAAGTCCTGCCTCTAGCACATGCTGGCTGTGGGGCCTCTCTAAGACTCAGTTTCCTCATCTGTAGATGGGGTAGTATCTACCCGGCGTGACTGCACTTAACACAGGATAAGATGGTATCTTGCGCATCATCAGCTTATGAGACCTTTCCCATTGCTGAAGCAGCGAACTGTAGAAATACACCCAGATAGGGATTCCTGGGCAGCTTGGGGTCGGCTTGTAGATGTGAAGAGGGAGGAGAAGAGACATTGGATCTCAGGATGCAGAGTTTGAATCTCTTACTTACATGGTGTTCCCAGAACTATGAGACTGTGGTGCACAAGATGAAATGCCTTTTATATCAGGGTGTGTGTGAGTGCATAAAAGCGGAATTTAAAAAAAAAAAAATGTTTACCTGTACTGTGGCAGATACAGAGGGATATGCTAGTATTTTTTTTTTATTCCTTTTTTTCCAATTCAACATCCACTAAATTGATTTCATGACCTACTAATGAGGGCCTTGGCCGACGTCACAGAGCGAGCTAGAGGTGAAACGGGTTAGAACCAGATCTCCTGGTCGCTAGTCCATTTGCTGCCCATTACCTCCCCCTGGCAGGTGTCCAGTTTTGGTTGAGTTTTGTGTGAGTGCTCATCCCCGTGTGAGTGAGGGCCAGGAAGCAATGGGAGACTCCAGGCGTGGAGGTCGAATGGCCTGTAAACCCCCCAGGCTGGAGCAGACTTTCTCCCTTCACAGGGAAGGTCTAACATGAGCCTCTGCGCAGCCTAGGAACCTAATAAATAGGGGATGAATGGAGACATGAAGAGACTACCCCAATCTGAGTCTGATCCTGCCTCTGCCACTGTGTCGTCGTGGAACCTCAGAAGTGGCACTTCTGTAATCTGAGCTTCACGATGACCTTTATCAGGGTGTGTTGGGGGTTGGGGGCTAAGGTTCTCATCAGCTTAATGAGGAAGGGTTAATAGGAAGTTCCTTCTGGCATCCCACAGGCTGCTTTGACGCACTGCCACCTACTGGTCACTCTCTCTCATTACACCTCATCACTTTGGAGAGGGCTCCGCTTTCGGAGTATCTCCTAAATGCATGGTCCTTTCCATGGTTCAAAATCCACCCATGTCAGGCAAGTTCTCTGAATCCTCAGAACAACCGTGAGAGAAAAGCAAGTATTCTTAAATCCATCTTACATATGAGAAAATTGAGGGCCAGAGAGGTTAAGCCACTCACTCAAGGACACACAGGATTTTCACATGGATGCCCTGGTTCCCAGCCCAGTACTCCTGCCCATTACAAGTAACAATCCCCAGCAGGCTGATTTAGCCGCAGGCTTTACCTGCAGCAGGCTAAAGTCCGAAAGAGTGGAGTGGAGATGCAGACCTTAGACTGGTCAGACGGAAGTGGGGTGGGGTAGCTTGTTTGAGTGTTTCTAAGAAATACTGTCAGATGCAGCACGTTTCATACTGGTTAGTCAGTGCTGCTTCGGGCGCTCCAAAAGACCTACGTAGAGGACTGATTTCAAGAAATGATGTGGCCAGGAGCAGTGGCTCAAGCCTGTAATCCCAACACTTTGGGAGGCCGAGGCTGGCAGATCACCTGAAGTCAGGAATTCGAGACCAACCTGACCAACATGGTGAAATCCCATCTCTACTAAAAATACAAAATTAGCTGGCTATGGTGGCGCATCCCTGTAATCACAGCTACTCAGGAGGCAGAGGTTGCAGTGAGCCAAGATCACACCACTGCACTCCAGCCTGGGCAAAAAGAGTGAAACTCCACCTAAAAAAAAAAATTTTTAAGAAATATTATATGACCATTATGAATGAAGTGTTTGGGGGATATGACAATTACCAGGCTAACTTGGTCCATGTAGACAGCCAAACTGTCTTGCTTAGACCTGGCAAGACCCTAGCTTAGACCTGTTTTCTTTCACAAAGCAATAAACAAATAGAGATGGAATGGGTGGTGGCTGCAAGGCTGGTTCTAGTGTCCTGCTCCAAGGGGTTAAAATTTCATCTCTGCCATCTTACTCGCCCTGTGACCTTGGGCAAATCACTTAAACCAAGTTTGTCCAACCGCCGGCCCACAGGCTGCACATGGCCCAGGACGGCTCTGAATGCAGCCCAACACAAATTCACAAGCTTTCTTAAAACATTGAGACTTTTTTGCGATATTTTTTTCAGTTCATCAGTTATCGTTAGGGTTAGTGTATTTTATCTGTGGCCCAAGACAATTCTTCTTCTTCCAATGTGGCCCAGGAAAGCCAAACAATTGGGCACCCCAATAAGCTGTCTATAAAACGGGGATTCTCTGTTTCTTCATCTGTAAGACAAAAACATCCATAATTGTTTGTTGTTGGCTGTTGTATAAATTAAATGGGCTGATATATACATAAAGCATTAGAGAGTGCCTGGAACGTGGTAAGCACTTAATAAATATTAAACTTTTTTTTTTTTTTTTTTAATAGGAGTTGAGAGAAGTCTGAGTTGCACCGACCTGGATTTTAAAAAATCCTAATTTTGTCACTGATTCATTTTCCAGCCCTGGGCAATCCTCCCCTTTTCTGGGCCTTCCCCACTCGGATGGCTGGAACACTCTGCTGGGTCATTCTCTGATCCTGTTCCTGCTGCATGATGACCATGTCACCATCCGCACCCACATTCCAGGTCAGTGGGTTGGGTAGGTTTGGCTGGTGTGAAGGCAGGGTGGGCAAGCTGGGACACATCTGTTCCCTTGGTTAGAATTGTGCTCTTGTATTTTTCCCCTTAGGAACTGTTTTATGCAGCAAGGTCAAGCGATCAGGACTACAAATCAATTTAAACAAAAGCGCTGAGGCAGATACCCTTGAACTTCAATGACTTAAAATAGCCTCGTTGTCATCCTTAGCCAAACACTCAGTACCTGAGTTCACTTCAACCTGTCATCACCGACTAATAAACCATCCCTTTCATGGAAGTTGACCAGAATGAAACCTTTGAATCAAAGTGGATGTGAGGCCTGCTTGGATTAATAGAGCTGCATCTGCCCCCTCCCATGTTTCCAGGATGGCTAAAGAGGTTGATGCATTCTTAGGGAAATGAACATCTTATTAATATTGGGAGGACAAGACCAGCCATCTTAAGAATGACCCTGGCTGCTCTGTGGGTAGCCAAGCGTAGCACAGCCTTCTTTGTGGAATGCCTCAAAGTTCTACCTTAGAAACCAGGGTAGAATTGCTCACAAAGGGTTGGTGATGGTGGTGGAGGAGAGGCAGGGGAGTTAGGGAGTATTTATTTGGAAAGGAAAGAAAACTAAGACTTACTCAGTACTGACTGTGTGCCTCAAACTGTGCCAGGGGCTTTAGATGCAATAATTCGTGTCAGCCCTGCAATGACTCTGTGTGGTAAGTGTTCGACACTACTTTTAAAAAGAAGAGCCTTGCTAGGCGTGGTGGCTCATGCCTATAATCCCAGCACTTTGGGAGACCAAGGTGGGCAGATCACCTGAGGTGGGGAGTTCGAGACCAGCCTGACCAACATGGAGAAACCCTGTCTCTACTAACAATACAAAATTAGCCGGGTGTGGTGGCGCATGCCTGTAATCTCAGCTACTCGGGAGGCAGAAGAATCGCTTGAACCCAGGAGGCAGAGGTTGCAGTGAGCCAAGACTGCACCAATGCACTCCAGCCTGGGCAACAAGAGCAAAACTCCTTCTCAAAAAAAATAAAATAAAATAGAATACATACATACATACATACATACCTACCTACCTACATAATAAGAGCCTTATTGAGATATAATGCACACACTATCAATTCACCTTTTTAAAGCGTACAAGTGAGTGGTTTTAGTATATTTGTTGCTGGAGGGCTCAGGAGGGTCCCTGAATGCCAGTGAAACCCCAGCCTCCGCTAGTGTCCAGGTTCTTGACATTGTCACGAGAAAAAATTCAGGGATAAGTCAGAATGAATCAAAAGGCAAGAAGCTTTTATTGCAAAGGGAAAGTACACACTGAAGAGAGAAGTGCGGGCGGACGTGTGAGAACAAGTCATGTGCAATGGCGTTGGGGTTTCTAATTTTATGGATGTTTCTTTAATTAGAGGATAGAATAATTATTAGGTATTCTAGAAAACAAGGGAAAGTCAGGAACCCCCCGTTTTCCTCCCCGTTTCTCCCATATTTGGGTTTGCCCAGAAGAGTTATGCCCATTTTCTCTCCCTTATTTTGGGTTTTCTGTTATCCTGTGTGGTTTTTTTTTTTTTTTTCTTTGCCTAGTTCCTGTTTTAGCTGTTGTCTGGTTTTTACACCCTCCTGTGACTAACTAGTACCATTCCTGTCTCATATTCACTAAGTTTTGTTTCTGTGTTTTTTAGAGACAGGGTCTTGCACTGTCACCCAGGCTGGAGTGCAGTGGCACAATCATAGCTCACTGTAACCTCAAACTCCTGGGGTCAAGTGACTCCTCAAACTCCTGGGGTCAAATGAGGTCACTGTAACCTCAAACTCCTGCCTCAGCCTCCTGAGTAGGTAGGACTATAGGTATGTGCCACCACACCCGGCTATTTTTGTTTGTTTGTTTGTTTGTTTGTTTGTTTGTTTGTTTTTGTAGAGATGGAGTCTTGCTATGTTGCCCATGCTGGTCTTGAACTCCTGGCCTCAAGCCATGCTTCTGCCTTGCCCTCCTAAAGAATTGGGACTGCAGACACGAGCCACAGTGCCTGGCCTGTATATTTACCAAGTTGTGCAATCATACCATTATCTAATTTCAGAATATTTTCATCACTCTATGAAGAAACTTTACATACCTTAACAGTCACTCCCAATTCCCCATTCCCCATCCCCCCAACCCTTGGCTACCACTAATCCACTTTCTGTCTATATAGATATTTCAAATCTAGACATTGCATATAAATGGAATCGTATAATATGTGGCCTTTTGTGGCTGGTTTCTTTCATATAACATGATGTTTTCAAGGTATACCTGTGTTATAGCATGTTATCATACTTTATTGCATTTTATGCCTGAATAATATTCAATCATGTGAATCAAATACGTCTTGCTTTATCCAATGATCAGTCGATGGACATTTGAGGTTTTCCTTTTTTTTTTTTTTTTTTGTCTATTATGAACAGTGCTGTTATGAACATTTATGGAGATGTTTTTGTGTACACATATGGTTTAAATTCTCTTGAAACTGGGAGTGGAATTGCAGGGTCATATAGTAACTCTATGCTTAGACTTTTGAAGAACTATGAAACTGTTTTCCAAAGCGGCTGCAACATTGTACCTACCAGCAACCAATGAAACTTCCAATTTCTTCACATCTTCGTGGATGCCTGTTAACGCCCGTCTTCTGGACTATGGCCATCCTAGTGGACATGAAGTGCTATCTCCTTGTGGTTTTGATTTGCATTTCCCTAGTGTTTAATGATGAACATCTTTTCATGCGCTTATCAGTCATTTGTATATCTTCCTTGGAGAAATGCACATTTAAATCTTTTGATATTTGATTATAAATCCAATTTTTAATTTATTTGTTTTTTTATTGAATTGTAATATTTCTTTATATATTCTGTATAAAAGTCTCTTATCAGATATGTGATTTGCAAATATTTTCTTCCATTCTCTTTATTACTTTCTAGATAGTGTCCTTTTAAGTAAAGACTAGAAGTTTTAAAAAACTAAATGTTTTTAATGTTTGATGAAGTTCAATTTACCCATTTTTTGGTCACTTATGTTTTTGGTACCATATCTAAGAAACCCATTGCCTAGTCCAACCTCTGCCTTCCGGGTTCAAGAGATTCTCCTGCCTCAGCCACCCGAGTAGCTGGGACTATAGGCATGCACCACCATGCCCAGTTAATTTTTTCGTATTTTTAGTAAAGACAGGTTTCACCATGTTGGCCAGGATGGTCTCCATCTCCTGACCTCGTGATCCACCCACCTTGGCCTCCCAAAGTGCTGGAACTACAGGCATGAGCCACTGTACCTGGCCCCTTTTAAGAGTTGTATAGTTTTCCCTAGAAGATCTATGATCCTTTTTCAGTTAATTTTTAATTAATATGTGAGGTAAGGGTCTAACTTCCTTCTTTCACCTGTGGATGGCCAATTGTTGCAGTGCCATATATTCAAAAACCTATTCTTTCCCTATTTATTGTCTCAGCATCCTTGTTGAAAATCAGTTGACCATAGATATGTGGGTTTAGTTCTGTACTCTTATTCAGTGCCATTGACCCTATGTCTATCCTAGGCCAGTACCACACTGTCTTAATCACTGTAGTTTTGAGAAAGTTTTGAAATCAGGAAGTGTGAGTTCTCCAATTTCATTTTTCTTTTTCAAGATTGTTTTGGCTATTCTTGGTCCCTTGTACTTCCATGTGAATTTTAGGATCAGCTCGTCCATTTCTGATGACAATCACTTGGAATTTTGCAGGGATGGCACTGAATATATAGATCAATCTGACGAATACTGCCTTCTTAACAATGTGAAATCGTCCGTGAACACAGGTTGTCTTTATATTTATTTAGGTCTTTAATTTGTTTCAACAATGTGTTGTAGATTTTGTGAGCAAGTGTTATACTTTTTTTGTTAAATTTATTTCTAAGTATTTTATTCTTTTTGAAGACTATGGAGTTTTTTTCTTAATTTCTCTCAGATTGTTTATTGCTAGTGTATGGAAATACAATAGACCTTGTATTTTATCCTGCAACATGGTTGTGGATCCTGTTGTAAAGATAAGAAGACAGAGGATCACACAGGGTGTGTGATTAGCTTGGGATTACCTGGCTTTTTGTCCTCCCAATCTCCCTTTCTTTGCAGAACCACTCTTCTCAGCTGCAAGGGAATCCTGCTCAGTCTCTGTGGTGAGCTTACTCCACCTTTTCTCCCTCGCCCCAGGGATGAGGTACCACCATCTTTTCCCACCACTGGTGAAATCCTGCTATAGAATGAAGTTGGCTGGGTGCAGCGGCTCATGCCTGTAATCCCAGCACTTTGGGAGGTCAAGGTGGACGGGTCACCTGAGGTCAGGAGTTCGATACCAGCCTGGCCAACATGGTGAAACCCCATCTCTACTAAAAATACAAAAAATTAGCTGGGTGTGGTGGCGGGCACCTGTAATCCCAGCTACATGGGAGGCTGATGCAGAAGAATCACTTGAACATGGGAGGCGGAGGTTGCAGTGAGCCGAGATGGCACCACTGCACTCCAGCCTGGGCAACAGAGAGAGACTCCATCTCAAAAAAAAAAAAAAGAAAAAAGAATGAAGTCAACATAGAGAAAATCACAATAAGAGCTGAAGCAAGAAGGAGGGCTCTGTCACCATCATTGAGCACCTGGATCCAGCCCTACCTAAAGCTAGTAACTCTGGAGTTTCCGGATATATTAGCTAATATTTCTCTTTAGCTGAAGGTTATTAGAACTGGGTTTCTGTCCCATGAAACCCGAAGAATCCTGATGAGTATGAGTTTGAAAGTATGAGTTTGAAATCAGGCCTATGTGATTCCAAAGTTGTACTCACTCCATGGTCCCTGCATGACCCCTTCCTGGTACTCAGACTGGCTGGGTGGATGTTTGAGAGGCTTCGGGGGATAAGTGAAGCTTGTAGCAGATAAGCAACAGGGAGGCTGGAGTCTAAGACCCCAAGAATCTGCAGATGTGAGGAAAGATCAGGAAACCGGGCAAAAGGCCTACTGGGGTCAAAGGTGGACCCCCAACTCTTACTGCCTATGGGTCTTGGCCAGTCTCAGTCTCTCTGAGACTTGTTTCCTGGGTTGGGACACCTTTTTCTGGCTGTATTTTGGGCCCATTCTAGGCACACAGGCCCTGAAATAATCATGACAGCTCCTGAAATGTACTTGCCCAGTCATCTTTATGTAATTCCCAGGAGATCTCTGAGAGCCCAGCAGGGCAAGGATGATCCTGGTCATTGTATAGTTGGGGAAACTGAGGCGAGGCAGTATTCGGTGACTTATTTAAAGATCCCCAGCTCCTAAAAACTGAGTGGAACCCAGGTCTCGTGTCTTTCTGTCTAATATTCTCATAGTAAACCAGGGGAGGCAGCAGTGCCTCTTTGGGATTTGCCTGGGGCCTGAGACTTCCCATAATCCAATTAATAAATTGTCCAAGATGGAGGGCCAGCTACCAATTAGTTCTCTTTCCTCCCTGGTGCCTCTTTGAGCTTTGTGGGTAGCAACTCCCTGGAAAGGGAAGAGAGGCCCCCACTCTACACTCCCTCCTTGGGAATCAGGGGTCTAGAAATTAGCTGATTCTTGATAAGCCCTAATTATAAATTAGGTCTTATTATCTGTGGCTCCTGAAACTACGCTGGATGAATTAAAACTCTAGGAAAAGGAATATTTCAATTAACCATATGAACTCAGGTAATTGCCTACCGAGGAAAAGCCCTTACAGAACAAGTCTTGGAGCAGTTACGAGGACATCAGAAGGGGAAGGCAGGGGCTAAAGCGTGGGTGGTCTGCGTGAGACGGAAGTGAGGGGTGGGCCCCTCTGCAGCTGCTGTTTTCTGAGGACAGCGTCTTAGAAGTGGCAGGACTTGCAAATGTATAGTTGCCAGTGGCTCTGTCTGGGGATTGGAGGACCAGGATTGGGGTCCTCTATTACCTACTGCCCCTGTGTTTCCTAAACCTTGCAATGGACAGGTCAGATGAGATGATGAAGAAAGGGCCTTATCAGCTAGAAAGTGTGGCAAGCACACCAGACATTATGGTTTAGTGCAATTAGATGCTCTGAAACAAGGGAGAGAGAGGAGAAGAAAGGGATTGGAGGCTCTGTTTTCACTGATTTCAGGAGGCAAAGGGGAGTGGTTGTCATTCATTCAGTCATTCATTCATTCATTTCACAAACATTTCCCTGATGCTTCTGAATGCCAGGCACTGAGCTGGGCAGCATAGGGCATGAAGAGTGGAATAGGGAGCCACAGTCCAGTGGGAGAAAGACAGGGAAGCAAATAGACTCGCCACAAGGTCAGGACCTGCATCTTCCTTGTTCACCAGCTTGGGCTCTCCCAGCTGTGGCTCTCTGTGGGCATATGTTGGATGAAGGCCCTCTAAGCCTAGGACGGCACCGGGACCCCTTGCACAAAGGTCAGCACGGGGCTTTGCTTTTCTTTTTTCTTTTTCAAATGAGATAGGATCTCGCTCTGTCACCCAAGCTGGAGTTCGGTGGCACAATCACAGCCCACTGCAGCCTTGATCTCCCCGGCTCAAGCCATCTTCCCACCTCAGCCTCCTGAGTAGCTGGGACTATAGGTGCAGGCCATTACATCTGGATCACTTAAAAAAAAAATAGAGATGGAGGGTCTCCCTATGTTGCCCAGGCTGGTCTTGAACTCCTGGGCTCAAGTGACGCCCTGCCTCTGCCTCCCAAAGTGCTGGGATTACAGACGTGAGCCACCATGCCTGCCCTAGCTTGGGGCTTTTCTAAAAACTGAAACCAGCTTTTGTTCTGCAGTTCATTCATGCAGCCAGGGAGTGACTGATAGTCCTGAAGTTTGCATGAAGAATTCCAGAAATCCCTGCAGTGGTTCTAAAACAATCTCACATTGGCTCGAAGTCGGCTGCTGACATATAGATAGAAGGAGGCGGAGATGCCACTCCAGAGCTGAGGTCCCTCTGTAGTAAATGAAGAGGGAACATCCTCCACTGAGTCCTTAACTCTCTGGTCCATGCCCCTTTGCCGTCTCTCTGGAGGCTCTTCTTTGAAACACAGGAAAATTGCTGCCAAACCTCACAGAGCTTGAGAAGGTCAATCAGAAGAGCAACAAGCCTGAAGTTTAGAATTAAGTTAAAGAAGATTTAGCTTTATTACTCTGAAATATATACCATGACTCAGAAAACATCATATTGCCAGGCCTGCAGGAATTAACAACTGGAAAAGAACAGAATGAATGAGTCATCTAAGAGGAGCACATTATTGTCACCAGGCAGGCGCCACTAAAGTCCTGTAAATTGGTGAAAAATTCCCCATATAACCTTCCTTGCAGCTGATGCTGAAGGATGTTTCTGTGTGGGTCTCATCCACAAAACCACGTAGCCTAAGAATAGGAAATCTTTCTCGAGGCTGGGCGTCATGGCTCGCACCTGTAATCCCCACATTTTGGGAGGCAGAGACAGGTGGATCACTTGAGGCCAGGAGTTCAAGACCAGCCTAGTCAACACAGCAAAACCCCATCTCTACTAAAAAGACAAAAATTTAGCCAGACGTGGTGGGGCATGCCTGTGGTCTCAGCTACTTGGGAGGATATATCAGGGATGAGAATTGCTTGAATGCAGAAGGCAGAGATTGCAGTGAGCCAAGATCATGCCACTACACTGCAGCCTGGGGAACAGAGCAAGACTCTGTCTCAACAAACAAAACAAAACAAAAACAAAAACAAAACCCTTCTCTAATGCAAGAATCCCCTCTACAGCTCATCAGTTCATAGGTTAGACTTGAATGCCACCAGCAATGGGGAACTCACTACCTCAAAAAGGAGTTTGGTCTATTGCCAGATTGTTGTAATCATCCTAAAACGCCTCTGTTCCTCTTTGTAATGGACTGAAATCTAACTCTCACTACATCTGTGGGTAAAGCAATAGTAACTGCCTGTGTTTTCAGGGCCAGAATTATTGCTGGATGAATATAGGAAGGTCTTTCCTTTCCATGGAAGGAAACTTCCTTCCTCTTATTTGCTGGTGCAACCA
Source organism: Papio anubis (assembly GCF_008728515.1). Lineage (NCBI taxonomy): Eukaryota > Metazoa > Chordata > Mammalia > Primates > Cercopithecidae > Papio > Papio anubis. Next base: position 83,199,397 of record NC_044988.1, on the reverse strand, counting down.
AACATTTAATTATAAAAGCTTCTCCAAGGCAATAGATGTTAAAAATTAAGATGAATACACTCATTTTTGCCAATAGCACAGACTGCTATTACTCTGAAAGTCCCAATTCATTACTGTATATTGTAACGGAACATTAACACTCACATAACGACCTCAAGACCTGTCTCGCATGCACAATCAGTAGGCCCTGCCCAGGCTCCTTTACACCCAGGAAAGAAAAGGAGGGGGTGGTAGAGGGGGGAACAGATGACCTGGGAAAATTGCCTTTCCAGTGGAAACATCGACAAACCTTTCATTACAATCATTCACTATGCCTCATCGGATGCCACAATTCAATTCCTGGGCCCGGTCAAACAACAATGGGATGGTGTAGGAAGCGGGGGATGATCTGGGGACCCCAGTTTCCCCAAAACTCTCAACCCACCTGAACACTCTCCAGCGGCACCTCCTTCATCCACTAGGGGATGCCTCAGTCTCCCCCACCCCAGAATACCTGGGAGAGTTGGCTGAAAGGAAGGCAGGCACCCAGGAACCATTCTCCATATACCCCGGTCCCCCACCAGGGACATCCAGGCACACTGGAGTCAAAGAGCAACTCTCGAATGGACCATGTCACCTCTGCTCAAAACCCTTCAATGGCTCCCAGTGGCCTGGGGATAAAATCCCAAGTCCTGTGATCGAGCCCAGCCTAGCTCTCCGGCCTCCTTCCTGCCTCACACTTCCCTTCCCACCACCCTGGACTGTCTTCTCTCTGTCTCTCTGAACTCCTTCCTGCCCGTGCACATCCTGCTGCTCCCTCCACACCGCCCCACTCCCTCCTGGGCTGGCTGGTGCCCCCTCCTTTGTCAGGCCCCAGCTCGGAAGTCTGTCTAGAGCTGAGGGCCTTCCTGTCGGCTCCCATCCTCTTCCCACCCATGCTTGGCACGATGGGCCACTGTCTATTTGTTGGTTGCCACTTGCTGATTGACTCGTTTCTTGACCATCCCACGCTGAATCATTCCCCTCTGCATCCCCAGCATCTGGCACAATGCCTGGTCCCAAGGAGACAAACAATAATAATTCGTTGAATGAATAAATGAGTATGTTACATAAAATTTCAGATAGTTCATGGAGCTCCTGAAACCCAAGGATGTCCCGGACTGACTTTGGCTTTCTAATTCTGGCCCAAGTTTCACATGTATCCACAGGTTTTTGGAAGAAACCAGGATAGAGGCCTATCCTGCAGTCATCCTCATCTTTCAGATAAGGACTGGGAGCTGCTGAGAGGTGATGGGTATATCAGTCAGGGCTCTCTAGAGAAACTGAACCAACAGGAGAGAGAGAGAGAGAGAGAGAGAGAGAGATGATAGATAGATAGATAGATAGATAGATAGATAGATAGATAGATAGATAGATAAATTAGGCAGGCAGACTAGATAGATGATAGATTAGATAGATGAGATAGATAGATAGATTAGATAGATAGATAGATTGATAGATAAATTAGGCAGGCAGACTAGATAGATAGATGATAAATAGATGGATCTTAGATTAGACAGACAGACTAGATAGGCGGATAGATGACAAGTTAGATAGACTGATGATAGATTATGATAATAATCTATAACAGACAATAGATAACAGACAGACTAGATATATAGATGATAAATAGATGATAGATTAGATAGATTGACTGATGATAGACAGATGACTAGATAGATAGTAGATAGATTAGACAGACTAGATAGGTAGATGATAAATAGATTATAGAGTAGACAGATGACTAAATAGATAGATAGATGATAGATAGATTAGACAGACTAGATAGATGATAAATAGATGACAGATTAGATAGATGATAGATTGATGATAGATTAGACAGACAACTAGATAGATGATAGATTAGACAGATTAGATAGATAGATGATAGATGATAGATTAGACAGACAGACTAGATAGGTGGAGAGATGATAAATTAGATTGATAACAGATTGATGATAGATTAGACAGACAGACTAGATAGATAGATAGATAGATAGATAGATAGATAGATAGATAGATAAAGATATAGCACATATAGACAGAGACAGAGAGAGAGACTGTAATCAATTGTGGAGCCTAGCAAGTCCACAATCTGCAGGGTGGGCTGGCAGACTGGAGACACTTACTGAGCCTTCAGTGCTAAGCCCTTTTCTGTGCACTTCCTCTGGCATTAACCCACTTAACCCTTCAATGACACTCTGGCCCATAGTACACGTTCACTCCAACAATAGCAAGGCTGCTGTTATGATCTCCATTTTAGAGTAGGGGACACCTAACCCCAGGAGGTTAAGTGACTTACCTGTGATTGTACCACCAGCAAGCATCGGAGCTGGGATTTGAACACTCTGGTTCTAGAACCAAGACTGGGAACCACCACATTCCATTCCACACCCAGTCCCTCAGGCTCACCTTTCTACCGGGAGGCCCCGAGCAGAGACAAGGCAGAGCCTAGCATTCAATCTCATCTCTGCCACTTAGTAGCCATGTGACCTGGACAAATCACCCTGTTTTATTCCCCAGTTTACCACTGCAACATGGAAAAAATAACTGCTAGTTCTTAGGGGTGTTATGAGAATTCAAGTGACCTTGGAGGTAAAGCACTTAGAATATATAATTCACTTTTAATAAATAGTGACTATTAATAATAATAGCAACAGTATTAATGGATGTAAAGGCCCTTTGTAAACTCTGAAGTGCCTCTAGACACGGCAATGGAGTCATTCAGGCCTGCGTTGAAAATAGGGTGACCAACTGCCCTGGTTTATCTGGGACTGTCCTGATTTTAGCACTGAAAGTCCTGTGTCCCCAGAAATCCCTCCGTCCCAAGCAAACCAGGTCAGGCGATCACATCACAGGCCCTACTCCTTTCTAGCTGTGCCAATGCACTAGTCACTTTACCTCTCAGAGCCTCAGTTTCCTCATCTGTAAAATGGGGTTAAAGTTCTAAGCCAGTGGTCCCTGAACCAGCAACATCAGTATTGCCTGGGAACTTCTTAGAAATGCAAATTCTCGGACCCCACCTCAGATCTACTGATTAGAAACCTAAAGGGTATTTCACAAACCCTCCTAGTGAGTCTGTTGCCTGCCAATGTTTGAGAGCCTTGATATAAAGTACCTCCCTGGGGGTACTTCACAGGTTGTAGAGGGCTAAAGCCAGACCAGGCAAGCACCTGGCATGCTGTGAGCATTCAGCTGCCAGTGGCCATCACTACCATCATTACAAAATTGGTGGCGACGTATTTACCGTGAAGGTGGAAACTGAGGTGAACGATAAGGTCCTCCAGTCCCAAGACTTCTCTCCAAATTGGAGCCTGATGTTTGTTTGGGTTTTGCTGTCTAAAAGCTGGGCTAACTTCCTGCTTTCAGAAAGCTTAATTCCCTCATTCTTGTTTTGAAGCTGAGATCTCTCAAGGCTGACATTGCCTCGCTATTGTTATGCACGTGTCGGTTAAAGCTTTAATTCAGTGCCTCCTAGTTGACGGCAGAGGGAGTTTGGGGATCTGGGGCCACCAGGGTGGTGTTGCTTCTGGGCCCTGTTTTGACCCACTAGGTTGAGGTAGGTGCGATGATAATGATGACAGCTCCCTTTTAATTGTTCCGTACCCATGCTCCGGGTCCTGTGTAGTCATCGTTGGGCCTGGGTCTGCTTCTGTGTTCTGTGTTGCCCAGAACGCTGCCTGGCATCAAATCAGTGTTTACTAAGTGCCTGTTAAATAAATGCATGATCTGAGTGCATGATACACATTGTCTTACTTAATTCTCACGATGCCTTCATGAGTTAGGTACAATCATCATTCTCCATTCTGCAGATGTACAAACTGAGCCCAGAAAACTTAGACGACTTGCTGAAAGCCCACGACTATAAAAGGCAGGCCAGGGATTGAAAACCTAATTTTCTTTTCACGGAGGAGGGACTGCAGATGTGCTGGGCCGCCTATGAGAAGCCTCCCTTGAGTCCCTGCCCCCTTCCTTCCTGACCTCATCACACATTTTGCAGCCCCCTCTTTGGACCTCTCCAGGCTGACATTGCCTCGCTATTGTTTATGCACGTGTCGGGCTGCGTGCCTCCAAGACTGACCTGTTTATCTGTGCAGCTGAGGGGAGGCCTCCTAGTCCCAAGAGCCCTCCGTGAAACCTGGGTGAATGAGGAATGAACTCTCAGGCTCTGAGAATGAGCCTGAGTTTGGCCAGTAAGACCAGAAAGCGAACACTCACCATCAAACTGAAACGAAGGGAAGGTGAGTGGAAACCTAGCGAGATGAGTCCTCTGGTTTCCGCAGGTGAAGGTCATGAGGCACTAAGCGCCCAAGCTCACCTTTGGATCTTCTCAGAAACCACAGTCCACCCAAGGTGCCTCAATGTGCTTTGCGGGCTTGGCCCTTCCAGAAGACATCAGCGCTGAGTACAAAATTGGCTTCACCAGGTAACGCTGCATGTGTGTGTTGTGTTCCTGGTAATATATTGCTTGATCTATGACTTTTTAAAACAATGAAAACGTAAAAGTGAAGGGCCCAGCCTCAAGGAGAGAAGTGATGAGTGGGACTGGTAAGTTTGATTTCATATTCCTTTCTAAGCAAGTCGGGGGAGTGCTGACAGGACCCAGAGCACCCCGGGAACAGATTCCTCTTCGTCCCCAGCGTTGCCGGGAGCAAAGGGGCTGAACAGCCTCCACCAGCCCTTGAGTGACTTAAAGGTTTTCCAATTTGTAAACAAATATATTTAGAACAAGACCCCCCAGTGGGAGAACTAAGTCAAATTCATTTTGTCAACGAAACCATTGTTAGATATAATTTTCCCTAAATTTCCACAGCCAAACTCAACCTTGGCTATCAAGACAAATAGCTACAGGCTGGGCCCATGGCGGTGCACGTCTGTGCTCCCGACTACTTGGGTGGCTGGGGTGGGTGGATCGCTTGAACCCAGGAGGTTGAGGCTGCAATGAGCCATGATCATGCCACTGCACTCCAACTTGGGTGATAGAGTGAGACCCTGTCTCAAAAAAAAAAAAGAGTTATAAAGGAATGTGAATGTTAATTTTTTAAAATCTCTGCCTTGCTATCCTTGAGGAAGATGGATTTGCCAGAATCACTTTCTTCCTTGTGTGATGCTTGTTACTATTGATCTGTTTCTTTCTTCCTAGATTGCCAGCCCGTTGAGGGAAGAATCCATGAAAAAGTCTATCTTTGACCTCCATGTTCTCTGGTGCTCCCTGAGTTTTGTAGGCAGCAGTATCAAAATTGTGGCCCCTTGCTGACTACAGTGGTTGTAAGGGGTAAATGAGAGAATCTTCCCCACATGCGTAGCAGTATGCCTGGCAAATAAAGATTAGCTCACACGTATTATTTTAGTGATGAGGATAGTCAGGGCGACCAACTATCTTGGTTTGCCTGGGACTGAGGGGGTTCTCAGGATGGACAGTCCTAGGTAAACTGGCACAAGTCAGTCGCCTTAGGGATGGGTGATCGTTGAGTGCCTGTGACTTGTCAGGCATGGTTGGTGCTGGGTAAATTAGATGGATTATCTCATTTAAACCTCACAACAGCCCTGTGAGCTATTTGTGATTATCCGCATTTTACAGAGTAATACATTAAAACTTTAAGTCATATCTTTCCAGCTGCTAGCTCTTTCTCCATCAAATACTGATTTTTTCAAACAAGAAAATGACTTCATTGCTGTTTTATTCCACTGCGGTAAATTGAATGCCCTTGTCTCCCAATTCTTAACCCTCCCTGCATCCACACACTTGCCATATGACTTGGGCTTGTCCATGTGACTTGGCATACGTCATGTGGACAGAAGTGACAGACCCAAGCCCAGGACTTTTTTGCATGTTTCTGCTTACACTTTTTTTTTTTTTTTTTTTTTTGCTTTTGTTGTGGTTGTTGTTTTTGAGATAGAGTCTCGCTCTGTTGCCCAGGTTGGAGTGCAGTGATGTGATCTCGGCTCACTGCAACCTCTGACTCCTGGGTTCAAGCAATTCTCCTGCCTCAGCCTCCCGAGTAGCTGGGATTACAGGCAGGCACCACCACACCCAGCTAGTTTTTGTATTTTTAGTAGAGATGGGGTTTCGCCAGGTTGGCTGGGCCAGTCTTGAACTCCTAACCTCCAGTGATCTGCCCACCATAGCCTCCCAAAGTGCTGGGATTTCAGACGAGCCACTGCACCTGGCCTTGCTTACACCCTTAAGCCTCTACCAGATCTATGAGAGGATTGTGCCCCAGCCAACCTGCTGGTCCAAGAAGACTGAGAGACACGTGGAGCAAAGCTGCCTGCTGAGTCACAGACCTGTGGCAAGAAGAAGGGGCACCCAGCAAAGCTCAGCCCAGATCAAGCCCCAGCTGACCAGTAGATGGGGAAGTGATAATATGTCACTGTTTTTAAGCTTCTGAGTTTTTAGGAGGTATGTTACGCAGCGGTAGCTAACTGATACATTCACCAACTTGACACAGGCTTTGGGGTGGGTAGATTTTACTGCTGAAGTCCTTTGATGAGCTAAGCTTGTATATTATATCTGGCCAAATATTCCTAATTGCTGGGTTCCTAATTTACGGGATTGTTGCTATTCCTTTCGGGGGTATTTCTAAAGGTTAAAAGAAGGGAAGAGAAAGGAAAATGTTTACTGTGTGCCCAGTGCAGTGTTTGCTGGTTTCACATGTTCTCTTGCTTGATTATGTTGTGTGGAATCTATTGACCCTGAAGCCATCTCAGGCCTCTCTCTGCCTGGGAACAAGGACCTCAGACCTACAAGGCAGATCTAGGGCAGATGGTCTTACCAGAAGGGACATTCATTGGTGGCTTTCCATAGGCATCATTTTCTGTATATACTATAGGTTACAGCGCAGAGGGCCAGTGATGAGCCACCTGGGATCCAGGCCACACTCTGCCATGAACTTGCTGTATGAGCCGGGGCAAACCCCTTCCTCTCTGGGCCTTTGCCTTCCCCATTTGCTAGTCTTTGGGAGTGGACGTGGGAGCTCTTTCAGGTGGCACAGACAGAAGCAATGCGCAAGGTGGATTTTGTATGAAGCTTTTGGGGTCAGACCCGGGTTTATGTCCTGCTGCCTGCCTTGTGAGCTGTGTGACCTTGGCAAGCTTCTTCACCTCCCTGACCTCGGTTCCCCGTCTCTGTGAGACAGTCATTGTGAAACCCAGATACAAGAAAGTCTGTAATGGGCCTGGCACAAGGGAAGCCTTCAGCATGTGTGTTTGTTATTACTAATATGGCACAACTAGTTAGTCTCCTGAAATCAGTCATCTCAAAATAGCAATCACTTACTTTCAACAGAGTAAATATTTTTCCTCATCTGCATCGTTTCAAGCCTTCCCTCTTTAATTTTACAGTTGCATGTACAAAGGAGTTATTTACAGTGCAAAGGGACAAGATGGGCTGCCTCCTTGAAATGGTTTCACAAATTTCCTCTGCTTCCTGTTAAGATATTAGCGCCCAGTAATTGTCGCTCTATATAAATGTGGAGCGTCGGCTGCGAATGTGCGCCCTGTAGTAATTGTGAGTTGTCTTGACGCTAATTACATAGGGGAGCCTGTTTAATTGCCAGTTAAATTGACTGTGTGTGTTTTCTCTAATCTGTGTTTCCGGGCAAGTTGGATGGCATCCGCTCCTCGTTGGACTAAGCATGAATTTGGAAGACCCCAAGAGGCTGCTGCAGGAGAAAGTGAGGCTGGAGGAGGGGAGGTGGGGTACGACAGCTGATGACGACAGGATTATGTTCATACACAATGAGTGGCCATTGCGGGACCCAACCCAGGGTCTCCTGGAGGTTGAGGAAAGTAAGACCTCTCTTCTGCCCATGTTCAGAGCTGACCTGGATGAAACTTGAGGGCTGCACAGGGCAGGAATGATAGCTTAGGCCTGTCATCAGGACTGAGTCCCAGCCGATGGCACCCAGCACTGCCACGGCATCCCTGAACCGTCTGCTCCCCCCTCCAGACCTTTGCTCACGCTGGTCCTTCTATCTGGTCCCAGTTCCCCCACCCTCATAACTCTATGTTATGTCACTGTAGCTGTGTCATTCAATGCCCAGGTACAAAACCACATTTTCCATTCAGCCCTTCTGGATGTCGCCTCTGGAAGAAGGGGTCCTCTCTGGGCCAAACCCATAGCTCTTTTTTTGTTACCTTGAGGCCTTACTCATTCCCTGCTTGTATTTGAACTGATTGAGAACCAGACTGTGAGTCTCTGAAGACAGGTCATGCCTCATACAGAGTGAGTGCTTGGTAACAGGAGGTAGGAGTCGGAAGACAGGAGGGGAGAGAGAAGGAGAAGAGAGAGGGGAGAAGAAGAAGAGAGAGGAGAGGAGGGAAAGAAGGGAAAGGGAGAGGGGTTGGAGGAAGGAGAGGGGGCAGAGGCAAAGGAAGGAAGAGAGGAAGGAAAAATGGAGAGCTAACAATACCAACTAACACTTCTTGAGTGTTAGGGTGTGTATGCGTGTGTGCACATGCACATGCCAAGCACACGCCAAGCATGTCATCCTTGTCAATTCACTTAATCTGTCCCACAATCTTGAAGCAGATCATCCCCATTTCACTGATGAAGAAACTGAGGACGCTGAGAGACCAAGGAACTTGTTAACGCAGCCTTAAGTGGCAGATCCAGGAGTCCAAGCTTTCAACCATTGGACTAAGCTGTCTTGAAGGAAAGAAGGGAGGGTGGGAGGAGGTAGTGAGGGAGGGAGGGAAGGAGGAGGAGAGTTTAATCCCATGGCATGAGTTCTCCTGATGTTTAAAAACCTCTCCAGCCTTCCACACACGCTTTCTCCTTAGCTCAAAAGCTAAATTAGAGTGGATTGCTCTCTCCTCACTTTAGTAATTTAGATAAAAGTAAAATTTTGTCTGAGAGCAGAAGCAATTATAGCACGGGTTTTGTGATTAACTTGATTAACACTGTTTCACTCTAAAAGTGATCCCCCCCGCTTTGGCTGGCGACTGTAATCAGAGCCACGTCTTTCAACTATGCTACAGCTGCTCTCTCTCCCCCCACTCCCCAAAAAAGATTTTGACATAAATACTTATTAGGGAGGACTCTAGTCTCTGGCTGGAACAGTTGAGGAAAGAGGAGGAAAATGTCTCTCTCTACATTAGCATCTGTAGCCGATTAAAAGGCTGTCGCTCGCTACCCCAGTTACTGACAAAGATCCCAATTATGCAGCAATGAAATATACATACACGATACAGGAGGGTTTATACATTTTTAATTTTTTTCAAAGAGAAAATGCTCAGAGGAAACTCTAATTAGAGATTGCGTTTCTTTAAGAGGAAAATGATATGTGGTTTCAAGAAAGATTATTTGGGGTTGTCGCTGGGTGATTGTGAATCTTTCCAAACCAGGTTTCTGCTCCTGAGCAAGGGGCCAGAGCCCACTGGCACTTGTAGGAATGCTGAGGTTTTCTGTGCTGTGGAGTTTGAAATTTGAATCCCTGGGGAGAGGGGGAGTTGGGGTCCTAGCCAGCACCCCACTGCCTCCGCTCTTGGGACACTCCCCGGGGTTCTGGTATTTATGTTCTCTCTTCCCTCTGTCCTTGCCCAGGCCTTCCTGGCCATCCAGACGGCAGCTGCTACCTCTGGAATCCCCACTCATAGCTAGCCACTCTACAGAATCCTCTTGTTTAACCAAACCTACTACCCTAGAGGTAGGAATGACTGCTCCCCGTGTTGAGGCAGATAAAGAAATGAGTGCCGAGGAGTCAGGTCACCTGCCCAAGGTCACACAGCTGCTCAGTGGTGGAGCGGATTAGGATCCAAGCTGACTTGCCCCAGAGCCCCTGCCTGCTCTCCTTGACTGTGTAGATGCCTGGAGATTGCAGGATGGTGATTACAGCATAGTACAGCTCAGAGGGACTGTGGAGAGAGGCCACCCACCAACTCAGCAGCAGAGGAAACTGAGGCCCCAGGAAGGAAAGTGAGGCCTGCTTCCCGGGCCCCACCTCTCACCTCTGGGGTTAGACCAGCTCTGTCCTAGGTCCTCTGTACTGACCTCTAAGACTTGCAGCCTTCCATATCTGTTGCTCCACAAGCCAAAGAGGCATCTCCTTTTTCTAAAATCCAGAACCTTTTCTAGAGATGTGATTGCTGTGGCTGGCTTCTAGATCTCTCTAGAACATTACTGGGATCTCCAACACCTCTGCGTATGCAAAAGTTCCAGTCACTCTGATTCCCCGCTTTTGAAGTCTCTGTAAATTATCTAGATTCTCACTGAAATCAAGTTCTTGCAAATCTCATGTCACTGATGGGCCCAGATTTTGCAGTTTATTTCCTTTGTATATCATTTACCCTCCACATAGGCAATCCACTCTGGAAATCTAGAGCCTTTTCTAGCCTTTTCCAGTGACAACGTCCTCCCAGGGAACGTGAAGCAGAAATGACATCATGGTGTATCATTGACAGGAGTTCTGAGGCTAGACTGTGTTCATATCCCAGCTCAGCCCTCTGTCAACTAGACCGTGAGCAGGCTCCTGACCTCTCTGGGCCTCAGTTTCCCTAGCTATAAAATGAGGATGATAATAATGATATAGATCTCATAGGACTGAAGTTAAAAGAAGGTTATTTGTTGAAAGCATATAGATTAGAGCACGTAGAAGGCTCTCAATGTTAGTGCTTCTAATTATCATCACTCCATGCCTATATAGGTTGAGTTATATGAAATGGTCCTTTTGTAGGTTAAAGCTGGTCTCCTATCAGTTTAATATGTTCCAACCTAGTATCGAAGTGAATACTCAAAACCTAGTATCACCTAGTAGCATCTTGATACTAGCAACCTAGTATCGAGGTGAGCACTTGAAACCTAGTACCACCTCAATACTAGCAACCTAGTATCAAGGTGAGCACTCAGATCCGGGGCAGATCCTGTGCTTCCCAAGCACCCTCTGGGCAAGTGCATATGGAAGCAGATGGCAGAGTGGAGCAGGGTTTCAAACCCAGGTCTGCTTGGTTCTCAGACTCCCAGGCATGCAGGTGGTCACTTGGCAGTTCTAAGCCACATTTTCAAACCCCAATTCAGCCCTCTTTCCCACTGTACCTCCCTGCTCATGTCCAGAGGAAGGTAGAAAGCCTATAGGTGGACAGACAGAGGCTGATGGAGCTCGTCTTCTTCCTCAGTGACCCACCAACCTGGAGGAGCTCATAGGGGTCCATCTCTGCCACAAGGGCCCTCCAGCCTCATCGGCCCCCTTCCATCCAGCCCTCAGCTGGCCTCCTGATTTCCCATCCTGTGCCACCAGCCTCTTTCCTGCCTTTCCTGGGGCGGGCTCAGGCCTGGCACCACTCCAGAACGGCTTAATCAGAATAAATCCTGAGAAAGCACATGTATTATTTATTCCAGCAAAGGTTAAATAATTTGATGAATTTCTCAGGACGCTGCCAGAATGCTGATGGCCTCTTAGGGAAAAAGACACAAACAAACAAACAAAAAAACTGACACAACAAATCTCTTTCTCTACACACACACGCTCACGGCAGCCATAGCCACTTGCCCCATGTTGGTTCATACAAGAGACCAAGTGGGCAGCCCTCAGTGACACTAGAACCAGGGCCCAGAAGACATAGATTTTCGTGCTCATGGAATGGAGATGACAGCTCCCACCCCCTGGCCTCTCTAGCATGATGCATTATCTGGAGCTGACTATGCCTTTGATTCTGCAAATGGCCATGGAAAGCCTATTGATTTACAGGCCCAAAGGATGACCTTGCCTTAAATGGATTTGTTTATGGGGCTTCTTATACTTGGGGCTTTGGGGGCTGTTGGGATCAAGGAAAGGGCTGTCAGGGGGAAATGGGGGAGAGAAGCCCCCTGCATGGGAACTGTGGCTGACTGGGCCCTTCTTGCCTTTGTTTGCCACGGCAGATTGGCTCATCTAAGCCAAGGGAGAGGCCAGAAATAATGAGTCTTAGTAGGCAGTGGGTATCCACATTCTCCTCCTCCTCTTTCTCTTCTTTCTCTGCTTCCTTTTCTTCTTCCTCTTCCTTTTCTTCCTCCTCCTTTTCTTCCTCATCCTCCTTCTCTTTTTTTTTCCCTCCTCCTCTTTTCCTCCTCCTCCTCACCATTACAGCTGTTGCCATTCATTTAGCGCTTACATGTGCCAGGCATGGAGCTGAGTGTTTTACCTACATCACGTCCTGAAATCCTCCTGATAGGCCCAGTGAGCTGGCTACTTGCATTTAAATCTCCATTTTAGAAATAAATAGTCCCAGAGAGGTTCAGTGAGTTGCAAAAGGCACAGAACTACTAAGCCGAGACAGGCTTCTCACTGCCTGTCTGGCACCAGGCCTGCGTTTCTGCTGTGCCATGCAGCCTGGAGTGGGGAAGAGCCTGGGCCTCGAGGCGATGGCCAAGTGTGGGAGCTGGTTCTGCGGGTGCAGCCGTGGGACACTGGGAAGGTTACCTAATGCCCTGTGCCTCTGGTTCCCTGTAAAATGAAGATGATTATAGTCCCCCCACTCTTAGGGATGAGGTGAGGATTGAATGGGTTCATATCATGAACGATACTCAGAGCAGTGCCTGGCATATACTAAGAGCTATACCAATGTTTACCACCCTTGTTTCCTCCCTTTGCTGCCTCTAACTAGCAGCCATACCCCCACAAACTTGCATAATGCACCCCACTTGACAAATACTTCTTCGTCACACTGATTCCTTCAACCCTGAATCCCTAGACAACCCATTTTACAACAAGGAAATTGATGTCGACCCAGAGAGTTTGGTGGATGTTGTCAGTTTCAGCACTCTCCTCGGAAGGTAGCAAAACTGGGGGTGAAGGGCACAGCCCTTGGATCCTACAGACCTGGGCAGGAATAGTGGCTCTGGCCCATTTGTGGCAGGACCAAGGGCTTGAAACTCTAGTTCTCTGACCTTTAATATATCATTTTAAATGAAAAAGAGGAAAGATGCAGTCCATTCCATAGGATTGTTCTTTCCATGGGCCTGGCACTGGGCTAAACACTTTGCTAGCATTTTTGGACTTGATTTTACGTGTGTGGCGTGTCACGGTGTGCTGGGTGCATGGTGCTCAGCAAATTGCCGTGGTTACCACTCTCTGTCTCAGTGGTCCTCCCTGCCTGCCCCGTATCTCTGGTGCTCTGTCTCAGTGGTCCTCCCTGCCTGCCCCGTATCTCTGGTGCTCTGTCTCAGTGGTCCTCCCTGCCTGCCCCTCAGACTCTGGTGCCCCAAGATGAAATACCCCTTCTGCCTGCTTGTCTTCTTTGGCCCCCAGCCTCCTGTTTGCTTCTATCCCTACCTTAACCAATGCCTTGCCCCACCCTACTCCTCCCCAGAAAATAAAAGTTGCTCTAGCTTTCTGATCCAGTGTTGCTCCTTCTCTTCCTCTTATTCAGCCCTTTGGACGTGTCCCTTGAGCATTCTTTGTTTTGAAGTCTCCTGTCCTCCTGGACGCTGCTTTCCCTTCCCCTTTGTTTAGTGCTCTGTTCCCTGTGCAAGGAGGGAATTGTCTTCCTGCAGTTTGTTTAGGTGAGGTGGGGATGAGAGGTGAGGGTCAACAGGGACATGTATGAGCCTACTGAGCCTCTGAGGATTGAGGGAGGAGGCTTCCTAAACCATTCCCAGATTTAGCACTCCTCCAGTGCAATATGGGGTCCTGTTCACCTCTGTCCCCAGTACCCGTCTCAGAGCCAGTGCACAATAAGTGTACAGAATGTTTGCCAAGCCCTCAGGTAAGCCTGGATCCAGAACCCCCAGCATGATTCCCACAGCTGTTAATCTTCCCAAACAACATCCTGCCCATCACTCAGGGGATGTGATTTGTAGAATTGAAAGCATACATTGGAGTAATTTCAGGATGTGGCCGTTCTGTGTATTTGTGTTAGTCACAGCTGCCTGGTGGGGATGGGACTGATGTTAATCCACTGATCATGCAATCTGAGCAACAGCTCATGGAGAGATATCCATATTCTTTGACACTCATGAGGGCTCTTCTCCATGCTGTCAGTCATCCATGAAACTTGAGAGGCAATGGTGGGAAAAGCTACCAAGGTGGATTTGGAATAGTCCCCAGAGCAGTGCTGATCCAGGGGCACTGCCCCTAACTCTGGGTGAATAACATGTATACCCAGCTTTCCATCTGTCTCTCCGTCCATCCCTCCATCCATCCATCCATTCATCCACATCTATCCACCCATTCATCTGTCCATCTGTTTATCTGTTCATCCATCTGCCCATCTACCTATCCATCCATCCACTCACTCAACCAATCATCCGTCATCCCTCTATTCATCTATCCATCCATCCCCCCCATTCATCTGTTCACCTGTTTATCTGTTTACCCATCTACTCATCTACCTATCCATCCACCCACTCAAACAACCAGCCATCTCTCATCTATCCAATCAATCCATCCACCCATCCATCCATCCATCCATGCATCCATCTATCCAACCATAGGATGGATGATGGCTCAGCCATATTCCATATTCCTTGTTTGCCACAATACATTGGCCTTAATGCTTCAAAAAATACCCCTGGATTAGTCAGCTCTGCTGTCATAACAACATACCATAGACTGGGTTGCTAAACTACAGAAATTTTTTTTTCTCACATTTCTGGAGGCTGGAAGTTCAAGATCAAGATCAGGGTACCAGAATGGTTCTGATGAAGGCTTGCTTTCTGGCGTGCACATGTCTGCCTTCTGGCTGCATGCTCACATGGTCTTTCTTTGGTGGGTGTACATGGAGAGAGAAAGAGAGAGAGAGAGATCTTCATCTCTCTCTTCTTACAGGGCCACTAATCCTACTGGATTAGAGTCCTACCCTTATGACCTTAATTATCTCCTAAAATTCCTATTTCTAAATTCAGTCACATTGGGGATTAGGGCTTCAATGTATGAATTTGGGAGGGGAACATAATTCAGTCTACAGCAACCCTCAAGGACAGGAGCATCTTATTGTGTCCTCTCTTCCCACACCCATATCCTACCAAGAAACAAATGGATAATACCTGTTAGTCCACTATTTGGCTTTCCAATACTCACAGGTGGGAGTCAAAAATGCAGGATGGAATATTTGGAGTTGCAGATACGGATTTGATTCCAGGCCCTGTCACTTAGCTAGGTGAGGAATGGCATTTAATCTCCAAGAGCCTCAGTTTCTCCACCTGTAAAATGGAGGTAATTACAGAACATACTTCATAAGATGAGATCCTCCACAGGAAGTGCACAGCACAGTTCCTGGAACACAGTATAAGTGTTTAAAAAATGGTAAAACTGACTATTAGGAGGGCCAGGGCCAGGAAATTTCATAAAGTAAGAGGCATTGATTATGGTGCTTAAGGATGGGCTTTAGAGCCAGACTCTGTGTTTAAATCCCAGCTTTGCCTCTTCTTAGCTGAAAGACCTTGGGCTTGTGCCTCAGTTTCCTCATCTGGAAACATACAGCTAATAAAGGTAGCTATGTTATGGGGTTGTTATGACTTAGTACCTATAAACTTCTTACAACAGTGCCTGGAACATAGTAAAAATAAAAGATATTGGCTATTGTTATTTGAAAACCAAGACATTGTCACTAATCTCTAGGATCAATGATTTTCTCCTTAGATGCACTCGGTTAATTTAGAAAAAGAAAATTTATTAACTTACACCACTTGCTGGTGTGAGAGATGGGTCACTAGCTGAGGTCAAGGCCCATGTGTCCATGTCTTCTCTGTCTCCCTACTTCACCCTGGGCAAGCTCTAGCCAAAGCAGGGGCACAGGCCCCAGCAAAGATCCCCCATAGGTCCCCTAGATTCTGCCCGTCAGCAGCCCAGGCCTCAGTGGGAAAACACGATTGGAGAGACTGCATGCTGTTCCCCCTTTTTAATTACTGCTTCCTTAATTGAGTCACAAGTGGTGTTTGTGTTGCCATCAAACCCACGAGGACCTCGTTGTTTATGTGAATGACTCTCAGTGGAGTGACAGCTCTGAAATGTGAGATGTTCTGTTTGTACCACCTTTAACAAAGTGGCTACAGATTTCCTTCTTAAGGCATGGCCTGGGAACTAATAAAAGGGACTGGTGTTTCCTTTGCAAAGAATGACATGAAATATAGAATGGAACTCTAGTGTCACGGGACCTGGAGCCATGGGACGTTGGAGACACAGAGGGCCTCCCATCTGCTGCTCTGAAACTCCGAGGGGTGGTGAACCTCGTATCTTATAAGGCAGCTCATTCTGTGATGAGACCACTGGCTATTGGGAAAATGTTCCTTGCATCTGAAGCTCCACTCTCCATTTCACTGATGCTAGCTGAGTCCTCTGGAGTAGTCATATCTGGAGAGGTGGCTGGAATTGGAGACGGTAGGAGGGGCTGTGACACACTGAGATGTCAGGCTATCTACTGTTTTGCCAAGGTAAGTAAATAGCTGTATAGGAGGACCTTCCTGGGGTCCAGGGCTTGTGTCAGCAGTGACACAGATGACAGGACAAGTTTCCAATGGGGCTTTGTCCTTGAGCTATTAGCACCCAAGCTGGAAGGGCCAGCTGCATAGAGCAACAGGAGTCTTACTCAAGAGAATCAACAGCCAAGACTGGTGGGAACCAGAAAAGGATGCTGTCAAGGAAGGCTTCCTGAAGGAGGAGGGTTCACATGACCTGGGCCCAGAGGGAAGAGCATAATGTGGAAGGATGGGAGGAGTAGGAACAGAAAGAACAGGTAACATCTCAGGCCCTGGCCAGGCAACAAGCCTGGGAGGAGGCTGTGTCTGGGGCGCTTCCCAGTTATTTATTTATTTTTTCAGTTTATGGAAAAGTAATTCAGGAGACATTATTTCAATCAGACCCCTACACAGTTTAGGAATGCTAATACTTCCTCTATTTAAAAGGTGTGGAATAATTAGGATGCTGATGAAGACCGGGGCAAACCATTTTCTAGTGCTCCACGCTTTTCCCATCCCCTCCACATCCCCAGTGACAAATTAACACATAACAGAACAACGGCTGCTAACACTCAGGGCACATTTAACTCAGATTGGAAGCTGGGTTTTTAAGTACATGAAGGTTTTCATGGCTCAACCTTGGAACCATTTGGGAATGCAGAAAGAAGCCGAAGAGTGTGGGCGGCATGTGGAAGGTTCAGGGGAGACCTGGGGCAGGGCGGGTGGTGGGGGGCAGTGGAACCAGTGCTGGATTCAGGGAAGAGATCTGGAGTTTAATGCTGTGGACTTGCGGTGTGACCTTGGGATGCCCCAACCTCATATTTGGGGACAGCGAAAGAGTGAGCCTCATTGGAGGGGAAGAAAAGAAGGAGAACTTCAAAAAACATAAAAATAATAGTAATGAATCTTCACTGAACACTTACCAGACACTATTCAGAGGGCTTTGTTTGCATAAGTTCGTTTAACCCTCCAAATAATTGCCCTGGGGTGGGTATTAGTTTTATTCCCATTTTAAAGATGAAGAAATTGAGGCACAGAGAAGATAAATGACCTAATAGGTTGCAGAAGAGAAATTTGAACTCAAACGTAAATAACTCTGCCTGATGATGTTGCAGCCAGAATTGTGAAGGCACACGGACTGTTCCAGGGTGGAGAGTGTGGGTTCAGCCTACAAAGGGCCTTAAGACACACTTGCTATGGGCACAATTGTGTCTTCCGCAAAAGATGTTGAAGTTCTGCGCCCCATCCCCACTACCTGTGAATGTGACCTTATTTGGAAATAGGGTCTTTGAAGATCAAGTTAAAATAACGTTATTAGACTGGATGTGGTGGCTCATGCCTATAATCTCATGCTTTGGGAGGCTGAGGTGGAAGGACTGCTTGAGCCCAGGAATTTGAGACCAGCCTGGGCAACATAGGGAGATTTTGTCTCTACAAAAAATAAATAAATAAATAAAATTAGCAAGGAGGCTGAGGCAGGAAGATTGCCTGAGCCTCAGAGTTCGAGGTTATAGTGAGCTATGACTGGGCCACTGTACTTCAGCCTGCACAATGTAGCAAGACCTTGTCTCTACAAAAACTTTTTTCAATTAGCTGAGCGTTGCGGCAGACACTTATAGTCCCAGCTAGTTGGGAGACTGAGGCGGAAGGATCGCTTGAGCCCAGGAGTTCAAGGCTGCAGTGAGCTATGATCGTGCCACTGCAGAGTGAGACACAGTCTCTTTAAAAAAAAAAAAAAAAAAAAAGATGAGGTGATTAGGGCAGGCCCTAACCCAATACGACTGAGTCCTGATAAGAAGGACACAGAAACAGACAAAGTTAAGTGAAGACATAGGGAGAATGCCGTCTATAAGCCAAGGAATGCCTAAGGACTAGGAGAGAGATGGAGAACCGATCGATCCTCCCAGCCCTCAGAGCTGGATCCAGCTCTACTGACACCCTGGTTTCAGACTCCAGAATGTGAGACCTTGAATATCTGTTGTTTAAGTCACCCAGTTTGTGGGATTTTGCTACAGCAAGAAACAAAGGCAACAGGGAAAGGAGACGGGTCTCTGTGGCCTAGGCAATAGGGAGCTATTGCAGATTTTGGAGCAGGGGAATCACATGGTTCGGTATTTTAAAAGATCACTCTGGTCATCGTGTGGATACCCAGGGTCCTGGAGGACAGAAGAACTATTACCATGTGTGAGATCATGTCCAGGGGCTGTGTGGGATGGTGGCAGGCAGGGCAGCAACCCTAGAATTGCCAACAGAAAAGGGACAGTCCCCCCCTTTTAGGGCTGCAAAAATAATGACGTTAAATAACTTTATTCACTAAATCAACTGCCCCCTTTCATCACTTCATACCCAGGGGAGACTGAAATGCTCTGAGTTAATATCTCAAAAGAAAAAAAAAAAAAACCTAGAATTCAGGGATCAAACAACTTTTTTGATGAGGGAAGTGTTATTTCTACTCAGCCAAGACATCAAAGCTTGTGCATGGTGCTTTTTAGGTAATATTAAAGTGGGCTCTAAATAATGTTTGAATATTTCTTTGCTTTTCCCAGGGATCACAGCCGCCTTTCCTAGAGAAAGAACACCAGTGATGTCCCCAGCCAGCCTCCGCTCCAGGAGGACCTGCGGGGTCTCCAGAGAACACAGCACTTGTGTAAATATGGCTTAAATTTCTTTTTGCATTTAGCAGCCAAAGCATTAAAATTCATTGTTCTGGACATAACATGCATTTCTGTAGATTAAATTAGCTAAAAGCCTGACAGACAATTCAACTATGTTTTGGACAGTTCTATTCACACAGATGGCCCTTGTGTCAAGAGATATATCTACATTATGGCAAAGTCACCTACCAAATGAGTTTCGGAAAAGCAAATTCCATTGGATACTTTTTTGAACCTACTTGTAATAGTTAGCTTTTGCTGCATAACAAACCACCCCAAACTCTAGTGACTGAAAACAAGAATTATTCTGTTATTGTTCCAGGGTCTCTGGGTCAACCAGGTAGTTCTACAGTCAGGTAGTGGGTCAGCTGGGGGCTGCGAGGTCTGGGATGGCCTCACTCATATATTGGCTAGAGTGAGTGGGAGAATCTGTTACTTGGCTCTCCCCAGATCGAGGAGGCTAGATCAGACTCACTCACATGGTCAGTTTCAGGGTTCCCAAGTGTCCTTTCTAAACCTCTGCTTGTGCCACATTTGCCAAGGCCTCAGTGGCCAATTCATGTGACTGCACCCAAAGCCCCCAGGGGAGAGACTCTACCTCTAGATGAGAGGAGAGGTAATGTCATGTTGCAAATGCGTATGATTTTAGGGATAGAAGGAATCTGGGGTCAATTTTGCAATCTACTATGATCCTCCTCCTCTTATAAGAACAAATAAAAGATGCTAGCATAGTTTAACATACTCTCTGTCAGGCACTGTGCTAGATTCTTTATGATGTATATCTCGTTTAATCAAAGAAGTTATGTAATTTCCTGAAGGTCACACAGCTATCCAATACTAGAGCTAAGATTCAGTCTCAGGACTGTCTAAGCCTAAATCTTCTGCTATTTTCCACTACTCATTCTATTTACCAGTTTTGGAGTTGAATTTGCCATTTCTCTGTTCCTAGATCATATTGTTAGACTTTTCACTGTATTCTAGTTGTTATTTCCTGTTCTATTTTCCTCTTTGGTAGTCATCCAACTTCTACTTGCCTACCTCCAGGAATGGATAGATTACTACCTATCTTGACATCCCAGATCACATTTGAAAGCTCAATCTATCACAAACTTCTTTTAAGTCAAAATGAGATTCTAAAAACTCTGGATGGGAATGAGGGGAGTTGACAGGCAAAGTTTTGTCTGAGTTTTCTTTTTTTTTTTTTTTTGCCCTGAAATATAAAGTTTGTCTTTTTGAGCTGCCTTGTTCTGTGATTTTTTTTTTTTTTTTGAGATGGAGTCTTGCTCTGTCACCCAGGCTGGAGTGCAGTGGTGCATCTCGGCTCACTGCAACTTCCACCTCCTGGGTTCAAGCGATTCTCCTGCCTCAGCCTCCAAAGTACCTGAGATTACAGGCACACACCACTATACCCAGCTAATTTTTTTTTATTTTTAGTAGAGAAGGGATTTCACCATGTTGGCCAGGCTGGTCTCAAACTCCTGACCTCGGGTGATCCACCCACCTTGGCCTCCCGAAGTGCTGGGATTACAGGCATGAGCCACCATGCCCGGCTGCAAGACTTTTGATTGGTTAGGTCAGTATTTTTTTTTTTTTCCTTAAAGAAAATGAAGTTAAGCAAATAAATGTTAAAAAACCTTATAAAACAGGAACAATGATAATGCAACAATAATCTTTTCCCTGGAACCCCAGGGCTATTCACATGTGGTTGTCTCAGTTATGCGATGACAGTACCCATTCTGGGAAGTCAGTGGCTATATTCAGGGAATGGTATTCATGAATTCACCCACTCATTCATTCCTTCACCATTCACCAAACACTAAAAAGAGTTTCCATACTCAAAACACTCTATTGGATAAACCAGGGAGTCCAATATTACAATGAATGATACACATCACAATGAATGATACAAAGTCTTCACTCAAGGCTTTCAGAGTCCAGTAGGGGAATAAGGCAGATGAACATGACCTAACGGGGGAAGTGCCAGGGGTCTGGTAAAGGTACAAAATGCAATAGAAACTCAGAGGACAGAATGATTACACCCAGAAGGATGAATTCTGCATCTTTTCCCTTTATCTGAAGGCAGAAAACAGGGACTCTGTTCCTTCTGCCTGTGCTCCCTAGTATGTTGCACTGGAAATCATTAAACCTAGCTGTTTAGGGCTCTCTCTCTCTCTCTCTCTCTGAAACACCTTGCAACAAAAAAAAAGCACACAATATGAAATCTCAAAAGTTAAGGCCGTTCCTATTATTCCAAATTCAAAACTCAAAACGACTCAGAGATGAGTAACCCTGTGGTCAGCCTCCCGTGGATGGAAGGAGCTGTTCTGGGTGGTGAAGAAGTCAGGAAAATCAGTAACAGAGCTGGGGCACTCCAAGAGCTTCTTCAACTTCCTCCCTGCAGATGGTTTCAGATGTTCCCTCAATAAAAATTACCACTGGGCAAACACAAATAAACTTAACGGATTTAACTGACAGAGTTAAACAAGCAGAAGATAGGATTTCTCTTAACGAGAATAAACTGCTTGCATATGAAAAAGATTTAAAACTAAGGATCCAATAACTTCCAGAAACTTGGAACAGATTCCTAGAATTTGGGGGAAAAAAAAAACACTGGGCAAGAAAATGCCATCTGGAAGCTGGACTTGGCTGAAGGGTGAGGCCAAGGCAATAGGAGGCAGTGGGAAAGGTGGATGATATGGAAATGGCCCCATGATGCAATCCAGCCTCTGCAACTGACTGCAGCAGACCAGTAGCAACCAGTAAAGGACTAAAGCGGGGGGTGACTGAATTAAGTCTGTGCTTTTGCGATCACCCTGTTCTCCTTGTGAGTACAGTTAAGGAGACCAGTTGGAAGGGAACTGTCGGACTGGGAAGTGATACAGCACCAGGCTTAAGAATCTTGTCAGAAACTAACCTCTGCCACTTTCCAGCTGGGTGAACTTGAGCTCTTATTTGACCATTGGGAACTTCTGATAGTAACACCTCCTTATCACGGTTTGTACAATAATTTTGTGATGTAATACTTAAGTACTATTTATTCATTTAACAAGTATTTCCTGAAAAACTATTATGGAACAGGGGCTGTTCCTAGCACTAGACGTACAATGGTGAACAGCACTGATATGGCCTGCTCTTGCACAGTTAGATTTTAGTGAATCTTGGATTCTGATGTTATTGTCTAAGTTTCTGAATTTTTTGGTTGCAAGCAACAGAAACCCAACTTGCTGAAGGGATAACAAGGGATCAATTGGTTCCTACTGTTCAGTGGATAATGAGGTAGCCCACTGAAACTGAGGAAGAACTGCAGGGACAAGGGCCTCACATCTGGAACTGAGGGCCAAATACTGAGCCACTAAATGCTGACTCTTTTTTTTGCATTTATCTTGTCTCTGCTTGTCTCTGCCTTTCTGCATGCTGGCTTCTTTCCCTCCTACTGCAGAGAGGCCTTCCCCCATGTTGGGGACATGGCCACAGCAGCCCCAGCTTAGCAACACCAAGAAAATGCTTCTTTATCTCAGCATCTGCTTGGCAATCCCAGATAAATTCCCTTTATCCTCTGCAAAGGTCACCTGCCCACCTCTTAAACTAATTCGTTCTTGCTGCCAGGAAGATGGGGAACTGTGATTGGCCAGGCTCGGGTCATATGGCCAATGGCTGAGGTTTACTGTGTACTATAGTAAATGGCTCCACCAGAAACACATGGAGAGGAGAAGTATTCGTCAACAGGAGCGAAACAAAGAAACCAAAGACAGCAGATGTCCCACCATGAAAGGCACTGAGCCTAGTGCTGCAAGAAGAGTAGTAAGTGTGCAGTGAGGGATAGCTTAAGTGTTGATGGTACTCCATAAACCTTGGGAAAACAGTCCATCCCATCATTTGCCACCTTCATTGTTACTCTTGACTCCAATGCCATGACCAGCAGGAAAACCAGATTCATTCTCAAAGTCAGGAAACACTCTTCTTGGTTGATGTAAGAACTGTGAGCTGCCTTTCTTCTAACTTGGGGTGAATTTCAAGAGCTTTAATGGTGCCTGCAATCCTATCAAACCTCAAAGTGGACGCTCTCTGTATTTCCAAGTCACTTAGGGATACATGTTTCAAGAGGGTTATTTGGGAGTGAAGTTGGGCTTCCTTTCTTCCCCTTGCTTGAGCCAATAGCCACTAGAGAAATAACACTCCATGTTTATCATCAGAGCCACCCACCCACTAGCCTAAGAGCCTAACCATGTACAGACCCCCAGAAATGAAGAGTTGTTTTGTTTTGAGACAGAGTCTCACTCTGTAGCCCAGACTGGAGTGCAATGGCATGATCTTGGCTCACTGCGACCTCCACCTGCTGGGTTCAAGCAATTCTGCCTCAGCCTCCCGAGTAGCTGGGACTACAGGCATGTGCCACCATGCCCAGCTAATTTTTTGTATTTTTTTAGTAGAGAGGGGGTTTCACCATGCTGACCAGGCTGGTCTCGAACTCCTGACCTTGTGATCCCCTTGCCTCGGCCTCCCAAAGGGCTGGGATTACAGGCGTGAGCCACCACGCCCTGCCAAAAAGAATTCTTAATAACTCAGCCTGATGAAGGTCATCACAGAAATGGGTATGGATGCAAATAGTGGGGTCCCAGTCACAGCAGTAATTATTTGTGGTCCATTATTCCTTTATTCTCAGAATGTTCTAAAATTCGACCAAAGTTTTGGACCCAGCTCTAAATATGACTTTGAGTGTTGTGGTTTTCTTCCTTCCCTTTTCCTTCCTTCCTTTTTTTTTTTTTTTTTTTTTGAGACGGAGTCTTGCTCTGTCACCCAGGTTGGAGTGCACTGGTATGATATCGGCTTACTGCAAGCTCCGCCTCCCAGGTTCACCCCATTCTCTCGCCTCAGCCTCCCAAGTAGCTGGGACTACAGGCGCCCTCGACCACGGCCAGCTAATTTTTTGTATTTTTCAGTAGAGATGGGGTTTCGCCATGTTAGCCAGGATAGTCTCGATTTCCTGACCTTGTGATCCACCCGCCTCGGCCTCCCAAAGTGCTGGGATTACAGGCGTGAGCCACCACGCCCAGCCCTTCCTTCCTCTTTTTCTTTGTTTCTTTCTCTTTCTCTGTCTTTTTCTCTCTCGCTCCCTCTTCCCTCCCTCCCTGCCTCTCTTCTTTCCTTTGAATTAAAAAAAAAAGCAAAAAACAGGCTGGGCATGGTGGCTCATGCCCGTAATCCCAGCACTTTGGGAGGCCGAGGCAGGTGGATCACGAGGTCAGGAGTTCGAGACCATCCTGGCTAACACGGTGAAACCCTGTCTCTACTAAAAATACAAAAAAATTAGCCAGGCGTGGTGGCGGGCGCCTGTAGTCCCAGCTACTCGGGAGGCTGAGGCAGGAGAATGGTATGAACCCGGGAGACAGAGCTTGCAGTGAGCCGAGATTAGGCCACTGCACTCCAGCCTGGGCAACAGAGCGAGACTCTGTCTCAAAAAAAAAAAAAAAAAAAAAAAAAAAAAAAAAGCAAAAAACATTAGAAAACAATTTTTTAGCCAGGCGCGGTGGCTCAAGCCTGTAATCCCAGCACTTTGGGAGGCCGGGAGCAGGTGACCACGAGGTCAGGAGATCGAGACCATCCCATAACACGGAACCCCGCCTCTACTAAAAATACAAAAACTAGCCGGGCGAGGTGGCTGGCGCCTGTAGTCCCAGCTACTCCGGAGGCTGAGGCAGGAGAATGGTGTGAACCCGGGAGGCGGAGCTTGCAGTGAGCTGAGATTGGGCCACTGCACTCCAGCCTGGGCAACAGAGCAAGACTCCGTCTCAAAAAAAAAAAAAAAAAGAAAACAATTTTTTAAAACCCATGTGCTCACTATCTAAAATTAACAGATGTTAACATTTTGTGGCATTTGCTTCAGATTTTTTTAAAAAAGAAACTGTACATCACAGATAAAGTTGAAGCTTCTTTGTACTCTACCTGAGCCTATCCCCCTCCCTTCCTACCCAGAAGCAATCTTTATCATAAATTGAGGGTGCGTCTTCCCCCTCTCATATCTATATACTTTTTTTTTTTTTTTTTTTTTTTAGATGGAGTCCCCCTCTGTCACCCAGTCTGGAGTGCAGTGGTGCGATCGTGGCTCACTACAAGCTCTGCCTCCCGGATTCACGCCATTCTCCTGCCTCAGCCTCCCGAGTAGCTGGGACTACAGTCGCCTGCCACCATGCTTGGCTAATTTTTTTGGTATTTTTAGTGGAGATGGGGTTTCACCGTGTTAGCCAGGATGCATATCTATATACTTTAATTCATAAGTAGGTATCCATGAACAATGCAGAGAGTTTGGGGTGAGTTTCAAAAATTTACTTAAATGTCATTATGCTATGCTTATTCTGCACATTTGTCATTTAGTATTGTTTTCCAGATCATGTTGTATTTTTGCACACTCACAGTTAATTCTTTTTGAATGTCACATAATATTTCAACTGAGGATTACATACTCTGTTTATCCATTCCCTCATCAATGGGCATTTAAGTCATTTCCAATTTCTTGCTATTGCAAACAATGCTTCGGGTTTATTGCCTGGCCTATGAGTTAAAAACTAGTCTAAAATGCACCAATTCTCCTTCGGCAGAAAAGGATTCAAAGAAGCACGTGCCGTTTGCTATTATTATGATTACACTGTGATAAGAGCCCTTCACGTGGGCTTACATCAGACTTCAAGTTTGTGAGGTACTTCCTCATTCATAATTTCATAATCTTCACAATAGCCCAACGTTGTAGACAGGGTGTTTGTTTTTTTACCTGTTTTGCTAATGGGGAAACTGAAGCCCAGAGTGGAACAAAGGACTTATCTCAGAAACAGGGGTATAGCCTTCTTTGGAGAATCCAGTTTATAATCTCAGATTTTTCTCTTTAACCAGTTACCTGCAGTGAGCTGCCACCCTCTGAGCTGGTTTTTTGATCTCATCCTTAGATGGGGCCATTGACAGCAACTCAATGTTACTCACATGGCCACCACTGGATTAAGTAAAAATGATGACTACAGCACATAAATATCAGGCAGAAATTGAGTACTGGCAGCTGTGGCTGAGTCTGGTCCACAGATGTTTTGTTTGGCTCAGCCAATGTTTTCAAAGAATTGAGCCAACATTTAATAATTGGGACATTTTACATTTTTAAAATGCAGATTTCTGGCCTCTCTTGAGAAAATCAGGAGAGCTGACAACCCCAGATCTTAATTTTCACATGGCAATCATCAGTTAAACTGAGTGGCAACCGCACCTTTAGACAGGGCCTGGGCTCTCCCGTGTACCACAGTCCCCACCACTCTCTGTTGTCCTAACACTGAGGCCAAGGTGCAGTCACCATCTATCACTGGGTGTGCACTGTTGTTTTTCGTAGAGTGGAGAAATATTTCCCTGTGTTTCTCTTTCAAAATGGAAAATCAAATAAGAGTTGAGGGAGAAGCCTCGCTCACACCCTGCTCACTTCTACCCAACCCCAGTAGGCATTTCAGTTTATGAGTATTGTATGGGATTATTATTTTTGTTATAACTTTATTTCCCAACCAAGAGAACAATAGGCAGGCATAACAGTAACCTTTCTGGAGATAACAGGACCAAGTGATTTCCCAGTACTGGCACTCTGTCAGATAGTGTTTTAAGCCCTTTATATATAGTAATTTAGAAAAGGTTCAAAACACTATGAAGTAGGTACTATTATATTTTTATTTTATACATGAGGAAACTGAGGCACAGAGAGGTTAAGTAACTTGCCTAAGATTAGCATTATAGGGATTTGAACCCAGAGCACCTGACTCCAGAGTCCAGGTTCTCAATCGTTATAACTCTACTAAGATTGCTGGCACATGTATGTGTCTGGGTGTACACAGACAAGCACAGTCGTGTGCGCACAGGCACATCAAACATAATGCTGTGGTTTGTAAGCACTGGCTCACGGGATGACTGAATAGGAAGGGCCGAGACATAGGAAGGGTTGAGGACTGGACTCTGCTCTGGAAGGCAGAATGGCTGCGTCTTAGTCGTGACTCACCTGGGCAATCTCTCCACACCTGTGGGACTCAGTTTCCATTACTGAAAATCAGGGGAAGGGGTTGGGACTAGATGATCTCTAAATTGCCTCCCAGCTCTACCGTTCTGAGGGTGTCTGACTTTCTGTCCTCTCTTTCAAACTGCCACCCTGAGATGAACCATGGCCAAGTCAGAGCCATGTGTCAGCTTGCAGAATGCAGGGAAGCTCTGCCCAAGATGGTCTCTCCATTTAGGTCATGCCAGTGACCAGTGTGACATGCCATGTCGGGGAGGTCTGCCAGGGCAAATTCCCAGCAGCTGGGGTCCAGGGTAGCCTGCCAATCTTCCTCTGTCTTACCAGCTTCCCTCTTGAGGTTCTCTTAGAAACCTGGAGGACATGTTCCTTAGGTGCTTGGCTTCTGGTCATAGAGAATTTTCCAGATTTGGAAAGAGTGATGGCCTGACAGTCTGAAGACTTGAAACCTACTTCTCACCTGCACTGGTGACCTCATGCCCTATCAATGCTGTCATTCCCCAAGTAACTTGCCCTCTTTCAGGTCCAGTTTTCTCACCTGCCTTGCTTTAGCAATTGCAAAGTGCTATACAAAAAGAAGAGGAAACTGACATTCTTTGCACAGAAGCCAATTTCCTATTAAACTGTGGCTGGAACCAGAGACCTCAGGTGAAGCTAGATGAGATGAAACACTGGGCCCATCCCAGAGCTCGCAGGAAAGCCAGCAGTGAGGAAGCCCTGAATTCCTGCCATCCCCTCCTTTTGTTGGGTAGAATCTCCCTCTACCCTCCCGGATGTCCACACCCTAAGCCCTGGACCCTGTGATAATGTTAGGCTCCAAGGCAAAAGTGATTCTGAAGGTGTAATTAAGGTTGCAAACCTTAAAATAGTGAGATTATCCTGAATAGTTCAGGTAGCCCCGTCGAACCGCATGAGCTCTTAAAAGCAGAGAACTTTCTCCAGCTGGAGTTCGAATGATGCAGCAGAAAAAGATATCAAAAGCATGAGACAGACTTGACCCACCATTGCTGGAGGGGATCATGTGGAAAATAGCAAAAATGAATGCACGCAGCCTCTGGCAGCGAAAGACAGGGCCCTGGCTGATAGCCAGCAAGGGAAGGGAGGCCTTAGTCCTACAATCAAGAGGGACTGAATTCAGCCAACAACCTGGATGGGCTTATGAGCAGAACCTGCCCCAGGGCTTCCAGATAAACACTTAGCCCAGCTAACACCATACAAGATCACAGACAGAGGTCCAGCTGGGTATTGTGACCAGATTCTGACCCAAGGAGCTGTGAGATTTAAAAAAAAAAAAAAAAAAAAAAAAAGGGAATTTTTACACCAAAGTTTGTGGCGATTCGTTGTAGCAGCAACAGTAAATAGATACAGACCTCTTGGGCCAGCTACGGTGACTCATGCCTGTAATCCCAGCACTTTGGAAAGCCGAGGTGGGTGGATCACATAAGGTCAGGAGTTCGAGATTAGCCTGGCCAACATGATGAAACCCCGTCTCTACTAAAAGTACAAAAAAAAAATTAGCCAGGTGTGGTGGTGCATACCTGTAGTCCCAGCTACTCAGGAGGCTGAGGCAGGAGAATTGCTTGAATCTGAGAGGCAGAAGTTGCTGTGAGCCGAGATAGAACCACTGCACACTAGCCTGGGCAACAGAGCGAGACCCTGTCTCAATCAATCAATCAGTACCTCCTGTTGCAGGTTGAGATCACTGAGAGAAAATGGCAGTATATGGCATCATGAGGTTCTACATTGTATGCAAAAGTAGGTTCAGAAAGAAAAGCCATGGGTGCTGGCTTAAGGGGGGTTGTTGCTTGACAAGGGACGTTGAAGCATTGGTTAGATTTGGAGATGGAGGAGGGAGAGCACCTTCTGGGTGGGGGGTGGGGGATCTTTTCTGGTCCCCAGAGATCACTCATATTAGTGCCAAGAAGAGCATCTGGGGCTTGAGATGACCCTGCTGAGTAGAGAGGGGATATGTCCAGGGGGAGCAATCATTACATTCTGGAAGCAGCCCTAGGTTCATGAGCATTCCAGAGAATCAATACCTCTCTTCAATGAAAATGATAAATGATTATACTAGTATTTCACATTTTCATCCCATTACATATTTCCTCCTCTTCTGAAAAGCCATAGAATCCAAATTGAGAATGTAAATGGCCAGAAAAAGGGATGTTTGTGGATGAAATTCTTTCTTCATAATCACAAAACTGTGATAAATCAAGCTCCTCTGACAATTTCTGTTTTGTTGCATTTTTATCCTACAAGTCTAGGCAAAAGGGCTTTGAGGGAGCAACGGAGTTATAGACGTCTCTGCTGACTCAGTTCAGTCCAGCATTTATGACATACCTACTGTGTGCCACATGCTATATGAGGAAAGAGGAAGCAGAATAAGGAGCAGAGGTTTTGTGCCTGAACAGGAGACAGTTCCCCTCACTGACCTGATCTCATCATGACCAGTGTGGACTGAAATGATGTTCTGCTTGTCTCTAGATTAGCAGTACTGAAACACATGCTGTATTTCTGCTCTCATACCTTCGTTTGTGCCATGCCCATCCTCCAGCATGCATTTCTACCACTCATACGTTCATCTCCGGTTAAAATCTCATCTGTTGGAATTTGACAGTCTACAGTCTTTGTTTTCTTTTTCCTTCCTTGTTTCTTTTTCTTTCTTTTTGGTGGGGGTTGTTGGCAAGACAGCCTAAGATCTTTAAAAGTCTTAACGTAGTGCATGCCCTAGGAGTCTGCAATTTGCCTTCCAGGAACTGATCCTTTTGTAGTAACTGTGGATGAGCATAATGACGCATGTCTAACGTGACTCGTCACGAGGTTGGAAGCCACCGGAGTATCCACCAATAAAACATTGGTTACACAAATTATCATGTATCCAAACAGAATATCTAGGTCACAAATCAAAATAACATAGATGCATGTTTATTGTTATGGAAAGAGTCAACTTATAATGCTAGAAGGAATCCAGTTTACAAAATAAATAAAATCGTCTACATATAGGAAGTGTCCAGAATGTCCAAATTATTAACATTTTTCTTCTTCAGATATAATTTTCTATAGTGAAATTGGATTATTTTAAAATGATTAACAATGGAATCTCTTCTCCATCCTTCAGGGCCCATCCAGAGACAGTTCAATGTCATCCACTCCCAGGAGGCTGTCCCTGCTGCCTTGACTGTGGTTTCCCTGGCACAGGCCTCACCTAGTATTCTTGGATCTCTATTTTGACAGTGATCATGGTTTGCCTTATATTTGGGTTTATTTTTCTCCCTGGCAGGACTGCAGTATCCTTCAAGGTGGTATCCACATCTCCTTCTGTTGGAAGAAAACAAGCATGGCTACAGTCTATCACACACTAACCATGGAGAGATATATGTGAAATTGTTGACTGGAGCCAGGGAAATCACTGCTCCTATGCCCCACAGTGTCCTAGGGCTGGTCCAGATCACAGTGTCCTAAGGACTGAGCTATGGTCACGGACCAGGCCAGGAGGTCTGCAGAGAAAAGAAGCATCCTGGTTTCTCTTTCTATCCTTACATAGTCAATTTGAGCCAAAGATCTGACTTCCAGACACCATTCCTGGAAACCAGTTTCTAGGCCCCACAAACAAGGATAGAACAGGGTTGAGCATGTCTCCAATAAATTGAAACAGTGTAGATGGTCAGGAAGAAAGCAAACAAACAAAAACCCCACATGCTCTGTACTTATTTACTTCTTTACTATGTATTAAGTTACTACCTTATCCTTTAAGGTTTAAGGAAACTTTAGTTCAAACCACAGCCAAGATAGAATCTGTGGTAGGGTGTGTTGTCTGTTCACCATGGTTGGCACCTCTCCTGTGGCATTGAGCACATTCCGCCGTGTTGAACTGAGACATGACCAGATGTCTTTCTTTAACCAATTAAGCATGATTAGAAGTGAGACTGCTGAAAGGAAACTTTAAAAATCAATGCGTGGTTCATCACCTTCTTTTTCCCCTCTGCCTTATTGATCAGCAATGTCTCGGATAAGAGCTGCTCCATCAGCCTGAATCCCAAAGTGAAGACAGGTTGATGACAACATAGTGAAAAATAAACATTTGTGGTTGTGGCTCACTTAGATTGGTGCTGGGGAGGTTCTTTTATTACCGCAGCATAAATTCTCCTGTTCTGACTGATACTCAGAGTAAAACCCAGTGCCCCTCCCAATATCTCCAGAAGGTTTTTAGATGCTTCCTCCTCTGGTTCTGTATTTCTGCCTCTTCCAACTAAATCTTATCTTAAGTGGCAACCAGCTCCATATTCTTGATGTCTCCCAGATCACCCACACAGGTCATTTATGTACATAGAAGATGATGACTTGTGGTTTAGGTGTGAAGGAGGGCATTTACACTGCAACATCACAGTAACTTCACACTGAAAACTGACATCCCTGGTCACTTGAAGTCTTTTGGCCACTTCACCACTAGAAATTTTTCATGGGTCACTCTCTTCCATAGTTTCCAGCCTGTATCACTCCATTTTCATGCTGCTGATAAAGGCATACCTGAGACTGGGTAATTTATAAAGAAAAAGAGGTTTAATGGACTCACATTTCCACGTGGCTGGGGAGGCCTCAATCATGGCAGAAGGTGAAAGGCATGTCTCACATGGCGGCAGGCAAGAGAGAATGAGAATCAAGCAAAAGAGGAAACCCCTTATGAAAACATCAGATCTCAAACCCGGGTGGCGGAGCTTGCAGTGAGCTGAGATCCGGCCACTGCACTCCAGCCTGGGCGACAGAGCGAGACTCCGTCTCAAAAACAAATAAAAATAAAAATAAAATAAAATAAAACACAAACATCAGATCTCATGAGACTTATTCACCACCATGAGAATAGTGTAGGGGAAACCACGCCCATGATTCAATTATCTCCCATTAGGTCCCTCCCACAACACGTAGGAATTGTGGGAGCTACAATTCAAGATGAGGTTTGGGTGGGGACACAGCCAAACTACATTACAGCCTCTTGCCATGATGCTGGGTTTCCATCTTTCTTTTTCTTTTCTCTCTTTACTCTGTTCTTTTCTTCCCTTTCTCTGTTCTCTGCCAACTCAAACTTCTTGTTTGTTCCTTATGAAGAATTTTCAGCTTGTTTTGAGGTCTCCTTCCAGCTAATGTTCTTATGGACTCAACTTCCTCCTCTAAGAGGCTTTCCCAAGCAGTTTTCAAAATACAGTTCCTTCTCTGCTATTAAAATTATTTTTTCCCAACACACACATAAATAGAATGATCCTTGCTTTCAAGTTACTCCAGGTCTAGAAGGAACACACATTTTCTTTTTTTTAGCTTTTATTTTAGGTTCGGGGTATATTGCAGCTTTGTTGGTAAACTATCAGTAAACTTGTGTCATCATGGGGGTTGTTGCACAGATTATTTTGTCAGTTAGGTACTAAGCCTAGTACCCAACGGTTATTTTTCCTGATCCTCTCCCTCCTCCCACCCTTATCCTCCCACCCTTCACCCTCAAGTAGGTCCCAGTGTCTGTTGTTCCTCAATTTGTGTCCATGGGAGCACACATTTTCTAGGACCCAGTGTAATTTATAAGAATATCTCGGCCGGGCGCGGTGGCTCAAGCCTGTAATCCCAGCACTTTGGGAGGCCGAGACGGGCGGATCACGAGGTCAGGAGATCGAGACCATCCTGGCTAACACGGTGAAACCCCGTCTCTACTAAAAAATACAAAAAAAAAAACTAGCCGGGCGAGGTGGCGGGCGCCTGTAGTCCCAGCTACCTGGGAGGCTGAGGCAGGAGGATGGCGTAAACCCAGGAGGCGGAGCTTGCAGTGAGCTGAGATCCGGCCACTGCACTCCAGCCTGGGGCAGAGCGAGACTCTGTCTCAAAAAAAAAAAAAAAAAAAGAATATCTCGAAAGTAGTGAACCAGAAGCTTTTCTTCCATGAAGAAACTTCTATAAGTCATTTCTGATTTGGACTATCAGATGTGTGTGTGTTTTTAAACAGAGTCTTGCTTTGTCCCCCAGGCTGGAGTGCAGTGGCACGATCTCGGCTCACTGCAAGCTCCGCCTCCCAGGTTCACGCCATTCTCCTGACTCAGCCTCCCGAGTAGCTGGGACTGCAGGGGCCCGCCACCACGCCCAGCTAATTTTTTTTTTTTGTATTTTTCGTAGAGACAGGGTTTCACCGTGTTAGGCAGGATGGTCTTGATCTCCTGACCTCGTGATCTGCCCGCCTTGGCCTCCCAAAGCAAATGTGTGCTTGACTCTGAGCACCTGGAATTTGTACTTCTCTCAGAATTTCAAAGACATCTAATACTCAGATAATTTTAAAGAATTCTGTCTCAAAAATTTAAAGGAAGACTTTAAGCTGAGTCTTCAGGGCAAATCCAGCGCCAGGCAAGAGTACAGCCACAGATAGCGCTGTGAATATGGGAGAAAGGAGTTGCCTTCCCTATGACTTCAGAGTTTATCAATGAATAGAAGAGAAGGGAAAAGGGTGGTGGGATTTCTGGTAGAGGAAAAGCCACAAATGAGAGGTCCCCAGACTAAGCGCATCCTTGGGGAAGACAATAGACTCACTTAAGAGCTAGAGTC
Source organism: Papio anubis (assembly GCF_008728515.1). Taxonomy (NCBI): domain Eukaryota; kingdom Metazoa; phylum Chordata; class Mammalia; order Primates; family Cercopithecidae; genus Papio; species Papio anubis. Next base: position 83,165,751 of record NC_044988.1, on the reverse strand, counting down.
ATAAAAGAATGCAAATCTCCCAAACAAAACATAATTGAGCAGAGAGATGAGACCTGATCCCATAAATAACCCACCATAATTAGAACATATCAACAGTTCCCATTAAAGAAACATCAGGCAGTCAAGTACTGGAAGTCTGGGAAAATTGAGTTCTTAATTAAATCCTCATCAGAATTACTAGTACCCATATCCTCCACATCCCATTTCCCCAAGTCTCAAGTGTAGGTGTATCAGGAAATGGCTTGGTTCTGTGTAATCACATGAAATGAATTCTTTCCCTGCTCAATCTTCAGGACTGATAGAGCCACTGGGTCCTAGTTCTTGAAATATCAATCTTCAAAGAAACCTGGTAAAATCTCAGTATTCCCAGACAGGAGCCATGCAGCCAGTCTTCTTTTAAAGAAATGTTTATCTTCTCTTAATTACACTCCTGTGCTCAACATCTGCCTTGGTTCCCTAATGTCTACAGAATATAGTCCAACTTCCTGCAATTGGAATTCCTCCTGGAATTGGAATTTCTCCAACTCTCTCTTCTCCATTCCCTAGACATGGTTTATTCTGTGCTGGATCCCTTTTTATGCTGATTCAGTCCCATCAGTCTGGAATATCCTGTCTCTCATTCTCTGATCACCAAAATCTCACTAAAATACCACTATTTCACCAGAAATATTCTCATCAAGATCACCAGGCATATTCACTCATCAGCTCTTCTCAGCAGCATTCAATCTGTGGACCTGTTCTTTTCTAGAAAGACTCTGTCCCTAGGTTCAGTGACTCCATACTCTCTTGGTTTTCTTCCTAATTCTCTAACCACCTCTCCCTAGTCTCCTTTTCAATTCTTCCCCTCACTCCATCTAAAGAGCTGTGACCTTCCTGGGATCATCTCTTCTCACTGCCTCAGTGATCTCCTTCATGCCCCATCTCTATGCCAATGACTCCCAGTTCTGAATCTCCAGCTCTGATCCCTCTCGATGACTCCTGATCCACATACCAAATGCCTAATGACATCATTAATTGGACATCCCATGACATCTCAAACTCAAAACACTTAGAATCTTCTAGAACTACCCCCTTGCCTCCTCACCCCTCCCACTACAATTGTCTGCCTCCTGTATGCGCTAGCTCAGTGAGCATCTTCCAGCCATTTCTGTTCATAACTCAAACTCAAAGCCTGGCCATCTTTCTTGATATTTTTCTTACCCTCGTCTCTCATATCCACATCCTTCTAAATCAGGGGTTGGCAAGCCTTTTTCTAAAGAGCCAGAGAGTAAATGTTTTCAATTTTGAGGGCCATGCAATCTCTCTCACGACTGCTGGACACCATACTCTCTCCTGTTTTAAACACCAGTGCTGGTCAGCTGGTGCAGGGTGGCTGGATGATGAGATTTCTCACCAAATCAACAGAAGACAATAGCCCATTTTCAAACGTTTTATTTATTTATTTATTTTATTTATTTTGGAGATGGAGTCTCACTCTGTTGCCCAGACTGGAGTGCAGTGGCGTGATCTTGGGTCACTGCAACCTCCGCCTCCCTGGTTCAAGCAATTCTCCTGCCTCAGCTTCCCGAGTAGCTGGGACTACAGGTGCATGCCACCACACCTGGCTAATTTTTTGTATTTTACTAGAGACTGGGTTTCACCATGTTGCCCAGGCTGGTCTCGAACTCCTAAGCTCAGGCAATCTGCCCGCCTCAGCCTCCCAACGTGCTAAGATTACAGGTGTGAGCCACCGCAGCTGGCCCATTTTACTTTTTAAGAATAGATAATAGATGCCTATGATACAAAATTCAAAAGACGTAAAAACATATCTAAAAATGCTTCCCCATCCACTGAGCCCCCTTGCCCAAAAGATCCACTATTAACAGTTTCATGTGTATTTTTCCAGAGATAATGTATACGTACTCAACCATATACCAATGCTAGCATATTATATGTATGGTTTTAAAACTTGCTTTAAATGTATTTCTCTCATTTTTTCCTAACTACATTGCAATCTCATGTGAACAATCTATCTTATCAATAAACTTTGAGTTTTTTAAAATTTAAAATGTATATGCAACATCCAAAACCTACAAGAAGGTTTAAAAATAATTCCATGTATACTTATACATCTTCCACCTTAATAAATTAAATATTGCCAACGCAGCTAAATCTTTTTATATATCCTGGAATCACTTCACCTTGTTCCCTCCTAGAGGTAACCACTATTCTAGATTTAATATTTATCATTCCCAAACATTTCTTCACATATTTGTTATATATGTTGTGCTTCTGGGCAGTAATTAGTATTGTTTTTCATGTTTTAAAGCTTTATAGTACCAATCTTTGTGTGTTCTTTTGCTGTTTGCTCGTTACCTTAAAAATGTGAGTCAAGTCCAACAGAGCTTAAAAATAATAAAAAATAAAAGTATGTTTGTGAGATTCATCCATGTCAATACATATTAATATAACTCCTGGTTCAGTAATATTCAGTATGGAATAGCATTACATTATGTGGCCATTCTAATATTTATCCTTTTCCTCTTGATAGATGTTTAGATTATCTCTAACTTTTTGCTATTACATTACCATGAAGATAATTCTTATGTTTCCTAACATGTAGAGATCATTTGTCTCGACTTATATAATGGAATACCTGGTTCATGAAGTATGCATATCTTCAAGTTTCTAAATATTGTCTAATTGTTCTCTAAGGTGCTTACACCAATTCACACTCTCATAGCGGTATATGAGTTCTTATTGTTTCACCTTCTTGCCAGTATTTAGTATATTAAGCAGTCTTGGTAGGAAAGATGACACACTCAAATGGGATAATTAAAGAGAGTTTAATGAAGGGATTTTTTTCAGAGTTGTGAACTGAGGTGAAGGAACCAACAAGAGTTGGTAAAGTATCCACAATGGGGAGTCACTGACACTCCCAGGCCTGAACTGGTAGGCATGGGAGTGTTACTTGAACTTAAGAGACATACACCTGTGGGAGTGGATGTTTAACAAGAGCTGTAGTTTTCAGTAGAGCATCACAGCCATCATCAGCCCTAGGCAGAGCAGGGAGGGAACCAGGGAAATAAATCCAAACTCATGGTTCTCTCATTTTCCATTTTCTGGACAGAGAAGGGTAGAGAGTGGATCTGGAGGGGCAAATAGGCAATACCTTGCACTTGATATTGTTGGACTTTTAAATTATTGCCAAGCTGACAGGGTAAAATGGTCTCTTATTGTGGTCTTGTTTTTGCATTTTTCTGATATCTAATAAAGTTTAGCATCTTTTCATGTATTTATTGTCCATTTAATAGACTCCTCTGTAAATTGCCTCTTCCTATGCGTCACAATTTTTTTTTTATATTGGGTTATATTGACAAATGTTGTATAGATTTTTTTATATATTCTGTATACTAATTCTTGTATGGGCATACATGCATTGTCTTTTTTAGTGTTTTTGATTAATAAGAATTTTAAATTTTATTGTAGTTGAATCAATCAGTTCTTTCATAGATGATGCTTTATTTTTCTTGTTTAAGAAACCCTCCTTTATACTATCATATTTGGGATTAAGTTAAAAAAAACAAGAAGCCCTCCTTTATTCTGCATTCATAAAAAATATTCTACATTTTCTTGTAACACTTTCAATTTTTTCTTTTTTAATGTTAGGTTTTTAATCCCCCTAAAATTTAGTTTTTGCTTGTGGTGCAAGATAGAGATCAGATTCTTTTCATTACATTACCAATTGTCCTAGCACCATTTATTAAATTATTACCCTATTATTCCCTGCTGATCTGCACTGTCGACTCTGTTACACAGTAAGGTTTCGTGTAAGCATTGATCTGTTTCTGGGTTCTCAATTTTGTTCACTAATTTCTTTATACCTGCCAGAAAATACAATCTTGATTACTGTAGCCATATAAGAAGACTGGATACCTACCAGAACAAATCCCTCCACCTTGCTCTTCTTTAAACTCATCTTAATTTTCATGGCTCTTCGCTTTTCACTATAAATTTTTAGAATCAATGTGTCAAGCTCCACAAAATACTATAAAGTTTTTAATTGGAAGTACATTTAATTTATGAATTAATTTATAGAGAACTTATAATATTATAAGTTCTCTATAAATTATAATGTTATAATTATATTATATAATATTAATATATAATAAAACTTATAATATTAACTTATAATATATATTTTATATTATATATTATATATTTTATATTTTATATTATATAATATAATATATAATATATATTATAACATTTAATTTTTGAATTTATAGATAACTTATATTATAATATTAAGTCTTCTTATCTATGTACATGGTATATATCTCCATTTATTTAAATTTAGCTCTAACTTTTTTCAATAAAGGATTTTAAACATTTCTTCACAAATGCTATGCTCATATTTGGTTAGATTTATTCTTATGCTTCTTATGTCCCTTAAGGTATCGCAAACCTTTAAAATTTCATTTTCTAGTATCTGTGACTGGTGCACAGAAAGTGAATAATTTTAAAACTTTGACCTTTATATCCAGAAACCTTGCAAAACTTATACTATAATATTTGAAGAGTCTCTTATGTTGTCTTAATCTATGATAATTTACTCTACAAATTTTATTTTATCCTTTCCAAACCTTTTACTTTTTTTTTTTTTTTTTTTTTTTTTACCTTTCTTAAAGGGTTGGCTAGTCTTCAGCACAATGCTGAATGGAAACTGTGCTGTTGGATCCCTTGCCTTTTCCTGAATTTAAATCGATTGCTTCTAACATTTTCCTATTAAATATAGTGTTTGCTGTATAATTTTGTATGTTTTTTATCCCTTTATCGAGTTAAGAACATTCTGTTTCTTCTTTCCCAATTTTTTAAAAATACAAATGACTGTTAAATGTTTTCAAATGATTTCTGCATGTGCTGATGACCAGATGGTCCTTTAATGTGAACCATCTTGGTATTCCTGAGATATAATCAATTTAATGATTATATACATTTATATATATATACACACATATGGTTTGCAAATATTTTTGTTTCTGCATCTATATTAATGAATGAGAATGGTGTGTAACTTACATTCCTCATGGTGTGCATGTCTATTTTGCATCAAGGACTTCGTAGCTTCATGAAATGAATTGATGAGTGTTTCTTAATCTATTAGCTTCCGGAAGAGTTTGTGGAAGTTTGAAATTGTTACCTGACAGACTGTTAGAGCTCATTGCTAAAATTGTGTAGGATGGGTGTTTTGAAGGTAAATATATTTTAAAGTACTGATCCCCATTCTTCAAATGCAATAAACGATTTAAGTTTTCTATTCTTGATTCAATGATAATAAATAACACTTTAATAGGAAATTGTCCATTGCATTTAAGCACTCAATTTGCTTTGCATAAAGTTATTTGTGGTACTGTGTGTTACATCTGTGGCTATTGTTCTTTTATATTTATAATGTTTTGTATTTGTGTCTTCCCTTTTTTACTTTGTCAGTCTTGCCAGAGGTTTTTTTATATAGTCTCTTCGATCTTTATTGTATATTTCTTCTCAATTTTATTAATTTTTGTGCTTGGATTATTTCCTCCTTTTCATTTTCTTGCTTTTTATCATTTTTAGTATTTCTTATTTTCTATATAAACATCAAAGTTATAAATTGCCACCTGCCAATACATATACACATTTTCAGCAGTTTTACTATGCTATGCATAGATATGGTTTTCTTCGTATTCTTACTAATTAGAGTACACTGAGATTTTTAAATCTGTAAATTTATATCTTTCACCAAATTTTGAAAATTTCAGCCATTATTTCTTCAAGTGTTTTTCTGCCTAGTTCTCTCTTTCTTCTGTTTCTGAGACTCAAATTATACATATGTTGGACTTTATGCTCTGGTGCCCTCAGTCCCTGAAGCTGTGTTCAATTTTTTAAAATAAAATTTAGCTTTTCAAATAGTTTTAGGCTTGTAGAAAAAATTGTGATGATAATACCGAGAGTTGCCATATGCTCCACACCCAGTGTTCCCTATTATTTTATATATTATGATACATTTGTTAGAATTAATGAACCAATATTGATACATTATTTTAAACTGAAGTCCCTACTTTGTTCAGATGTCTTTGGTTTTTACCTTCTTCTGTTCCAGGATCTCATCCAGAATCCCACATTACATTTATTTACCATGTCTCCTTAGGTTCCTCTGGGCTTTGATGATTTCTAAAACTTTCCTTGGTGGTTTTTTTTTTTTTTTTTGGCCTTGACAGTGTTGAGGAGTACAAGTTAGGCATTTTATAGAATGTCCCTCAATTGGGATTGGGATTTATGTAATTTTTCCCCTCACAGTTAGATTAAGGCTTGGGGGAGGAAAATCACAGAGTCAAAGTGACATTTTCATCACATCACGTTAAGGGTACATACTATTCACATGACTGATATGGTTTGGATTAGTGTCCCCACCCAAATCTTGTATCAAATTGTAATCCCTGGAAGCTGCAGCAGTAGTTGGAGTCTAAGGACTCTTATGACAATCTCCAGGTGCCTTCTGAGAGAAAAGGGGAGGATGCCACTGGAGTCATCTTCCTTTTCGATGCCACTATCTTTCCCTTCTCTTTTACCCTCAGTACCAGACGATACTAGTTCTTCCCTTTCTCCAGTGTCTTACATCACTTCCCAGGAGATGAAGTGTATTCTTCACTGATTTGCCAACTAGTCAGGTCCCCAGTGTGAATGTTTCCTGCAGGACCTGGTAGCTAAGGCAGTGCCAGGAAAATTACAGCCACTGCCAAATAGTCTGGTATAGCTTAGTGTGTCCAGGGCAAATGGACCGCCTTGTATCTTTGAGTGCCACCTATGTCTTTGGGATCAGTGGTCTCAAGGCTAGGCTGAGCAGGAATGCAATGAATTTGTCAGGCAGCTGGAGTTCCATGAGCCAGACTTCATGGCAAAGTTTGACCAAGCAGTGGCTGCTACAGCTGGTAAGGACTGATAGGTATTCAGACCAAAGAAGATAACCGCAGCTGATGAAGCCAAGGCCATGACTCTACGATGAGAACTCAATTCAAGCGTGTCACCTAAAAGTCTGGAACTGGTATTCCAACCAGCATACTGAACTCACTGACCAGTACAGGCATGATTATTTCAACATTAATAGCATGCCAACTAGGCTCCTACTGTAAATGTTTTCATTCTAAGCAATTCAGATCATCGGTCCATCTTCTAGTTTGCTTCTTTCCAAGAGATGTCAAAGAACAACAAGAGATGCCTCAAGAACCTGATGGCTTCTTCTGCAACTATAACCAAAAGGGATCTACACATTGTAACTCAAACCCACTGCTGGCTCATGAAGTATGGAAAGTAGAACCCTTTTTCCCCAAAAATAAGACAGGACAATAAAAGTTCATATTTTTACACTAAAAAAAAAAAAAAAAATTGTAATCCCCAATATTGGGGGTAGGGCCTGGTGGGAGGTGATTGGATCGTGGGGGTGGTTTCCCATGAATGATCTGGCACCATCCCCCTAGTGCTGTTCCCATGATAGAGTTCATTTTCACGAGCTCTGTTAAAAAGTGTATAACACCTTTCCCCTCTCCCTCTTCCTCCTGCTCTGGCCATGTAAGATGTGCCTGCTTCCCCTTCACCTTCCACCATCATTGTAAGTTTCCTGAGAACTCCCTTGGTGTGGAAGCCACTATGCTTCCAGTACAGCCTACAGAACCGTGACTGAATCAAATCTCTTTTCTCTATAAATTACCCAGTCTCAGGTATTTTTTTTTTTTTTTTTTGAGATGGAGTCTCGCTCTGTTGCCCAGGCTGGAGTGCAGTGGCATGATCTCAGCTCACTGCAAGCTCCGCCTCCTGGGTTCACACCATTCTCCTGCCTCAGCCTCCCGAGTAGCTGGGACTACAGGTGCCTGCTACCACGCCTGGCTAACTTTTTTCTGTATTTTTTAGTACAGACGGAGTTTCACCATGTTAGGCAGGATGGTCTTGATCTACTGACTTTGTGATCCACCCACCCTGGCCTCCCAAAGTGCTAGGATTACAGGCATGAGCCACCATGCTCGGCCTTTTTTTTTTTTTTTTTTTTAGCTCAGATTGTCCAACTTTGGTCACTGGGGGCTCCTGTGTCCCTTTGACATACCCTATTATTGTGGAGCATTGCTTTATTGTTTTTTTGTTTTTGTTTTTCAGTATTTATAAGATGCTCCAGGACCCAGCAGGAAGGTGTCATCTGTGAGCCAGAAAATGGGCCCTGACCAGATACTGAATCTGCCCTGATCTTGGCCTTCCCAGCCTCCAGAACTGTGAGAAATAAATTTCTATTGTTTGCAAGCTACCTAGCTTATAGTATTTTGTTACAGCAGCCTGAAGGGACTAAGACAACCCCCTTGGACAGCTGGTACAAAAACTGAGATTTAGTCTACCTTCAGTTTCCTTGTCTATAAAATGGGAATAGATTTGTAAGTATTAAATGCTATACTATGTACTTAGTTTGGGACCTGACTCTAGTACATGCTCAGTAAAATTTTTAGAAGCTATCATTATTTATTTACCATACTTTTGGGAAAAACAGGTGTTAATAATTTGGCCATTTGATACATCCTTGATTGCTTTACTGATAATGGTTTTGGCTAACATTTCTGGATGGTAAAATAATGTTGAAGAATATTTAATATTACCTGACACGATTTGTTAATCAAGTACAGTGTCAACTTGAAAAAATTCAAGTATATTTGTGAAGATGGGTTCAATTCTATAGTCATTGAAGCTTAAGTGAGAGAGCTCTTATCAAAGCCCCTGCAAAATATGAGGCCTTCACTAGTTATCACATAATTCACTAATGATATTTTGCCTAGAAATGTTTTCTACTCAATTTTTTTCAGTTTGTTAGGGAGGCCAAAAGAGAAAAAAAAAAAAAAAGACAATTTTTGCTAAAAATAGCATAGCTTGATTCATCATCATTTTAGACAAATATGTAATGAAACAGGAAGCAACTTTGAAAGCCCTCTTAACTACACTGACATACATGTGTTTTAGCTATGGTTGGGGAGGGTGCTAGATTTGAGAAGAGAAACATCAGGGATATTAGGTCCAAAAAGGAGAGTAGAAAGAGGCGTCCCAGAAGCAGACTTTGGCTCTCCTCTTCCAAGCTCTGATGCTTGAGCAAGAGGGAGAGAGAAGAGAGAATCACATCTGCCCACTGCAGTCCCACCAACCACAGGTGTGGCCTGCTGTGAGAGGAGAAAAGCGCTGGCTCAAGTGGGCTTGGACCAGGACTGGACTTCCAATACCCACAAGGGGGACTTTCTGAGATGTCAGTAAGACACCTGCTACTGTGGGTCATCATAAGGGAGAAATGAAAGTCCTTCGCATCTGTAGTCCCACAGAACCCCACTACTCCACGAACCAGTTATACAGCAGAAGGGCAGGACGCTGGACAGCAAAAAGGAATGAAAACTGAGAAATGTGATTCACAGATACTTAACATCTAAAAGTATTTGGCAGATGTTTTTCAAGGCTGGCCACTCTCAGATAACCACTGCAAGGCAAACCCAATTGCCCACTGCCCAAGACAAGTCTAAGAATGTGGTGAAAGTTGATGGTGGGAAGGGAGATGGTGCAATGAGAATGATAGCGTTCATGGGGAAAATCGAGGCTCTTAGCAGTGGTCAGCTCTCTGCACTGAAGTCACTGAAGCTGAGCATTTCCCTGAGACAGAAGAGAATGACCATGGCTCAGTGAGGGACATGACCTGACCTCCCAGCAGGATGCGGCCCTCATGGAAATTTTTTTCCAAGATCATCCTGAGAATGCTACAGCATGGCACCTCTTTAGTGACTTTCTGAGCCTCTCCTCTTACAAATCACGAACGAGGCTCATAAAAAAATAACTTTGAAAATAAATCCTGAATGCACATATTCAAGTAAGTCTGAATTTTTAATATTTATGTATGTGTGTATATATGTGTATATATATTAAAAATATTTTTTTGAGATAAGATCTAGCTCTGTCAGCCAGGCTGGAGTGCAGTGGCGCGATCATAGCTCACCGCAGCGTTGAACTCTTGTACTCATGTGATTCTCCCTCCTCAGCCTCCCAAGCAGCATGTGACTACGGGCACCCACCACCACACCTGGCTAAAGGATTTTTAAAATACTATGACTCTAAGACAGAGAAGGAAAATGGCCTGGCTGCCAACCTGATGGGATGTCACTGCTCTTCGCTTTTACCTCCTTCCCTGTCACTGGTAAACTCAGTGCTACGAAGTGTGCAGTTTACATGCCTGGGTTGCGCAGTCACACAAGCTTGAGTCCTACTTTGCAACTTTCTAGCCACATGACCTTGGGCAATTTATTTAATCTGACTAAATAAATACTTGGCAAACTCTTGGCATGATACCTGCTGTAAAGGAAGTGTTCAGTGTCGGCTATTGTTTTTATTAAGAGCAGCTCCCGGTGAACTCAGTAGCCAGACAGGAAATCTTCTGTTGATTTTTGTTTTTCCCCAGTTGGGAATCATTTCAAGCTCTTTTACCTTAACAACAGAGTATTATGGAGTAGGATACAGATCACATTAATTTTTAGCCTCAAGTGTAAGACTTCAAAGACATTTTCCGCTTTGGAATAAGCATGGTGGGCATTACTCCCCACTTTCAGGTGAAGGGTGGAGAATGCATCCATGTAGCTCAAGTTCTTGCTTACTTTCCTCTACCAGTAGGGAGAATTGGAAAGGCAAGTTTGCGGAGTACAGATAGAATCCTTATGATGCTCCATTTTTAACAATCTGGAAGAAGAGGCACGGAAAGGTTAAGATCATCCAGCAAGCAGTCAAGCCAGGATTGTGTGTCCTACTTTGCAATTTTCTAGCCATGCGACCTTGGGCAATTTACTTAATCATACTAAATAAAAAATATATGTTTGGCAAATTCTTGGCATGATACCTGTTATAAAGGAAGTGTTCAGCATCAGCTATTGTTCCCAAACAATGGGATTGCAAATCCTTTCAGTCTGTCCCCAAACACAGTGCCTTCCCCTCCATACTGTGTGTGGATCCTCTGCCTGCCCCGACAGGACCAGCTCCAAAATCTGCAGGGTCAAAGGTGATTCTTTGGTTAACATGTACCAAATGCTTTCCTTTGCAAGTTGGAGATTTTAAACCACAGCCCCCTCCCTCTCTTGAACATTCATTTCTTTCCTGCAAATAAGCAAAACATACTGTTTTCCTTGAAATTCTGCATGTTCAGCGGGATATTTTTGGGCATTGAGGTGGATTGTAATGCAAATGCCCTTGATTTTCTTGGGACTCTCTTTCTCCCGTGAATTTCAGTGAGTGATAGGCTCCCTTGAAATAAATGCGCTTTTGATACATGAAAATTCTCCTTTCCCATGTGAAATGTGCTTGGTGGCAGATACTTCCATTTGGCAGAATTTGTTTAATAACTCAGCGTCGTGTGGGCTCAGCTGGGCAGAACCTGAAAGATGAAGCGAGAATCTGGGGCTGGGACCCAGAGGGCCCAGGTTGGGTCAGGGTAAGGACCAAGATACAGAAAGCTAAAAACTGGGGTCTCCACATCAACCAAGAACCAGGAACTGGAGTGACTGGTAGGTGACTAATAGGTGCAAAGAACGCAAATGTGGAGTGAAGGTAAGAAAGGGTGGGAGGGGTGGGAACAGATGGACAGAGCTCAGGAGTGAGAACAATATTAGAGCAGCTGCGGTTTATTCTGTCCTTTGTGTTAGAGCAGCTGCATTTAGAGCTGTGCTTTTAGCTCATTATATGGAAGAATTATCTTCTTATCAGAGCAATCTAGCAAGATAGGCAATGCAGAGAAATGAGCTTCCTGTCACCAGAGGTGTGCAACTTCCAGCAGAGCTTCCTACGCTGAGAGGGTGGTGGGACTGGATCACACGTGAGGTCCCTTCTGCACTCAGATGCTGTGATTTGTGTCACTCCTTGGAGGAACCCCCTGTCGTGGTTCCCCATTGACCTCCAGGTCACAGCCTGACTTCTGGCACAGCCTCCATGGCCTTCTCTGACCTGGCCCCAGCCTCCTCTCTGGTCATTCCACTACACTGCCAATTGTCTAGGTTCCATCTTGATGTCCCTGGAATCATCTTAGTGTGTTCTGTTCCCCCGTGCATCTGGGCCCTTCTTTAGCCCTTTACCTGTTACACTTATCTATTCTTTGTCCTTCATCTGGTTAACTCTTGCTCATCCTTCCAGTCCCTTCCTCCTGGAAGCCCTCTTTCCTGAGCCCTGAGAATGGCCTAGTGTCTCCTCTGGGCTTCCACTGCCCCTGGTCCTTCCCATTCACAACACTTGATACGCTGCTCTGGAATTCTGACTCAATGCACTGGGAGCAACCACCAGAGGCAGGGAAATGTCTGTCTTGCTCATTTTTCAATCCCCAGTGCCCAGTGCCCTACCTGGCAGCTAATAAATGCCCAATACAGTCCTGCTGCTTTTGAAGTGGTTGAATATCTGCAGTCACTGGACCACAGCTGCACTGTCCCCTGAGCCCTTCTGGTCAGTCCCTTAGGCTGCCGGCTGAGCACAGAGATTGGGTTTCGTGGCTAACTTTACAACACTGGGGTCTGACGTTAATTAATTTTTAAAATCAGGTTTTCCCCATACTCATTGAGTCCGGAGATTTTTTAGAAGGTTAATTGAGGCAAAAATGAGAGAGAACATCTGTCTTTCATCCCCAGAGAGAGGATAGCATCCTCCATGAAGTGGCAAAGTCGCTAATGAATGAACCACTTAGCTTGGAGGGACCAGGATTCTAATTCTGGATCCTCCGTTAACCTGCTGTGTGACCTTGGGCTAACTGCCTATCCTCTCTGGGCAACATTCATTTAGCAAATATTTGTTGCAGTCCCACGTGTTCCTAGCACTTTGACATGGCTGAACACAGACAAGATTGAACACAGACGTGATTTCTGTCCTCACAGAATTTACAGTTTAATGGAGAGACAGACAATACATCAGCAAACAGCCAAATATCTAAGTATCTCAATACAAATTGTGACAAGAGCTACAAAGGAACTGAACAATGTATAGGAACAACAAATAATGGAGGTGAGTGTGGAAGAAAATACTTAATGAAGCAGTAATATTAAAGTCTGAAGGTTACAAAAAAAGCCAGTGATAGAGTGCTCCAGGCAGATAAATAATGGCTGTGCAATGGTCCTGGGGCATAAATCATTCAGAAATCAGGAGAAGGCCAATGTGCTTGCAGAATAATTGGTGAGGGGAAAATCTCATGTGTGAAATGGGGATGATAAGGTATGTCTGCATTAGCTCCCTGCCAGGGTCTTAACAAGTAGCAAGTGGTGGATCAGATTTTGCCTAATACAAGTACATAATTGTTGCTCAGTAAATAGTTAGTTAAATGAATGATACAGTGATTCCTTTGAGGGAATAAAAATATTTGCATTGGTAATTATTATCCAATTAAGACCAATTATTACATTCATTAATACATTTCAAAGACTCAGGTTTGGCCGTCAGGATTACTAAGGATAACGGCAGCCACTTATATTCAAATCTGTCCATACATCCTCCTGAAAATCTTACAGAACAAAAAAGGAGAGCAAATAAAATTACTCTTGGCCCACGCCTATAGCATAGCTAGGAGTCAGAAAACATTAGAAGCTTCCATTTACATGTAAGTGGGAAAACAAACATCTGAAGCCAGTGAGGTTGATTGTGAATGCACAGCACAGCAGAAGGTCAGGCAAAGACTGCGGCAAGGTCCTAGAGTGGTAGGATTCAGATCACACTAACCAAATCTCATCCCAAGAAACAGAGGTATTTCTCCAGCCTGAGTAAGAGAGCACCACAAGGAACAGGTCTGAGACCGGGGAGATTAAATATTTCCTGTGGGGAGTCGAAAATAAGATTGCTATAAAGAGGTTCTCCTACTACAGGTAGAGACAGCCTCGAGACTGTGCGGCTTCCAGGAAGAGGGAAGATTCCTAGAAAGGAGAGGATCCCTTGAGGATTTGAAGACGAAAAGAAAGAGAAACATGACCCCTCCCCACAAAATCCCTCAAACAAAGGAGTATCAAAGAATCAGAAAGAGTCACATTAAAAGCCCCATTTCTTAAAGAATTGTTCTTTTCTGCAGCAACAAAAGAAAGAGATTTTGAACTTAGAACCTAGTAAGCCACTCAAACCCCTTCCCTCCTGTCTCTATGCTTATCTGTTAGGAAAGTCCAACTGAAATAAATAATAAACATTAAAATAACCCAACATCCACACAAAATTACTTCAAAAAGAAAATGGAAAATGAGAATCAAAACATTACAGCAGATGAAAACATACACAAAAAATGACATGACACAGGAAAACTATAACACAACACTCCAATAGGGGTGAAAATACATAAAAAATGAATTTTATATATTAAAGATTGACACTTTTTGACAAATTCAAAACTCAAAAAATAGTGTAAACAAGAGGAAGGCATGAAATAGGAGCTGGCTTGACTCAAGAAATTGAAAGAAACATAAAAGTATATGAAAAATAAAGACTAAAGTAGGAAATACCCCAAGGGAGAACAGCTACAACCAAGAATATAGAAATGAAAAGAGGCAAGAAAACAAAGCCAAAAGAAAAGGTTATAAAGATCGGAGAGAACATGATAGCTACTGAAGACAGGCAAAGAAGGTTAACATATGTATCGTCAGAGTTCTTGAATTAAAAAAGAAAAACAAAATAACAGGACCCTTAATTAAAACTATAATTCAAGAACTCTCCTGAAATAAAAGAAGACATGAATTTACACATTAAAAATGGTCAACTCCAACTCATACCCTAGTGAAAATATTAGATATTCAAGCGGAAGAAAATACTCTGAGCTTTCAAACATAAAGACCAAGGAAATAAAATAATCTTGGCACTACTTTTCAGTAGCAACTGTCTTAGTGTGTTTGTATTGCAATGACAAAATACCTAAGACTGAGTAATTTTATAAAGAACAGAAATTTATTTTCTTATGATCATGAAGGCTAAGAAGTTCAAGATTAAGTTGCTGACATTGGTGCCAGTCAGGGCTGCTCTCTGCTTTCAAGAAGGTGCCTTGTTTCTGTGTCTTCCCATGGTGGCAGGTGGAAGGACAAGAAAGGGATGAACTCTGCGTCCTCACATGGCAGAAGAGAGTGAACCCACTCCTGAAAGCCCTTCCATAACAACTTTGATCCATTCATGAGGACCCCTCCTGGGACCTAAATACCTCTCAAGGGCCCCAGCTCCCAACATTGTTGTATTGGGGATTAAGTTTCTAGCATATAAATTTTGGGGCACACATTCAGACTACAGCAGCAACACATAAAGCTAGTCATCAATAGAGTAACGTTTCCAAGAAACTCAAGTTAAAATGAACCTGGAAGGAAGGAATTTTATGTCCAGTGATCTGTCTTTCAATATCAAGACTAAAAAAAATAGTTTAAACATAAAAGAATTTATAGAATATTGCATTCATGAGTCCCTTCTGAGAAATCTACCAGAAGAAGAACTTTATCCAACCAGGAGATGACTGGAGAAATGTTGACAGATTTTGATCATTGGATGTATTTAATCATAGATGTATAACAAAATTTAGATTTCCACAAAGATGGAAGAAGAGTATGTAAATATATATTCTGAGAAAGTTGAAATAATATGACTAAAAAGGAGGAAGGGAGAGAAAAAGAGAAGAGTAAAATAAGCTAATTATTGCTGCGTAGATGAGAGTCAAAGAATATCATTTAAGGTCAAAAAAGCAAATAGTAGTTAATATAAGTAAGGAAAGGAGACTAACAGCATTAAGTAAAGCTGTTAGCTGAACATAACGACTAAAGCAAATATTCAAACCTTTCTAAACACTAAATGAAATAAAAACACAAAACAAAAAAATTTTAATGGCAAATGACAGAACTAAGACTAAAATCATATCAATAAATGTAAATAGGCTTAATTTACCTACTGGAATAAATAGATTTTCAGATTGGCTTATGAGACAAAACTCAACTCTATTCTATTTTCAAGACACATATCAGAAACTAAGTGAGTAGATAAGGCTAAAAATAAAGGATTGAACCAAAATATGCAAGGTGAAAAGGAATCTGATACCTTGACCTATCACATGATAAAATTCAGGCCAGAAAAATTAAGTGAGACAAAGCAGAACACTTAATAATTTCAGGCTGCAATTCACAATGAAGATGTAACAATATGGATACCAACACAGCAAATAACATAGAGCAGTAGTCCCCAAACTTTTTGGCACCAGAGACCAGTTTTGTGGAAGACAATTCTTCCACAGATGGCAGTGGGAGTGGGGATGGTTTCAGGATGAAACTGTTCTATCTCAGATCATCAGACATTAGATTCTCATAAGGAGTGTGCAACCTAGATCCCTCACATGCACAGTTTACAATACAGTTCATGCTCCTATTAGAATCTAATGACGTTGCTGATCTGACAGGTGGTGGAGCTCAGGTGGTAATGCTCACTCACCCACTGTTCACCCTCTGCTACACAGCCTGGTTTCTAACAGGCCACGGACCAGGGATTGGGAACCTCTGACACAGAGCAATCTTCAGAAAGCAGAAACTATAGGAAATGCAAACAGAAATGTATAGAAACTACTAATGATGAGAGATTTTAAATACCACTCTCACTCCAAAAAGGTGAAGTAGACAAAAGATAAAAATGGGTAAAATTTCTAAACAACATAATCAGTAAGATAAATTTCATGTATATCTATCAAAATTTACACCCTGATAGTAAAGAATACATCTTTTATCCAAGTGCACATGAAAAATTCATAAAAATTAATGATACATTGCATTACAGTGGAAACTTTTCTAAGTTCCAGGAAAAACAATATAGACAGACTGAACAGACAGTTAACTTTGTCATGAAAAATAATTTAAAAGAACAAACACACAAAATAAGAAATGACAAGGAAGAAATAACCATTGAAACAGAAAAATTAGTAAGATCACCTTCTACAATTAAGTGTATGTAAATTTTAAAGCCTAGATGGAATAATTTTCTAGGAAAAATATCATTTACCAGAATTGACACAAAAGGAGATAGCTTATATAGATCAATGCCCATAATAGATAAAGTTACGGAATAACTAACCAACCATAAAACTACTGGGTCCACATGGTTTAAGAGGGGAATTATACTATTCCTTCAAAAATCAGATAATCCCAATGCCATTTAAACTGTTCCAAATAACAGAAAAATAATGCAAATTTTAAATTTCATTTATACAATGAAAATAATATTAATACCTTAACCCAATAAATATTGTGCAAAAAAGTTACAGACCAATATCACTTTTCAATAACTATACAAAAATTGTGTCAAAAAATCCAATAGCACATTGAAAATAATACATATGGCCAAGTTTTATTACAACAATTCAAGGATGGTTCAATATTAGGAAATTAATGTAATTCTAAAAGTTAACAATTCTAAGAAGAAAAATAATACTATTATCTTCATAAATATTCTTCTTAAGATAATGCAACTCAATATATCCACAAAGTAATAAACAAATAATAAATTTAGGCCAATTGCAGTAAAACTACCAACACTTTTTTTCTGAAACTAGACAACTTGATTCTAAAGTTCATATGAAAACAAACAAGAACAGCCAGGAAGACACCAAGAATTTAGAGCAATAGCCAGAGGAGCTAGTTCTCTCAGATACTAAAATATATAAGAAAACCTCTAAAATTATGATGATATAGTATTAACACATAATTTAACAGATATATCAATAGAACAGGGTAAGAAAGACCAGAAATAGAACCACTACACATGGAAATTTGATGTTACTAAAGGAGGAATCTCAAATCTTTGGAGAAATATGAACTTTAACACAAATGATATAGGACAACTAGTCACTTGGGAAATCATAAAATTGGATTATATATCATACCTAGATGAATTTATGGATGGAGGGATGGATAGAAGGGAAAAAAAATCCATGAGACCTTAGTGAATACTTGAAAAGAGAGAAAAACAGAGAGAGAAAAAGAGACAGAGAAGGGGGGAACTCAGAGGCCAGCACCAAAGGGACTGTTACCCCAACTCCTTACTCTGAAACTTGGTAATGAAAGAATTCAGTCTTTACTTGGCTATTTTAAGGGGCTCTATAGACCATGCCAATTAGTTGATGAAAAATACAAGAGATGGGGGGAAAATGTTAAATGACGTGACAAGGAAACAAGCAGGAAACTCCAAAATGTGAAACATTCTACAAGATGGTAGTAGCCTAATATTTTCAAAAGTCAATAAAGGCCTAGGTGAGAGATGTTCGAGATTAGAGGAGACAGAGGAAATATAACAACCAAATGCAATATATGAACCTTAATTGGATCTTGGTTAGGGGCAAACTATAAAAACATTTTGGGGACAACTGGGAAATTTTAATGAGGACTTGATATTAGATGATAATACAGAATTATTGTGAATGTTCTTAGATGCAAAGTGGCATTTGGTTGTGTAAGAGAATGTTCTTATTTTTAGATGCATGAGTGTTGAAGAATTATATCTGCAACTTCTTTCAAGTACTACAGCACCCCCCACCAAAAAAGAGAAAGAGATGGTTATATAACTCTAAATTGATAGAAGACAGATAGATATGTAGATAATGGATGGCTAGATGAATAGATATGGATAGATAAAGCATATATGACCAAATGTTAACAACTGTTGAATCTAGGTGGTGAGCATACAGGTGTTTCAAACATACTTGAAGAGTTGGATACACAAATTTGCCTAAGACCCAGATTTCATAATTTTTGAGCTCTTCCTGCGTGCCAGGCCCATTACTCCATACTTTTACATAAGCAATTGTGTTTTATTCTTATAACTGATCTGTTGGGTGGGCATTACTCTCTCCATTTTATGAATAGATGAATGAAGCTATCAATTCTTGACCAATGCCACAGAGTGTAATTCAAACACAGATCTGTCTGACCCACAAGTCCAGACTCTATTAAACTGTAGCCATATCTACAAAGGAACCAGGCAAATCTAGTATGTCAGAAACTGAAACATAACTCAGAGAGAATCATACAGAAACATGTTAAATCAAAATCACTCCAAGTCTTTTCAGGCACTCCCAATAGAGGACACAGGGTGAGCACAGGGAGGAAAACTGTAAGGTGGAACACGGCCTGGAACAGCAGTTGTTGCTGGCTTCTGGGGTGTGTTGTGAGGATGTTGGGAGACTGAGCTAGAAAAGACAGTTGGGCCAGGTCATGGCAGGACTTGAGTGTTACGTGGAGAAGTCTGGGCTGGCTCTGACTGGCATAGGGAGCCATGGAAAGTCAGTACATGGGGGAGGACACAGGCAGACAGTGATGTGTTCACCACTTTCTTCCTTCTCAATAGGAGACCATTTTTAAACAAACGCAAACAAAGCCTACAGAAAGAATTGGAGCAAATTGTTGATGTGTTATTTATAAACTGGGGATTGGTCAAGTGGAAAAAAAAAAAAACCTTAACAAGATTAAAAATTCATGCAGAAAGAACCACTCAGTGGCTTGTAAAAACCCTTAGTAAAGAAGGAAAAAATGAAAAGCTGTTTCATAAAAGATTGAAGCTCCAGCTTACTCAAGGCTTGAGCACAGGCAGAAAGCTCTCTTGGCACCATAGTTCTGTAATAAATTGGAGTGTTGCTATGGTGGGAAGGCTTCGTGGGGAGCAGGCACTTTCTGTGCTGGTTGGAGCACTGATTATTGTCCAAGGGCTTCGGAACCACCAAACATGGAATGGGCCTTTCCACCCTCTCATCATACCACACAGCCAGAGGCCAAAGTTGGGGGCATCACAGAACTACAGTCTCTCAGACTTGGAGAGACTAGAATGGTCACAGCATCCTCTGTGCCCTCTCATCCCCATCAAGAGATCATCTGTATTTTCTTCTCCATAAAATAAAGAGAGCATTTATCATTCGTTTCTGATCACAAAACTAACAGATGTTCAATAGTAATTTCAAAAACATAAAAAAGCTCAAAGAAGAACATTTTAAAAATCACTCATCATTTTATCATCCAGAGATACAGTTATATACATTTTCACAAAATATAATCATATTGAATATGCTATTTTATAATGTGCTTTCTTCATCTAATAATACAAAATTTTACCCATGTGAATGAACAATATCCTATGATAACATGAAAAACCCCAACTTAACTGATTCCCTTTTCATAGACATTCAGGTTCGAGTTGCTTCCAATTTTAGTTCAATGACAAATCATACTAGAGTGAACAACCTTGAACACAAATATTCTTAATGCACTTTGGTTATTCCATAGAAAACAACTTTTTAAGATAGAAAATCATGTTTTTCCTTCCACATGAGTCATATTGTCCTGTGGCTTTCCATTCATTCTATGATCTTTATTTCTTCAGAAACAGGTGTGTGTGCCACCTAGAGTTTAGGCCAAAAAAGTCATTGTTCTACTTTAAATCAGACTAGAGTTTTGAGGCAATAGCATAAAAGATAGGTTTTGTTGAGAAAGATTTAAGTTCTTTCAATTCTAAATGCTTCTTTACCCATCAAGAACAGAGCCCAATGATCTCAAATTGTACAATTTTTCCATAAAGTCACATTATAGAGAAAATGATGATTGATAAGGTAAGTTCCCATCAGAGAGAAAGGGGAAGGAAAGGAAAAATGAGGAGAGAGAAGGAAATATGCCAAGAGGAGACTCAAGTGTCCTGGCTGTCTTTTACAGTGGAAATCCTAGGATGGGGGCAGGGAAGGAATAGGTGGCAGAAAGGTCTTGTGTATACCATAGGTGGAAGGTTGAAGGGAAATACACTTACACTCCATTGTACCTTTTATTACTCTGGGAGGCAGCACATTTACAGGACACTGCTGCACCAACACGGGCAGCTGAAAGGAATTCAGGTGTGGTATAATTAGGCTGAGAGAGAGCCCAGTTCCTTTCTCTGTATCACATAGAGGAGCTGGAAGTTCCCATATGCCCTAGCAGGAAACATGGCTGAAGTTGCCAGGGTGTAGTCTCACCACAGACACCCACAGTCACTGGCAAAAGGTCCCTGGAACAGGGGTGCTACAAGATGAACCACTGAACCTGGACACTAAGTAGTATATGAGCCAAAATCCAAGGAATGTAGTACTGGCAAGAGCTGTTGACATGGAGACCTGGTTAGCAGGGTAAAATGGCAGAACTTTCTGGGCGCAGCCAGGAAGCATTTCCAGGGCACCATTCACTGCATTGAAGGGCCTTGCGTCTGCTGTTTGTGAGCACTAATCACTATCCTTAGCTGTTAAGGTACTTTGTCAGATATAACCACGGGTCTGAGCTCTCAACACTGGAAATGCATCCCATGTACCAATGAGAGCTCAGATGCTAACCTTGTCACTGGATACCATCACGGGAAGGAAGGGAGAGAAACAACCTCTTCCTAAACAATGATGTTCTAGAAACTCACTGCCCCCACCCCCACCCCATCCCAGGATACTCCATCTTTGCTTCTAGCAAAACGTGTTTTTCTTAATGAGCTCTCAATCATTGTTCTAGACAAAGTATCACAATTTTATTTGACCTTGTGTGTTCACTCCATTCAATTTGGGTGAGGGAGTTTGGGACATTGCGTTGAGAAGGGTTCTGAGACTTGGTCTGGCTTTATAAGAAAGCATCTATGATCGATTAATGATATTTGCCACTGGGTTGGAAGTGGCATGTGGTGGCGCTTGGATTGGTTACCAGCAATCCCTGTTCTAAAGCCATATTAAAGTAATCTGGTCCTGCAGTTACTAAAGACGTGGGCCTATTTTTTTTTTTTTTTTTTTTGAGATGGAGTCTCGCTCTGTCACCCAGGCTGGAGTGCAGTGGCTGGATCTCAGCTCACTGCAAGCTCCGCCTCCCGGGTTTACGCCATCCTCCTGCCTCAGCCTCCCGAGTAGCTGGGACTACAGGTGCCTGCCACCTCGCCCGGCTAAGTTTTTGTATTTTTAGTAGAGACAGGGTTTCACTGTGTTAGCCAGGATGGTCTCGATCTCCTGACGTCGTGATCCACCTGTCTCGGCCTCCCAAAGTGCTGGGATTACAGGCTTGAGCCACCGCGCCTGGCCGACGTAGGCCTATTTTCACCCTGCCTTCTGTTATTCGGGTTAAACTTCCCTTTGTTTTTTTTCATTGTCCCTTCGGTGGTATGGTTTTCAGGCTCCCTGTTAGCTCTGAACAGTTTATTACTGCCTCCCCCATAAAATGGGGCACACAGAAATATATTCAAGAGTTAATTCAGATCTTAACTCATTGAGCATTTAATGAAAACGACCTCCCCACCACACATGTTCCATTTTATCTTTGGCACCAAAGTAAACTGCAGCCCTGACTTGATTCTAGGTGGTCAGACCAGTGAGGGTTAGTATGAGATTGCTACCTGTCTTATTTTTGTCATGAGGAATCTATTCAAACAGCCCAAATTCCCATCTGCTGAGACCCTTGAGGTCCTTGCATGCCTGTGCCTGTGGAACCCTGTCACCCACACCCTGCACCTGCACACTGGGGTTGGAGCCTGGAACAAGGCTTCCCTTTCACCTCTGTCAATTCCACCTCACTCCATTTGGCCCAGCTCTCCTGGCTGTTGAGATTTCTCTGACTCCAGACACTGCCACCCACCATGTGTGTACTCAGGCTAGCTCTCATTGGGATAAAGGAACTTGATGAGGCTCCAATTTCTAACAGGATGAAAAAGCAAAGCCAGCCCCACCAACAGAGGACCTCGCTGCAGTGAATGTACACTTAGTCATTCCTGGTCATCGGTCTCACATGCTGGGGTTCCCCTCTTAGTGTCCAGCAAGGTTGGGAATCTACAAGCATATGATAAATTCCACATTTATCAGAGTTATTGCACACTGGCTATGTGCCGGGCATGTCAATGAGTCTACCAGGATCCCAGCTCTCAGGCTTACATTCCAGCAGGGGTGGAAGAGGTGGAGGTGAGAAACACAGACAAGAAACAATACATTTTATAGTGTGTCAGAAGGCAGTGAGGACATAGAGAAAGAAAGCATAGATTGGGGTGCTGATGCAGAGTTTGCAGGGTTCAATATGGTGGTCAGGGTAGGCATTGCTGAAGGTGACCTTTGAACAAAGACTTGGAAGAGGGGAGGAGGTGAGTCATGTGGACACATGGGATGGGGGTGGGGACAATCCAGGCAGAGGGAACAGCAAGCACATGCCTGGAGTGTCCCAGGAACAGCAAGGAAGTCAGCGTTGCTGAAGAGAAGCAAGTGACAGGGAAGATAGTATAAGATAAGGTCAGAGAAGCAATGGAGGCAGGTGACACAGGGGGTGTGGTCCGTATAGGAATATGGCCCCTTTTCTGGGTGAGATGCACAGTCATTACTGGGACTGACATGACCACGCTTATGTGTTTCAGGGCCATGCTGGCTCCTGGGTAGAGAATGGACTCTATAAAAGGGGCAAGGGTGGAAGCAGGGAACAAAAATCAGAAAACCCAGAAATGGAACCCACAGGGAGGCATGACCTGTCCAAAGGCACCAGGAAGTAGGCAACAGAAGCAGGAAGAGGTTGGTTTTCCTGACTGCTGCCCAGCCGTCTCACTCTGCCCCTGGCCACCTGGGTCCCCCAACCTTCAGATCAACAGGCTGCCCTGTCAGAGGCTTCCAGCCCATCCCCAAACCCCGAGTGAGGCTTTCATGAAGAAATGGTGGGGGCAGCTCTGGGATTACAGCCTTAATTTTGCTCTGATTCAACACAGCTCTCCCCTCCGGCATGATTAGTCAGGTACCATTACCATTTTGTAATGAGATTAATGAGAGAATTCATTCAGAAGTCATTATCTTACCTAATAATGACCTTACTGATTACTGTATCTCCTTCAACTAGGTTACTGATTTTGATGAAAATATAATAAATATAGCTTGCAGCACCTGGAAATTTGTTCTCTGCCTGGAATAGTTCTGAGGTGAAGACTTATTTTTAAGAATTTCTTGAAAGTGATTAAATATTTTGGTTCTCCTGAGGCGGTATTTCTGTGTTTTCACAGATGACATTTTTGAAATGTATGAAATATTTGATGATAAAATATTTAATAAGCCTGGCGTTCATATTTTTCAGACATCTGTTTCTACTTTGAGACTGTCTGAATGTGATTTTACATGAAATTTCTATTTGCATGTTGTGTTGGTTTAAGAAAAGGGCTTGTGCTATGCATGACATATGCGTCTCATAAAATAATGAATGCCCGCGCCTCGCAGTCCAGAGATATTGTACAAGAAGCATTGTGGTCTGCATATTAAAATGCATCTAAGCAAATCATTAAATAAAAACAGAACCATTTCCGTGGGGGAATAATGCAACTCAACTCCTATAAATTGAGAACCTACTGTGCGCCTGTAATCCCAGCTACTCAGGAGGCTGAGGCAGGAGAATCTCGTGAACCCAGGAGGCGGAGGTTGCATTGAGCCGAAATCGTGCTACAGAACTCCAACCCGGGCGACAGTGCGAGACTCTGTCTCAATAATAATAATAATAATAATAATAATAATAATAGATAAGATATGGCCTTCATCCTCAAGATTCAGATTCAGTAAAGGTGTATTAAGCTCCTATTCAGTATCTGGTGCTTTTAGACTCACCGTCTCATTTATGAGATAGAGTGGTACAAGGATATAGGTTTCTGGACTCAGATATAGGGATGTCAAGCCCTGCTCCATCCCTTGGTGGTCTTGTCACCTTGAGCAAGTCACTTACCCTCTCTGTGCCTCAGTTTCCACATCTGTGAAATGGGGATAATAACTCACTCTTTGGTCTGTTTAAAGGATGAACAATAAAACAAGAAAACAGATTCTTAGGGGTTAAAGGGTTTGTTGATGATCAAAAGTCTAGCAAATATTGAAGCTGGGAGTCCCAGCCCTTCAGACTTCAAGCTTCAAGGCCCTTCTATTGTGACATTCTGTCTCTTATTCCTGAAGTATAACCATGCCGTGAAAACAGAGCAAGCTTCCATTTGGGGACTTGGTGTAAGCTCTGACACGATTTTCATAAATCTAAATAGTTATTCTATGATACCCACTTCACTCCACGTTCATCTTAATCCATGCGTCACCTGAAAAGATGGATGAGTAATTTGGAGACGTGATTGATGTGGGTTTTGCCTTATGACTTTCCTCGAAGTTAATGGGAGCCATGCGGTCCCAGATCCATGAATCACCCCAGCTGGAAATGCTCCATTAGAAGGAAAGAGAAAACAAAAGATCAGCAGGATGCCTGGTAATGAACACTCACATGTTCGGAAGCACGGAGAGGGTGCAGTGAGCACTGGGATTGGAGTCAGGGTTGGGAGAGGGTGCAGTGAGCACTGGGATTGGAGTCAGGGTTGGTGGAGAGGGTGCAGTGAGCACTGGGATTGGAGTCAGGGTTGGTGGAGAGGGTGCAGTGAGCACTGGGATTGGAGTCAGGGTTGGGAGAGGGTGCAGTGAGCACTGGGATTGGAGTCAGGGTTGGTGGAGAGGGTGCAGTGAGCACTGGGATTGGAGTCAGGGTTGGTGGAGAGGGTGCAGTGAGCACTGGGATTGGAGTCAGGGTTGGGAGAGGGTGCGGTGAGCACTGGGATTGGAGTCAGGGTTGGGAGAGGGTGCAATGAGCACTGGAATTGGAGTCAGGGTTGGTGGAGAGGGTTCAGTGAGCACTGGGATTGGAGTCAGGGTTGGTCCCTGCTGTGCTGCCATTCTTATTGTGGGCTCTTGAGTGCAAGTCATTTCTCCTCATTGGGCCTCAAGTTCCTCATCTTTAAAATGGAAGTAATAATTCACCTTTCCCACAGGATAAAGAAATCATAATATTCCTGACTATAACTGAGTGCATACTGTGTGTCAGGCCTATCCTAGGTGCTTCACATACATTATCTTATTTAATCTTTACAAGGACCTCATAAAGCAGCATCAGCCACATTTTGCAAATTAGGAAACTAAGACACAGAGAGGTTAAGTAAGTAAGCTGAGGCCACCCAGCTGGGAAGTGGCAGAGATAGGATTTGAACACAGGCAGGCAGACTGTGGAGCCCTAGCCCATAGCCTCTACCAGTACTGCCTTGTGGGTATAAAAGCACTTTATGTACAGGTGACACCTGTCATTGCCATTATGCTATCAATTGTTGTATCCTGATTCAGGCTCTCAATGAAAAGGCAAGATCAGAGAAAATGAAGTTACTCTGCATGATAGTAAAAGACCACTCAGGGGACAGATGTGGCAGACACAAGCACCAACACAATGCTTCATGCTTGCCCAATTAGGGAAAGAGGAATAGACGAGATGGAGCAAAGCCAGGGAGAGGGGCCCTGCAGGAGCAATTGATGAAAACAAAGTAAGGGCGAAACTCCAAATAGATACTGACCAGACTCCATCCTTGAGTTTATAGGGGCAGGGCGGGACCTCCCATATACAAAACTGAGGGGGACAACTCCAGGATGGGATAAATAGGTAAAGTCTTGACATTTGAAATGTGGTACATTAACCGGTAGTGACACCACCCATGGCTTGTTAGAAATGTAGAATCTCAGGCCCCACTGCCAAGGTTTATTGAATCAGAATCTGCATTTCACTGGATACCAGACATGTCCTTTGCACATTAAAGTTGGAGAAGCCCTATTTTAAAGCCATGTGCTGACAACCCGGGATACTGTGCAGCAGTGCATCCAGAGGCAGAGTCATGACCTAGGAAGCAGATCCTATCTGAAAGATGCCCAGGCTGGGCACCTTGGCTCATGCCTGTAATCCCAGCTACTCAGGAGGCTGAGGCAGGACAATCACTTGAACCCAGGAGGCGGAGGTTGCAGCGAGCTGAGATCGCACCACTGCACTCCATCCAGCCTGGGCAACAGAGCGAGAGTCTGAGAAAGCAAGAAAGAAAGAGAGAAAGAGAGAGAGAGAGAGACCCAGTTTATATTTTTTCAAAGGCAAAGGATGCAAAGTCATGGAAATAGAGTCACAGACAGTATAGGAATGGGTAACAGACACACACATATGGGATGAGGCTGCGGTATGCTCTAAAAAGCATTCTTTTCAAAGACAAGAATTCTTAGAGTTCAGTGGCCCAGCTCAGTAGAAACGACACTGATTGGGGTCTCATCCGAGCCCTGACACTACTGCCCTGTGGGACCTTGGGAAAAGCCAGATTAAGGAGTAGACTGCTGGACAACTGCCCAGGGCACAAATTCACCAGGGGAGCTGAAACACTGCTAGAATAAATTGGTGGAATCCATGGTTCCACTTCCACCAAAGTAGACAGCGCCCTCCAGTGGAAGATAAAAATACAGCGTTTCTCCCAAGCATAGCCCACTGTTCTTCAGGAGGCACCAGAAGTTCTGTAAAGACGTGTTCCGTGGAGCGGGGCTGTTTACTGGGAACAAGTGACTTCTTTCATTATCTAAATATAAAATAATTTAATATACCTGCCAAAAAGCTGTACAGTTTAGCAAGTTGCAAAAGAAAACCGTAGAGAGTATAAAGACCACAGAAAAGTGGGGAAATGCTGGGCAGGCCTTTTCTAGATGTTGACACCACCACTTCTGCCCAAGATTCATTAGTAAGAGAATTCCTTTTTCTGAGCAATTTCTATTAACAGCCGGTCTCTCTCTATCCTCTTGAAATACATGTTGGCGCGGTGGCTCATGCCTGTAATCCCAGCACTTTGGGAGGCCAAGGCGGGTGGATCACGAGGTCAAGAGATTGAGACCATCCTGGCCAATATGGTAAAACCCCGTATCTACTAAAAATACAAAAATTAGCTGGGCGTGGTGGTGGGCACCTGTAGTCCCAGCTACTCGGGAGGCTGAGGCAGGAGAATCGCTTGAACCCGGGAGGCAGAGGTTGCAGTGAGCCAAGATAGCACCACTGTACTCCAGCCTGGTGACAGAGCGAGACTCCATCTCAAAAAAAGAAAAAAAAAGAAAAAAAGAAAAAAAAAGAAATACATGTTGGGCAAATATTTAAGGATATCTGTTTGAAGGGTTACGAACTAAACCACTAGCCTGGACCACCCATGGTCCTTAATCCCACATTACCCTTAATCTCTTCACTACCCTGTTCTTCCCTCCTCAGGGATAGTAGGAGGCTCAAGGGAGAAAGTGGATTTCAAAAAAATGCAACAAAGTACCTCAAACTATACACCCAGCAAGGGACTGTTCAGAGGCAGCAAGGTTGACAGGGTCCCCCAGGTAGCATCACTGGTTCCTGCTCTGAGGTGAAACGTCCTGGTAAAGAGATTAACTGAACATGAGACAAGGACAAAGAGGCAACATATGTGGACCAGAACCCGGACTCTTTATATACCAAACTCTGCTGCGAGTCTCTTAATGAATAGACATTTTGCTGGCTGCTACTGGGAAAGTAGAGATGTTTGATTGTAATGCTTCCCTCAAAGAGCTTACAAGTTACTACAGCTAGTGACTAATGGCCAAGGCTAGATAGATTTGGTTCCAAAATTCTCTGCCATCTAATACCTGGAGGACATCTCAGTGACCCTAGCAAGTCACAGCACTTCTCGCGGTGCTGATTTCCTCGCCTATAACATGAGCAAAGCAATTCCTCTCATCAGGGATTGTTATGGCAGAACCTTCGTTCCTCTTGCCTCCCATTTCCACGTGGACAGAGTGCAAAAACAGTAACCCTCCTGGCCTCTCGCCCCGCCCCTTCCCCTCTACCCCTCAGAGGGGAAGTGAATGAGTTACCTGATGTGGGGCCACAGCCTTGGGACCATAGTTCTTGGTGGGCAGAGCTAAGTTATTAAAAGACTGTAAGACTAGGGATGTTTCCTCTTTTCCTCCCTTTTCTCCACACCAGTGCTAGGCAGGAATCCTCGGTAGATGAGAGACTCTGAAGCCCAAAGTTCCCCCAGTAGGCCTTTCCAAGTTCCGTATGGGGGACCTTGTATGGGACTCTGTATGGGTGCAAAGAGGGTTATTATCCAGCCCTTTGACCACAGATAGGAAGCCATGCTCTCCAGTCAGTTTATCAATAAAAAGTTAATATTGATATCCATTTACCAGTCTCCTGGATCTTATTTCCCTATTGGTCCTCATTTTAGAAGGGGAGAGAGAAGTGATTTTCACTGCACTTCTTAAAGTCTAACAAGCGGCCAGGTGCAGTGACTCACACCTGTAATGTCAGAGCTCAGGTAAGAATCACGCTTGAGGCCAGGAGGTGGAGACCAGCCTGGGTGATAGAGTGAAACCCTGTCTCTTAAAAAAAAAAAAATTTAAAGTCTCATAAACACATGGTGAGAAGAAAATGAGATATGTATATGTATATAAATTACCTGTTTCATAAGAAGCATCAATAAAAGATTATTATAATCATATTGGCCCAGTTAGTAACCCAGACAGAGACTTTTTATCTAGGTCCAGGGCCCAGGAAAGACTGACGTTGTCAGCAGAGGCCTCCATGAGGAAATCAAGCATAAATTGGGCCTGGAGAAATGAGGAAGGAAATGGGAGGGCATTTCAGACAGGAAGACTTACAGGGGTAAAGGTATGGATTTCCTCAACATTTCTTGCCATTTGTCCATCTTTGACGTCACCCTCTCCCTTGTTGGAGTGGTTAAGTCTTCATCTTCATTCCTTCTGGGTGGTCCTTCTGTTCTCACAGCTCTCATCCACATACAGCCATCCTCCAATGTCAGCCTTCCCCTTTTCTCACATAATAACACAGCCTTCCCAGCATAAAAGCTATACTCCCCCACCTTCCTTGCAGCTGGGTTTTGTACACATGTGAGTCAGTCCTGGCTAATGGGGAGTGCGTGACAGTGATGCGTACAACTTCCAGGCCATGCCTTTGAAAGAGAGGACACCTGCCCTTCCTGCTTGCCTGTCCTTTCCATGTTGGAGGACTCATTTCTGCCCTTCCTCCCAGAAGCCTTCCCTCATAACAGTGACAAATGAAAGCCACCTTGGACCATGTGGATAAAGAATACATCCTAGACCAACACAGAAGGAATCTGCATTATAGGCAGCTTTGTAAAGCAGAGCCTTCCTAATAACTAGGTGAGAAACACATTAACTACTATTTTATGTGAACTACTGTTATGTGGTCTCTGTTATGTGTTGCCGGAATTATCCTAGCCAATACTAGCTGCTTATCACTGTTAGAGGAGGGAAGGCTTCCTGGAGGAGGGAAGGGCAGGGATGTATCTCCAGGTATACAGCACAGCATAGATACAGGTATAGAAGCTGGATGAATCCACGGGCCTGCAAGCAGCTGGGGATGTCTGGGACCAAGTCTAGGGTGGAAGGTGAGTAGTGAAAGAAACTGGCAGGGTCCAGACCAGGGAGGGTGTTTTATGGAAGTGACAGAATTTGGACTTTATCCTGCAAGCAATGGAAAGTCATGGAAGTATTTGAGACAGGTGAATGGACTATGTAAAACAGCGGTCCCCAACCTTTTTGGGACCAGGAACCGGTTTTGTGGAAGAAAATTTTTCCCTGGACAGAGGGTTGGGGAGATGATTTTGGGATGAAATTGTTCCACCTCAGATCATCAGGCATTAGATTCTCATAAGGAGTCTGCAACCTAGCTCCCTTACACACACAGTTCACAATAGGGTCCATGCTCCTGTGAGAAGCTAATGCCACTACTGATCTGACAGGAGGCAGAGCTCAGGCAATAATGCTTGCTGGCCCACTGCTCATTGCCTGCTGTGTGGCCCAATTCCAAACAGGCCACAGACCAGTACCAGTCCATGTCCTGGGGGCTGGGGACCCCCCATCTAAAACACAGAGTTAGACTGTGTTCTATAAAGACAATGCTGGCCTCAGTATTCACAGGGTTGGAAGAGCCAGATTAGGGATGGCTTATGAGAACCTAGCTGGTCTTCTTGATTCCCAGGCTGGTGTCACCCATCTGCCCCTGCAGGCACTTCCCACACTTTTCTCCAGGATCTCACCTCTTAACTTAAGAGAACCCACACTCAAGAGAAGGTTTGATGTTATGTTTGTTAGAAAGAGGTTTCTCTGGAACTACATCTATCCCCACCTCTAGATCTCAACATTTAAAATAACTGAACTTTTGTACCCTTCAGAGCTGTGTCCTTAGCCAATTAATATTAGTTCCATTTTTGGAGAACTGAGTTGATCAATGGGACCATGTTGATAAAAAGTCAATAGGAAAATTTCAAATAAAGCCACTAATTGTCTCCTCACGGTGAGGGCATCAACAGGATGGTGAGATTTGTTCTTAAATATTCAGGTGCCATAGGAGTTGCCTGGTCCTCAGGCCTCTACTCAGAAACAACTTCACTGAAGGACATCAAGCCCGTGTAGACCACACTATGAGGCCTCAAGTTATTTTACTTCCCTTCTCATCTCCTAGAGAACAGAAATGGTCTTTGCTTACTTCTACATCCTCCCAATGCCTAACACCAGTTGTACCTTGTAAAAATTCAATAAAACTTGCTCAAATTGGATCGGGCTCATCTATTCCTTACACTTCTAGTTAGTGAAATTTTACTCAGTTGGGCATCAGTTTTTCATCCAGGTTCATAGGTATGCATATAAGTACTGTAAGTAGATGAAATCATGGTTTTTCTGAGATTTACTTCTATCCTCCACAGAGCCACCTCTTCACCCTCATAAAATGTGGTTGACAAAAGAAACGAAAATTTCCTTGTTATGGTGATTGGTGCCTTATTTCTACATTTTCCTAGAATGCAAAATCAAGATAGATTTTTGGTGTATTTATACAACTTTGAAAAGCAGCTGGAGTAGTTTTGTCAGAGAAATATACTCAGGAGTACTGCCCCCAATGTATAAGCATGACCTAGATATGTATTATCATTTTTAATCATTTTAGGTTAATTTCCTCATCTATCAGAGCGGAGAATCAATAGATACTGTCTCAGGCTAAAAAATAATTTAAAATTTTAAATGATGGAAGATTTTATACAATGCATAGTCAAGATAACAGTGTTCGCTTGTGTTTTGCCTACTCCTATACCCCCCAGCCCTCTTGCTCCAAACACACAGCAACAATAAATAAAATGTAAAGAGGGAAAATTAAAAACACAGAGGCACGCTCAAAACAACAGAAGAATCTCTATGAACCGGAAATAAAAAGTGAGAAGAGGAAGCTGTAACCATGAGCCTCCTGGGCTCAAGGTTGGGAAGCAAACAGGAGTGAGAATTTGGATTCCAGGATGTAACCAGAAGTAACAACCTTCAACATGAGGTGGTGCACTTGAGTTGGGCTCACTGCTACAAACCAGGGAAGCAGTGGTACGTTCTGCTCTTGAAAGGAAGCTAGAAATATCTGCTGACAGCTCCCAGTTACATCCCATATGAAACTGCAAGCTTAGGGAGACAGGAGGAGGACAGATCCTTACCACCAGGACATCAATCAAGCTGCTGACTCAATGAAAGTACCTGCAGTATCCCCAGTGTGATCACTGTGCTAGAGCTCCAGCCTACTAACGCAAAACATGGCTCTGAACTAAGGGTCCCGAGGCACTGGGTGGAGACGGCCACATAACTGCTAGACAGGGAGGAATGCAGGGAGAAAGACCTCTCCCATTCAAAATGAACTTGTACACTGAAATTTAAAAACACCTCAAAAGCAGATACCAGTGAAAATTGAAGAGTTAATGTTTTGAATATGTCATGTGAATACTGGCAAAAAATTTTAGAATCAACTTTTTTAGAAGTCTGGAAGTTAATCAAATTCTTGTGCAATCCAGGGAGCAATTATTAAAGAAAAACAGCTAAATCTTAGTAAAGACAGCAAGTGTTTTGGCATTTTAATTTGCCCTGTTTTCATCTCATGCTCTCCAGCTCCACAGCAGCCTTGAAAATTAACAGCCTAAAATCATAGTAAAAATCAGCAGCCTGCCAGCCACCATGGGGGCATAACAGGGTTGCTGTTCCTTCAAAGCTTCATTTCCAGAAAATTTTCATCATTTTACATGTCTAACAGTTGTCTGGAAGCCATCATTTTAAAGAGCTGTCTTTATTTGACCTGACTCAAAGCTCACACAGTACAAAAAGTCTTTTCCCTGGGGGGTGTTTGTTATAAACAATTAGAGGCAATTGATTGCATTTGTAGCTTCCCAAGGCAGTTAGATAATTGGGGTAAACAATAGGCTAAACAAAAAGCTTAAAAGGAAAACCTGAGGCATGAGATGTCCATGGGGTGCTTTAAAAAGTTTTGACATGTTCCTGGGACTCTAGAAGGCCACACAAATGCATACCGCTATACACATGCCTAGGGCTATGCACATACTCAGGAAAAACCTGAAGTCCTAAGCTCCTACCTTGGGCAGACCTTGAGATCTTGCACAAATAAGAAGTGAAGAGTTAGACAGAGTTGCTAACAGCCTGGCTGAGTTTGGAAAGCATACACACACACACAGAGTCCTTTGGCAAAGAGATGAAGATTTACTGATTGCAAGGATTTAAGGAAATCTCTCTCCAATCATTTGCTCACCACTAAGGTAAGAGACTTAGATGGCTAAACACAACTAGGAATACAGACTTTACAGAATTAGTTCAGAAAAGTCACTAAAGAAATGAACAAAGGCAACAAACAGTAACAACAAATCCTGGAGATTTTTATTTCCAGAGTTGCCAAATTTAAAATTTCCAATTTTCCACAAAATATTAAGAGACATTTAAAGAAACAAGAAAGTTTTCTTTTCTTTTTTTTTTTGCAGGGGGACTTAAGAAAAAATAATTAAGTAATAATAATAAAGAGTATGGCCCATATATAGGAAGAAAAGCAGTCAATAGCAACTGTTCCTGAGGAATACTAGACACTGGTCTTACTAGACAAGGACTTTATTTTTCTTATTTATTTATTCATTTGTTCTTCTTTTGTGTATGAGACAGGGTCTCACTCTGTTGTGCTGGCTGGAGTGCAGTGGCACAAACATGACTCATTGTAGCCTCAACCTCCCAGACCCAAACAATCCTTCTGCTTCAACCTCCTGAGTAGCTAGGACCACAAGTGCAAACCACCATGCCTGGCTAATTTCTTTTTTTTTTTTTTTGGTAGAGACAGGGTCTTGCCGTGTTGCCCAGGCTGCTCTTGAACTCCTTAGGCTCAAGCAATCCTCCCACCTCAGCCTCCAACAGACAAAGACTTTAAATCATCTATTTAAATTATGTTCAATGAGCTAAGGAAATTATGTCCAAAGAACTAAAGGAGAGTATGAGAATGATAGCTCACCATATACAGAATATCAGTAAAAATGTGGAAAATTATAAAAAGGAACCAATTAGATATTCTGGAATAGAAAAATACAATAACTGAAATAAAAACTTCATTTCCAGATATGGTTTAAATGCAATATTTTAGCATGTAGAAGAAACATATATCCACACAAAAATTTGTACACAATTTTCATAGCAGCATTCATGATATCCCAAAAGTAGAAACAACCCAAATGCCCATCAATGAATTGATAAATGGTTAAATAACATGTGGTCTGTTCATACAATGGAATATTATTCAGCCCTAAAAAGGATGAAGTAACTGATTCATCCTGTAAGATGAAACATTGTGCTAGGTGGAAAAACCCAGAGATAAAAGACCACATAGTGTATGATTCTATTTACATGAAATGTTCAGAATAAGCAAATCTTAGACATAAAAAGTAGATAAGTGGTTTCCAGGGATAAGGCGGAGGGGGAAATAGGGAGTGACTACTAATGAATATGAGGCTTCTTTGGGAGGTGATGAAAGTGTTTTTAATTAGATAGTGGTAATAGTTGCACAATCTTGTGAGTTTATTAAAAACCAGTTAATTATATACTTTAAAGGGGTGAATTTTATGGTATGTGATTTATATCTCAACAACAAAAAACACATATGAAATAAACTAATCCTAAGAAAGTTAACAAAATTAATAATTGGGTATATTAATTGCAATCAAATATAATGAGCCAGTCTGGAAAAGACTTTAAAATAAGAATGTTTAAGGTTCTCAGTGAGATAATGAAAGCTGTCATTTGTTAAAAGGGAAAAAGAATTTATGAAACAAATACTGATGTAAATAAAACAAGAATAGGTGAATATAAAAAAAATTATAAACCTTAGAAATAAAAATCTTACCATTTTGATTATAAACACTGGGCATGGTGGCTCACACCTGTAATCCTAATACTTTCAGAGGCCACAGTGGGAGGATCACTTGAGCCCATGAGTTTGAGACCAGCCTAGGCAATATGAGACCCTGTCTCTATAAAAAGTGAAAAAACAAAAAAGACTAGCTGGGCATGCTGGCATGTACCTGTAGTCCCAGCTACTTGGGGGGCCTAAAGTGGGAGGATCACTTGAGCCTGGGAAGCCAAGACTGCAGTGAGCCATAATCACACTACTGCACACCAGTCTGGGCAACAGAGCAAAACCTTGTTTCAAAAATAAAATAAAAATAAATTATAATCACAATGGAGAGAATAAATTCTACAATGGATACAACAGGAGAGAGAATTAATAAATTGGAAGATAGTATTGAGGAATTCATCCAGAATACAGCACAAGCTGGATACATATATATACACATATATACATGTGCACACGTACACACACATATACATACATATGTATACAAACACAGAAGAATGAAGAGTTAAGATAGTAGTTTAAAGGATCCAACACACTTTTTTTCTTTTTTGAGACAGAGTTGCTCTGTTGCCCAGGCTGGAGTGTAGTGGCACGATCTCGACTCACTATAACCTCGGCCTCCTGGGTTCAAGCAATTCTCATGCCTCAGCATCCCGAATAGCTGGGAATACAAGCATGCACCACCATACCTGGCTAATTTTTGTATTTTTAGTACAGATGGGGTTTTGCCATGTTGCCCAGGCTGGTCTTGAACTCCTGGCCTCAAATGATCCACCCACCTCTGCCTCCCAAAGTGCTGGGATTACAGGTGTGAGTCACTGCGCCTGGCCTAGAGGATTCAGCATACTTCTAAGAGAAGAGTCAAAACAGGAAAAAAGAAAGAACAGTGAGCCAGATGCAGTGGCTCACGCCTATAATCCCAGCACTTTGGGAGGCCAAGGCAGGTGGATTACCTGAGGTCAGGTGTTCAAGACCAGCCTGGCCAATGTGGTAAAACCCCATCTCTACTAAAAATACAAAAATTAGCCAGGCATGGTGGCAGGCGCCTGTAATCTCCACTGCTCAGGAAGCTGAGGCAGGAGAATCGCTTGAACCCGAGAGGCGAAGGTTGCAGTGAGCCAAGGTAGCACCATTGTACTCCAGCCTGGGCAACAAGAGCGAAACTCTATCTCAAAAAATAATAATAATAATAAAATGAAATAAAATAAAAAGAATGGTAAAGAAACAATACTTAGTGAGATAATGACTGAGAATTTTTCACTGTTAAAGATATAAGCCCTAACCTTGAAAGTACATAATACTGGACAGAAGAAATAAATTCATACCTAGATGCATTATAAAGAAGTGTCAGGAAATGTAGGATATAGAGAAAATCTTAAAAGCTTCCAGAAAACAAATAAATTATGCTAAAAGCCAGCCCTCATTAGCCAAATTAAAAGCTAAAAGAAAATTAAAGAATTAACTTAAAAGTGCCAAGGAAAAGTGCTACTAACCTAGACTTTCATACTTTAAGTATAACAGTTAACGATCATTCCAGAGAGAAGGTAAAATAAAAAATTTCCCCCCCAGATGTACCATTTACTACTTAATGACTTTTCATCAAGAAGAAGTTTGAAATCAAAGAGAATAGAATACAAAGAAAATGACTGTTAAGGTCTGAATTTGTGTGTGCCCCGTGCCACCCCCCACCCCCACCAGTTCATATGTTGTAATCCTCAACTCCATGGTGATGGTATTAGGAGGTGGAGCCTTGGGAGGTAATTGGATCATGAAGGTAGAACCCTTAGTACCCCAGAGAGCAAGCTAGCCCCTGCCACCATGAAAGGACACAGCTAGAAAGTGCTATCTGTGAACCTAGAAATGGGCCCGAATCTGTTGGTGCCTTGATCTCGAATTTCCCCTTATCCAGAACAATGAGAAATTTCTGTTGTTTATAAGCTACTCAGTCTATGGTATTTTGTTATAGCAGCCTGAATGGACTAAGAAAATGATGGACGTAGATATTGATAAAATTGATAAAATGTAATTAACTGTTGACTGCATGTAATAATACACCATCTTTTATAATTTAAACAGAAATGAAACTAAATACCTAGACCGCAGTAACAAGGACGATTGGTTATGAAATCTGATAAAAGCATGTCAAGATTGCTCAAAAGATGACTGGAAGTATTGAATAACTTTAGATCGTATTTGAGAAATTAATTACTAAATACATATATGTTAAATTTTTTATTGTAACCACTAAAGAAATATAAATAAAATCTAAGCTTCCTAATAAGCAGGGGCAAAAAGGGGGAATATATATATAGAAAACTTTACTAGTGCAACAGAAGGAAGGAAAGCAAAGGAAAAAAAAGAAATAAATGAGTAATTTGAAAATAAGTCCAAACATCAGGGATCAAATAAATATAAATAGATTAAACTGGCATTAGCAGTAGAGACTATCAGCTTTAATTGAAAGAAAATAACAATGGTTCTGACCAATTAAAGTTTTTCATGTTTCTTCCTTTAACTTTAAAGGGGGTCTTAACCAACCTATTTCACTTGTTTGAAGAAACATTTATCTAAAGTTCCATTCCGTTTTTTTTTGGTTGCTAAATTTAAATATAACTAAATCTAATGATTTCAATTTTAAACTAGGAAGGATAGATAGGCTGTTCTTATAAAATGTTCTATTTCTGTCTTTTCTCTCTTTCCTCCTCTCTTTCTTGGTATATTCACATGCAGATGCTAAAACAGGAAGCTGCAACTGAAGCCTTGATTTCTGCACTGGGCCAATCTTGAAGTAGTACCCAAAAGTTCTTCAGGTTCATCATTAAGAATCCCACTTATGGCCAGGTGCAGGGGCTCACACTTGCAATCCCAGCACTTTGGAAGGCCAAGGTGGGCAGATTTCTTGAGCCCAGGAGTTTCAGACCAGCCTGGGCAACATAGCAAAACTCCATAGAAAAAATACAAAAATTAGCTGGGTGTGGTGGTACACAACTATAGTTTCAGCTACTCGGGAGGCTGAGGTGGGAGGATCATTTGAGCCCAAGAGGAGGTCAAAGCTGCAGTGAGTTGTGATGCAGCACTGCACTCCAGCCTGGCGGACAGAGCAAGACCCTGTCTCTCATTCTCTGTCTCTCTCTCTCACACGCGTGCATGCACACACGCACACACACACACACACACGCAAAGAGAGACATTTAGTGTTTCTAACAGCCTTTTCAACGGTGCCCAAGATGTCAAGGACCACCAATTATAAAGGCTCCTTCTGTCCTGATCCTTCACTGGCATCTGTCGCCAGTTACAGAGCAAGTAAGACATGGATGGATGTTCTAATGTCCTAAAAAATAGAACATGCCACTGCCACCATGCCCAGATT
Organism: Papio anubis; assembly: GCF_008728515.1. NCBI lineage: Eukaryota > Metazoa > Chordata > Mammalia > Primates > Cercopithecidae > Papio > Papio anubis. The sequence continues at coordinate 83,127,279 of NC_044988.1, read as the reverse complement.
TTTTTTTTCTTAGAAATGATGTCTCACTATGTTGCCTAGGCTGGTCTGAAACCCCTGGGCTCAAGTGATCTGCCCACCTCGGCCACCCAAAGTGCTGGGATTGAGCCATCATGACCAGCAAAACACAAAATCTTAAAGAAAGGGTTTTTAGCAAACAGGCTCACAACTTATTAAGTTACTCCAAAGTAGATTAAAAAGGAACAATCACACACAAAAGGATAAAAACAATCCCATAATCAAGGGATGGCACACATGTTTAAAATAACTCTTAGAAATATATAATCAAGGCCAGGCACAGTGGCTCACGCCTGTAATCCCAGCACCTTGGGAGGCCGAGGCAGGTGGATCACCTGAGGTCGGGAATTCAAGACCAGCCTGACCAACATGGAGAAACTCCATCTCTACTAAAAATACAAAATCAGCGGGGCATGGTGGTACACGCCTGTAATCCCAGCTACTTGGGAGGCTGAGGCAGGAGAATCACTTGAACCTGGGAGGTGGAGGTTGCAGTGAGCCGAGATCACACCGTTGCACTCTAGCCTGGGCAGCAAGAGTGAAACTCCGTCTCAAAAAAAAGAAAAGAAAGAAAGAAATATAAAATCAGAAGTACCCTTAGATAATTTATTTAAAATACTTAACATGTCAAAAGATGGCAAAATGAAAAAAGAATATGATAATTGAATAGACACAAAAACACCTATAGGCAGGGTGGTAAATTTTTAGAGAATTAGTTATTAGATTGATAATTAGCAAAGTGATTTTCAGGGATTTGGTCTGTTGCCATTTCAACTTAGTTGCAACCTGAGTGTTCATTTCATCTTCTATTTCCTTCTCATTTCACATTATAACTATTTTCTTCTTCGTCACTTACTCTTTATAAAATTAATTGCTACTTCGATGACAGTAGTCTTTTATAAAAGTCATATGTGTTCATTATGGAACATTTGAAATATACATAAAAGCATAAAGAAGAAAACAAAAATTAACCATAATTCCATCTAGAAATAACCACTGTTTCATTTTAATGAGCATTATGCCAGTCTTATTGGTGTTGAGAAGGAATATATATATATATGGCAATTACTATTTTTAATGTCAATTTATTATTCTGTCACAAGTTTTTCTATAATTCTATCATCTATTTCCAATTCATGGGATATTTTCGTTGCTTCTGCTTTTTTGCCTTTATAGATAACATTACATTGAACCATTTTAAACGTATAACTTACTGCTTTTGTTACATTTTTTCCTTCGGGAACATTTTCTAAGTATGGAATTGCAGGATCAAAAGTTTTTATGTAAAAAATTCAACCCCTAGGCTGTTCAAAAGAGAAAATTGAGGCCTAGACAGGAAAAGGTACATGCCTACAGTCATCTAGCCTTTGAGGATCCTAGGACCCAGGTCTCCCAACTCCCAGCTACCACCATAGTCTTATACCATCCAGCCTATTTAGGATGGCAAGACATTCCAGATATGGGGAATCCATTGTTGTTGGAAGCCCTTCAATTTGTTATTCTTCCATGATTAAAGAGACTGTAAAAGTTTTCTAATAAGCAAATCCTTCAAAATGAACTGTTCAAAGGTTCTAAAGTCTCACCCTAGAGCAAGATATTTACTAGGCTAAAATAAATCTCTGCAATGCCTTTATAGGATCCTTAAAACCCAATTTCACAACAAAATGCTTGTTTTTACTATAAATTGAGTTTTTATTATCAGCAAGAATGCAAACAGTGCTGCTGAGACATAGTAAACACAAAGCATGTGTACAGTCATAAATATGCACATACATTTGGCAGAAGTAATTGTGACCTCAAGCAATGGTTCTAGCCAAATTCTGATGAGCACTCCCAGTGAAATGGAAGATTTAAAATGTTAGACAATTCCCATCCCCTTCAGAAAAGGGCAGAGATGAGCAAGACCACAGTGGCCCCACCTCTGAAGACCCAGGCAGCTGGTCTTTGGAAATCATGAGAGGCAGGGACAGAGGGGTCTCTGTGTACCACTCGTGCCACTGCAAGGCAGGATGGGAAGACTGGAGTAGCTGGACACCACAGGCTGATCCACTTGTTTTATTGTTTGTTTAAGAGAGGGTCTAGCTCTGTCGGTCAGGCTGAGTGCAGTAGTGCAGTCTTGGCTCGCCATAGCCTCTGCCTCCAGGGCCCAAGCAATCCTCCCACCTCAGCCTCCCAAGTAGCTGGGACTACAGGCATGTGCCACCATGCCTGGCTAATTTTTGCATTTTTCAAGTGATCTGCCCTCCTTGGCCTCCCAAAATGCTGGGATTACAGGTGTGAGCCACCGCACCTGACCTTTTTTGTTTTTATTGGGGTAAAACTCACATAACATAAAATTCACCATTTTAAAGTCTACAGTTGAGTTGCATTAATACATTCACAATTTTGTGCAGCCATCAGCTCTATCTAGTTCCAAAACATTTCCATCACCCCAAAGGGAAACCCTGTACCCATTAAGCAGTCACCCCCAATCCTCCCTCTTCCAGTGCCTGGTAACCATCAGTCTGTTTTCTGACACTGTGGGCTTACCTGTTCTGGATAGTTCATATAAATGGAATCATACAATATGTGACCTTTTGTGTCTGGCTTGGTTCACTTAGCACAATGTTTTCGTGGTTCATCAAAGTTGTAGCATGTATCAGAACTTCATTCCTTTGCATGGCTGAATAATATATCATTTGCAGAGAGACCACATGTTGCTTATTCATTCATTCAGTGATGGACATTTGAGTTGTTTCCACCTTTTGGCAATTGTGGCTAGTGCTGCTATCAACATATGTACAAGTTTTTGTTTGAATTAACTTCAATTTTTTGGGGTGTATGTCCTGGAGTGGAATTGCTGGGTCATATAGTAATTTTGTGTTTGACTTTTTAAAAAGCAGCCAAACATTTCCACAGTGGCTGCATGATTTTACACTTCAACAAGCAATGTACAAGGATTCCAATTTATTTACATCTTTACCAACACTAATTTTCCATTAATTATTATTATTACAGCAATCCTAGTGGGTGTAAAGTGGTATCTCATTGTTTTGATTTGCAAGCCTGATGACTATGATATTGAAAATTTTTTCAAGTCCCTTGCCCATTTTTAAATTGGGTTGTCTTCTTGTTAAGTTTTGGGAGTTCTTTATATATTCTGGATACAATTTCCTTATCAGATACACAACTTGTAAATATTTTCTCGCATTACGTATGTTGTCTTTTCATTTTTTTGATATTGTCCTTTGGTATACAAAAGTTTATAATTTTGATGAAGTCCAATTCATCTTTTTTTTGTCTGGCTCCTGCTTTTAATGTCATATCTAAGAATCCATTACCAAATCCAAGCTCATGAAGATTTACCCCTGTTTTCTTCTAACAGTACTAGTTTTAGCTCTTATGTTTAGGTCTCTGACCCACTGTGAGTTAATTTTCATATATAATGTGAGAGAGGGTTTTTTCTTTTTTTTTTGTATCCTTGTGGAAAACTAATTGACAGTTATATGGGTTTATTTGTGGCCTCTCAATTGTATTCCATTGGTCCACATATCTATCCTTCTGTTGGTGACACACTATTTGGATTACTATAGCTTTGTAGTAAGTTTTGAAATTAGGAAGCATGAGTTCTTCAACTTTGTTCCTCTTTTACAAAATTGTTTTGGGTATTCAGGATCCTTTGCAATTTCATATGGATCTGGGGATCAGCTTTTCCATTTCTGCAAAAAGGCCTTTGGGATTTCGATAGGAATTGCATTGAATCTGTAGATTGCTTTGAGGAGTACTGACATCTTACAATATTAAATCTTCTAATCCATGAACATGGGATGTCTTTCCTTGATTTAGATTTTAATTATTTTCAGTAATATTTTGTAGCTTTCAGCATACGAGTTTTGTACCTCTTTAAATTTATTCCATGCATTTTTATTCTTTTTGATGGTATTTTAAATGGAATTACTGTCTTCATTTCCTTTTTGGATTGTTTATTGCTAGTATATAGAAATATAACTTATTTTTGCATGTTTATCTTTTATCCCATAACTTTGATGAATTTGTTTATTAGCTTGAATAATCTTTTATTGATTCTTTAGGATTTCCTATATATCAAATTATATCAACTTTGAATATACACAATTTACCTTCTTCCTTTCCAATTTGGATGTCTTTAAAGAAATTGTCCAAAATTAGTCAGGTGTGGTGGCACGTGACAGTACTCCCAGCCACTCAGCAGGCTGAGGTGGGAGGATTGCTTGAGCCCAGGAGTTCACAGTTACAATGAGCCATGATGGTGCCACGGCAACTCCAGCCTGGGTGATGGAGAAAGACCTTGTCCCTACAAAATTAATTAATTTAAAAATAGATGAATTACCCTTTCAAGAGATCTATCATACAACATGGTGACTATAGTTAATAATGTATTGTATACTTGCAAATTGCTAAGAGAGTAGATTTTAAGTGTTCTCACCACAAATAAATAAGTATGTGAGGTAAGGCATTATTTTGTTTGATTTAGCAATTCCACAATGTATACTTATTTCAAAACAACATGTTGTATACCATAAATATATAAATTTGTTAATTTAAGAAATAAAGAAAAAATCAGTCCTTTTCATACTGAAAAGTGGCCTGATCTCAGCTCACTGCAACCTCTGTCTCCAGAGTTCAAGCGATTTTTGTGCCTCAGCCTCCTGAGTAGCTGGGATTACAGGCATGCGCCACCATGCCTAGCTAGTTTTTGTATTTTTAGTAGAGACAGGGTTTCACCATGTTAGCCAGGTTGGTCTCAAACTCCTGACTTCAAGTGATCTGCCCACCTTGGCCTCCCAAAATGCTGAGATCACAGGCATGAGCCACTGCGCCCGGCCCCCAGTACAATTCTGAACAGAAGTGGCAAGAGTGAGCATCCTTGTCTCATTCCTGATGTTAGGGGGAAAGCTTTCAGTTAGACAGCATTGAGTATGATGTCAGCTGTGGGTTTGTAACGCATGCCTTTTATCATGTTGAGGAAGTTCCCTGCAGTTCCCAGTGTGTTGTTTTTGTCGTGAACATCCTACTTCTCATTCACTCATTCCACAACACCTGCTGAGGTTCCTGCTGCATGCCACATCCTGTGCTGTGTGCTGGGGAAAGGACAGCCAGATCGCTTCTCTTTTCTAGCTCACACTGAAGTCGGGGAGGGGGACACCTAGACAGATAATAGAACAAAGAATTGTACATGGCTTAAGGAGGGATAACAGAAGGGCACTTACTCCTGTTTGGATGAGAAGAGAGGTGTCTTGATTTGGGTCCCCTGAAAGCCCAGCCTGAGGCAAGGACATGGGAGCAGGGGGTTTATCTGGGCAGTGATCTCGGGACCCAGGGAGTGCAGAGCAGACGAAGGGAAAGAAGCAAAGCCAATGCAAGTGTGGTACTGAGCTGGGTATACTTAGGGGCACCCAGGGCTCAATTCAAGGAGACTAAAGAATTGTTCAGAATATGCCTCAGAATTGTTTTTCCAAAGGAAGGAAGGGTGGAGCCAAAAGCTTCAGCAGGCACTTGGAGTGGAAGCCTGGTAGTAGGACACAGGTGATGTGCATGAGAACTGCCTGTTCCAGCTCCAGCTGCAGGCACTGAGTGCCAGGAGGTGGCACAGACACTAATGGCATCTCCTAGAAGAGGCCAGGGAAGTGTTCCAGGAAGAACAGCTCTGTTATAGCCTGAAAATGGAGAGAAATGAGCTGGATAGAGTAGGCAGGGCACAGACCCTGCAGGGTGCATTAGTCAGCTCAGCCACACTAACAAAATATCTCAAATTGGGAAGCTTAAACAACAGAAATGCATTTTCTCACAGTTCTGGAGACTGGGAAGTCTAGGATCAAGGTTCCAACCAATTCAGTTTTTAGTGAGGACTGTCTTCCTGGCTCATACACAGCCACCTTCTCACTGTGTCCTCATGTAGCAGACAGCAAGCTCTCTGGTGTCTCCTCCTCTTCCTCTTCTAAGGACACTGATCCCATCAAGATCAGGAATCCACCCTTACAAGCTCATTAAACCTTTATTACTTCTTAAAGACCCTATCTCCAAATAGTCACACTGGGGTTTGGGCTTCAACTTGTACATTTTGGGGAGAGACACAATTTGGTCCATAGCACAGGACTTTGGACACTGTCCTCGGAGTAGTAGGGGAACCAGTGAAGGATTTTAAGCCTAGGAGCAGCACTGTGAAACTTGCCTTCAGTTAATGCCTCTGGTCATGGTGCAGAGAATGTTCAGAAGGGAGGGGAGAGTGAAAGCACAGATACTACAGAGGTCCAGGCCAGAGCTGATGGGCCCACAGTTGAGGCAGGGGAGTGGAGAACAGCAGTCAGATCTGAGAGCCATCAGAGGGCAGCTCAGTGGGAGAGGTCGATGACTGAATGTGGGCTGTGAGGGAGAGAGAAATCAGAGCTATCGCCCAGTTTTCCAGCTTGAGCAGTTAGGTGTCTGGTGTTGACATTGACAGAGACAGGGAATCCAAAAGGAGGAGATGAACAGCATGAGGTCAGTTTTGGACCTGGGGAAGAGAGATCCTGCAAGATAGCTCTAGCATTATTTTGCCACCCCTTGGAGCCAAGCTGACATGCTTTCCTTCCTGTAAAATTGTCTGGCCTCAACAGGTACTCAAGAAGTGTTTGTTGATTGAATAAATGACTGACTGTTGGCCCACATAGATCCATTGCTCACTTTGTTCTCTGTTCTTTTATTTCTTCTCTTTAACAATTTAAATCTCACCCTTCCCATCAAGAGCATCCTTCTCCAGGAGCCACCAACTCTATGGCCAATCTGTAGACCCCAGGACAGGGACCATGAGAAGCCTTAGGGGAGGGGATAGGGGTAACACACATTTGGCTGCATCATCTGGAGACAGCCCCCAGGGTCGAGAACAATTGTATCCTCTGCCCTGACATAGATACAGGGACATTGGAGGGCCTCCAGGACAGGGCCCAGGCTGAGAGGGAACCTTTGTAGTGGAACAGGCCAGACACACTTGGTCAGTTGAGGAGCACAGAGCTCTCTCACCAAGATTATTTCTTGTCTACTCACCCAAGTGAAGGGCTCAGTGAAAGCAGCCATGAAGCCCAAAGGCACTGCCAAGGAGGCTAGAATGGAGCATGCAGTTGCTTGTGGTAGGGGTCAGTGTAGCAGATGCCAGTGGCCAGGAAGGAGCTAAGGAGGAGAAAACATTCCTCCTGTCTTCCAAGGCTGAGGAACAAGCAGTGATGGACATGCTGGGGAGGGCAGCTCGGGTGCTTTTCCAAGTGCTCGCTCAGGTACATTGCCATGTTCTTGGGACAGTCATGTGCCTGCTGCACCCACTGGCTTGCTTTTCTCATTGTACCCAGTGCACTGTCTATTCAAGTCTCACCTCTCTGCCTTTGCTTCTGCAGTATGATCATCCATAACACTCTCTCCAGTTCTCCCTCCCCCATCACATCCTAGCCAACATGCAGAACCTGAATCAAGGAGACACTCAATCCTTCTCAGCGTTTTTTTTTTGTTTTTTGTTTTTTGTTTTTTGTTTTTTTTTGAGACAGAGTCTCGCTTCGTCGCCCAGGCTGGAGTGCAGTGGCATGATCTCTGCTCGCTGCAAGCCCCGCCTCCTGGGTTCATGCCATTCTCCTGCCTCAGCCTCCCGAGTAGCTGGGACTACAGGCGCCCGCCACCACGCTCGGCTAATTTTTTTGTATTTTTGGTAGAGACGGGGTTTCACCGTGTTAGCCAGGATGGTCTCAATCTCTGGACCTTGTGATCTGCCCACTTCGGCCTCCCAAAGTGCTGGGATCACAGGCATGAGCCACCATGCCCGGCCTCTCAGCAGTTACTTTCTTTAAGCGCCACTTCCCCCAGGAAGACTTGCCTGCATCTTCCAGTCCCTTCTACTCTCTCCCCACCTAGTATCTATAATCCTTCATCTGAGGTAGCCAGTAGAGTTTACAGGTTCAAAGCCCGGACTCTGAATTCATCTGATTTAGATTCAAAGTCTGGTTCTACCACTTAACAGCAGTAAGAGTCTGGGCAAATTATTTAACCTCTCTATGCTGCAATTTTCTCGCCTGTCAACTAGTGTTAATAATAGTTTCTACCCCATAGAGCCCTTGGAGGGATTAAGTGAAACAATAGCTGTGAAGTATTAGCTGTATGTATCCCTTAACCCAGCTGCCAAACATGGCACCCCCAGTCCAATCAGTGAGAAGAATAGAAACCCACCACATGGGAATCTTTGTTACAGGTAAACCCAAAACAAAGGTCCAAATCTTGGAGCTGAGTTATTGAACAGCTTGGACTACTTTGGAGCCCATCAGGCTTGGATTTGAATTCTGGCTCTGCCAGCCCTGTGAGCTTTTGCAAGTTATTCCATTGGTCTTAGCCTCAGTTTCTTCATCTGTAAAATGGGCATAATCACACCCACTTTACAATGTTCTAGGAGGGATAAAATGAGATGATGTTTGCATAGTGGAACTGTGGTGCATCAACAAACACCCTCCTTCACGTTGGAGGTGCTCATGCCCCAGAGTACTGTAAGAACACGTAACATAGCTCTCAATTCGGACTTTGTCCATCTGTACTGCTATAACAAACTACCTTAGACTGGATAACCTAGAAAGAATAGGAATTTATTTCTCATAGTTCTGGAGACTGGGAAGTCCAAAATCAAGGTGCCAGTGGATTCAATGGTTGGTGAGGACTGCTCTCTGCTTCCAAGATGGCACTTTGTAGCTGTATCCTCACATGGCAGAATAGAAGTAAATGAACCCAATCCCTCAAACCCTTTTTAATCCCTTTTATAAGGGGGTTAGTGACAGTGTGTTACATCAAAACCTAATCACCAATGTGATAGTATTAAGAGGTGGAGTCTTTAGGCAATGATGAAGTCCTCGTGACTTAATCTAGTGATTGGTCTATGCAGGGAGATAATGACCCAGCCTCCCTGCCTTGATTCAACTGGAACAAGAGCCAATCCAGCTTCCAAGCTCCCAGTGGAATCAAATGAGGCCTCTGCTGCCATTGCATTGCAGCCTGACTTCTCTCTGTGCCCTGACCTGTTTCCCTCACTCCCCTAAGATGCTGTTTGCAAGAACACTTGCCTACACACTATCTGCATGCACCTGTCTGGCTCAGAGTGGCAGTTCACTTTGTGTGTCAACTTGGCTGCATTACCCACATATTTAGTCAAACGCCAATCTGAATGTTGCTGTGAAAGTATTTTTTAGATGAAATTAACATTTAAATCAATAGACTTTAAGTAAAGCAGATTACCCTCTATAATGGGGGTGGGCCTTATTCAGTTAGTTGAAGGCCTTAAGGAAAAACAGACTGAGGGCCCCTGAAGAAGAGGGAATTCTGCCTTCATCTTGTCTTCATTCTCAAGCTGCAATATCATCGCTTTCCTAGCTCTCTGGTTTGCCAGTCTAACCTGTAGGTTTTGGACTTGCCAGCCTCCAGAAGCATGTGAGCTGATTTCTTACAAAAAAAAATTTCTCTCTCACATACACGCGTGCACACACACTCCATTGGTTCTGTTTCTCTGGAGAACCCTGACTAATACACCCAACAATAAATCTAAGGCCTGCAAAGTACCTGTGGGAAGCACTCCCAGGCCATTGGTTTGTATTAATTCATTGAAGAGTTGAGTGGGTTTCTGTCTTCTGATCTATACATCACAGATGTATCCTCAGAGTCTCTATCAGCTCCCACACCCTTTGGATCCATGCAGGTGCCCCCGGTTAGGCTGAAATGTGGGGTTGGAATAATACACAAGACTCTTAACTCAGATGCCCTGGAATTAATGGAGCTTTGGGGGAGGAGGTTAAACCTGACATCCTTATGTTTCCCCTTTGATTTCCTTCCGGGTACTGTATGTTGAAATCAGTCTTTGTTACGTAAAAATGGTTTATGACATATTATTCTTTCTCTTCCAACAAGTACAGTGTGGTAGGCAGTAGTCTACATACTTAAGTAACATCTGATCACCGTCACTGGGTTTTGGTGTTTACAACACTTTCCTGTAAATAGACATTTAAAAAGACCCACTTTAAGACTTACTCTTCAGTGATGATTATGAACATCTGCTCATGTTTACAGAGAGATTAAGTTAGAAAATGTCAGAACAAAGAATGTGCAAGGAAACACCCACACCTTTCAGGTTTCACTTTTATCCACAAACATGAGAAGGTACTCAGGGCCCAGGTTCATGGCCATCAGAGCACGAAGCCTATATATCCAAGGAGCCCATTCTACCAGGATCCTCAAAGCAGGATCCATGAGAAGTAGGTGCAGTTTTAAAGGCTGGCACTTGACCAGAAGTTGAATGTTCCTACACAAGCTTCACCTCAAAGCACGCTCCAAGGTGTGAGGCCTCACCAAGCATAAGAGTCCATGCATGACCTGAGAGACTCTGCAGAAACCGTTCAGCCAGTTTGTGGCTTGGAAGAAAATCACAGGTTTTGTCAAATGATGTCATCTCGCCCAGCAGCCCTGACGTGCCTTAAAAACATTTTGAGGCCAGTCTTGACATGGAGCCACTGGCAGAGGTTTCTCTTGCTATTCATTTATTTAATTTTTATTTTGTCATGAGGAAGGAAGGCCGGCTCTCAGAATACTTTGATGGAAGGACTTCCTTCTGCCTGGGCTCCCTTGATGGCTGATTTTTGTCATACAAATGAGGTGCATATTTCAAGGCCTGTGGGAGTTTCACTGAAAATTATCCATTTAGATTAAGGTGTTTCTGATGTATGACCATGAAACTGTGCGTTGGTTCACCCTTATCTGCATTAATCTCTTTCGTATCGGTGGTTACGCCCTGTTTCTCATTTTGTTCATGAGTTCTTTTTTTCCCTGTGGTTGGATTTGCCAGAAGTTTGTATATTTCATTAGTCCTTTTAAGAAGCTAGCTTTTGGTTTCATTTATAAATTCCACCGAGTTATTTTGTTGTTGTCCTCTAATTTATTTGCTTCAGCTTTCATCTTTATTACAGTATTCTTACCATTTTCCTTTGGCTTATTTTTGTTCCTTTTCTAGTACATAAAGTTGATTGTCTTCTCTTTTTGAAAATAACATTGTACAAAGTTGTGAATTTCCCTGTAAGTACTGCTATGTCTGCATTCTGCAAAATCACTCTATTATTTTGATTGGTCTATGTATGATTTTTATAGACAAATGAGATGTTTCAGAGGAAAAATAGCAATAAGCAAAACAAAAACAAAAGGAAAGATAAAAACAAATCACCAGAAATCACACTTCCCAGTTACATTGGTATTTTAATATATATCTTCTAGATTTTTTTCTTTGCAAATTTGTATGTATTTTTACATTTTTTTTTACAAAATGAGGTCACATTTTACACTATTTTGTAACGTGCTTTATTTATCTAAAGAATAAAATTAGAACATATTTTCTTGTTATTAAGACTGGATCTATACTGTCAAATTCAGTGGTTGCTGAGGATTTATTCTGTTGTGTAAATCCCCCATAATTGATCAGTTACTTATCATTAAACATTTAGGTTTTCAATTTATTTTGTCATTAAAAAAAATACTGCAATGTATATTCTGGTTGCTAAATAGTTGCATACATCCATGATTACTTTCTCAGGATAAAGTTGTAGAATTAGAATTGCTAGCAGAGGCAGGTGTAGTTTTAAGACTTTTGATACATTATGTTTTTGGTTTTTTTTGAAACAGAGTCTTGCTCTGTTGTTCAGGCTGGAGTGCAGTGGCGTGATCTCGGATCATGGCAACTTCTGCCTGCCAAGTTCAAGTCATTCTCCTGCCTCAGCCTCCTGAGTAGCTAGAATTACAGATGTGCACCACCGTGCCTGGCTAATTTTTGTGTTTTTAGTAGAAACAGGGTTTTGCCATGTTGCCCAGGCTGGTCTCGAACCCCTGGCCTTATGTAATCCACCTGCCTTAGCCTCCCAAAGTGCTGGAGTTACAGGCGTGAGCCACTGTGCCGGTCACATCATGTTTTACTTACCCACAGAGTAGTTGTACCAGTGATTTTCTCTTAGGCTAAAAGCTCCCATTTCTATCCACACTCACCAATACTATTTTAGTGTTGGACTATTGGTTTGAATGTGTCCCCCAAAGTTTGTGTGTTGGAAGGCTAATCCCAATGCAACTCTCGATGCAACAGTGTTGAGAGGTGGCACCTTTAAGAGATGATTGGAGCATGAGGGCTCTGCCCTCATAAATGGATTAATGCTGTTATTGTGGGAGTAGGAGTGGATTTGTGATGGTGGGGGACTTTCTCATAAAAGCATGAGTTTGACCTCCTTCTCTCTCAGGAGTGTTCTCTTGCCCTTTTCCTTTAGATAATGCTGGCATCTTGATATTGGACTTTCCAGCCTCCAGAACCATGAGAAATAAATTTCTGTTCTTTATAAATTAGTCTGTGGTATTTTGTTAAAGCGGCACCGAACAGACTGTCAGAGAGGAAATGATCATTTTAATTCAAATTTATTTTATTATTGGCAAAGGTGAATACTTTAATACATTTATTAGTCACCTATTTTTGGACTGTCTTTTCACATCCCTTACCCTTTCATCTTTCTTATTAATTCACAAGAGCTCTTGGCTCTTTACCATCTATATTCCAAATATTTTGACCATTTTATTATCAAACTTTTCAAATCTGTGTACGTATTCTTGCCCTGTGGAATTTTCAAAATTTTATTCAGTTAGATACATCAATCTTTTTTCTCCCATGGTTTTTGTCTTTATGCATATGTTTAGAATGTTCTTACAGAATGAAGATCAAATTCTTTTTAGGGGGTAGGAGTATCTGTCACCCAGGCTGGAGTGCAGTGGAGTACAGCGATCTTGGCTTCTCAAGGGATTCTCGTGCCTCAGCCTCCCAATTAGCTGGGACTACAGGCACACAGCACCACACCTGATTAGCTTTTTGTATTTTTAGTAGAGATGGGGTTTTCACCATGTTGCCAGGTTGATCTTGAACTCCTGGGCTCAAGCAATCTGTACTCCTTGGCCTTCCACAGTGCTGGGATTACAGGCGTGAGCCACTGCGCCCAGCCAAAGATCAAATTACTCTACATTTATGATTATCCATTTACATATAAATTTTATAAACATCTGGGATTTGTTTTAGCATGTGATATAAACTGATTTGATTTTCCCAGTAGCCTGTTTCAGTAATACCCTATCCTTGGAAATGGTAGTTATTATATACAAATTGTATATAGATATGTCTAAAATCACACCTTCACACCTGTTTCTGGCTTTCTGTTTTTGTAACATTGACTATCTAGTCATTCACAGACCTGGCTCAAGTTCACTGTCATGGCTAACAGGGCCAGCTCTGAAGTCATTTTGGCAACACTTGAACCTGTTCTCTCTATTGACATGCTCTATGACTCAGACAAGTCATTTAAACTCTGGACTTCGTTTTTCATGAGGATTACTGTGAACATCAAGTAGAAGGATACATGTAGAGTTCCTGGCTCAATGCCTGGCACATTCAAGGATTTGATTACATAGATATGATTGTTATTACTGTGGATATTCCAGTGTAACTCAGAGGTCAGATGGGCACTCCCTTCTTCCTCCGAGTAAACTTGGTTTTACCGTGCAAAATGGGTGAGAGAGGGGAGCTGCACAAGCCCAAAGCCTGGCTCAAGATTCAGTGACCTTCCAGGGTCAGGGTCATCATCTCTGCTGTTTCTGACCTTCACCACTTAAGCCAGCTGTGAGGGTCTGTCCCTGCCTGGAGATCCAACCCACTGCCCCGCCCCCATCAAAATCTACCCCTAAAGCACTGGTGACCACCGTAGGCATTCCTCAGTCCAGAAAGTGCAGGGAACAGAGGAGTCCCCTATGTTGAGGACAGATGAGCCATGTCAAGGTGGAACAGGAGGCTTCCCCAATGGTATGCTGCTCCAGGTACCCCTGGTACTCCCAACAGTGGGTTTTACCCACATTTCCCCTGTCTTTGCACCTCTCCTTCTCTGTGTACCCTTTCTTTTCTCACCTCTTCACTCCTCTTTCCCAAAAACAGAACCTTAAGTGCCTCCTTGTGCCTCAGGTAGAGCAACTCCTCCATCCTCTGACATCTCGGCTCCTGCCAAGCCCAGGTCCTCCTCCTCCTCCCCAAGGGACCTCACAGGGTGTCTCCCCAAAGACAGCTCCTTCCTGAATCAGGATTCTACCACCTGTTCAGATGCAAAAGTAGTCTTCAAAGTGCCACATTACCAATAATAATAATAGCATCCACAATTATGAAATGCTTAGCATAACTCAGACCATATACTCTGTATGATGTCTGATAAACATTACAACAATTCTACAAGGCAGTCACTGGGGGAGGAAAATTTTGAGGGGAATACGACTGGGACTCAAAGATCTGGCGTAAGTAGCACAGGAGGGTTTTGAGAATAGGGGGACCTTCCTCCAAAACCCGAGCTCTTACCTAGCCCCTCATAGCCGCCTTTTGAAGACTCTTCATAAATGTTTCTAACTTGGCCTGAAAGATTTTACTAGTCTTTTGGTTTCAGGATGGTGAATGACAGTAGCCAATGTGCGTATTAGGAAGATCCCTCCAGCTGCAGTGAAGAGTGTGGCTGGACCTCCTTGCCCATCATTATGCCTGGTCCAGGACTCTGTATGTAATAAAGGCTCAAAGAGCATATCTCAAACAGTATTGCTTATCTTCTACCATGAGTTTCTATCTCTGTAATATGGGGATTTGGTCTCTGCTTTCTACCACTACATCTCATCAGTGACCTTAAAATTAAATGCACATACTGTGTATCAGTCGCAGAAGAAAGCTACACAGGTGTAGTTATATCCACTTTATAATTGGGGGAATTATGAGGTCCAGAGGGGTGAAGGAACCAGGCCAAATTTGTACCAGAAGTCTCTGGCAGAGCTGGGGCTAAAATCTAGATCCCTCAAACTTGGTCTGGCAGCACTCCACTCATCCACGCTGCTCCCTACCACCTGCCCCTTGGGACCCCCAGGCTCTACTTCCGAGCCTCCATCTCTCCTTTCTGCCAGGGATGCTGATCTTGTTTTTCTCAGTTACACTGTTTAGGTTTCTGTTTAGGTCCTTGGGTGCTGAACTGCCCAAACCCACCACAACCCTTACCGTCAGGATCTGGTCTCATGAGTTATATCTACTGGCTTATCGGATTCTCGAGAGGAAATTAACATCTTCTGCACTGGGGCTGCCCTACCCAGCAGTCAAGCTCCCCGGCTTTCCTGTGTGCAGGGAGCCACTGACTGGTTCAGGAAGGCACTTGACCCACAGAGGACCCACCCATAGGCTGGCCACCTAAAACATGGTGGGCCCAAAGGGCGCTGCCCAATGGGGTTCTAATTCTTCTCCCTCCCTTGGGACCAAACCAGTGGTAGTGAGGGGAGAAAGGAGCTGATCTCCCTAGAGAACAGGAGAGCTTGTGAACCAGAAGCACATTCCCAGAGCCTCTCCTAAGCTTGGTGCCCTCCCCATCCATGCACGTCCTTACAGTAAACCTTCTTTTCTCAAGACAGCACTGGGGGCATCCAGTCTGCAACTGAGATTCCAATGCACCCCCATTTTATAGAGGAGGGGACACAAGCTCTGGGAGATTTCAGAACAGGGTCACACATTTAAAAAGTGCCAGAACTGCGACACAAGCTCAGAACTCCCTGATTCCAGAAGGCTGGATCTTTCCAGAGCTCAACACACAGGGTTTACCAGCGACTCAGAGGTGCCACTACCAACTGGGAGACACCAGCTCCTCTTCTCGTGTATCGTCTAGTCTTCCGGACCAGGCCACCATCCTTAGCTACTCTTCATGGAGTAACAACCACATGTACTCAGGTCTTTACCTACTGCACATGATCTTCTCCTCACAACCCTCTAAGGTATATATTATCATCCCAATTTTACAGGTGAATGAACCAGAGTTCAGAGAAGTGGACTCACTCGTGCATAGTCACAGAGCAAGAAGTGATGGTGCCAGGACTTAAAAGCTACCCAGAGCATCTGCTGTTAATGCCTATGGCATATTTCAGCAGTAGAGGCAGGGATAACACTGTTGCTCCTCCTCCAGCACAGCCAGGCCAGTCTCCTTGCTGTTCCCGGTGCACATCAGTGTGCTGTCAACACATTTTCTCATGCTGTTCTGTTTTCCTGTGAACATTCTACCTGCCCCTACAACTACATCTCCTCCAGAAGTCCTCCCTGATTCCCCTGTTGACAGTTCTCTCCTCCTCCACCATTCCACAGCTGTCACTCTCCTACCTTGAGTGGTGGAGACTCAAGGTTATTTGACTAGCTCCCTAGCAGAGAGAGGCCAGGATCTCTGCTGTGTTCACCTCTGCATACCTGGTACCTGGTAGTTCATAGTTTACGAAGCACTCTTAAATCTATATTTTCTCTCTCTCTCTCAACTTTTAACATTGACCAAGAGTCAGCAGGACAGAGGGACAGAGACAACTATTTCACTTCAAAAATGAGGAAAATTATTTCCTCTGGCCTGATCAAAAAGCTGTCTCTGAACTTGGTTTTGTGACACAGATTTCACAGAAAGACTGGGCAGTGGTGACTCCAAATGCATATTTACAGGTTTGTCAAGTGTTGCAATAGCCTGCAGATTCCTAGCTTCTGCATAAAGAGGCCTCATGAAAGCCAATGAAGTCACGCCTCCACACCCAGAGCCCTGCCTGCTGGCACCGTGCGGTCCTCTCTGGGTGAGATCCCACTGAATATTTTCACATCACCTGAGGGCCAGCAGCAGGCTGGGGCAACCTGCGCATGCTCCTAGGAAAGAGCCAGTGAACGCCTGTGGGGCCATTGAGGAAGGTGAGGAACAGGGGCCAGGCATGTTCCTGGGTCTCAAAGCAAGTTTGTAGCAGAGTCTTTCTCCCTAACTGGTGAGAACTGGAACTGAGGTATGAGCAGGTGGCAACTGCAGCCCCTCCCAGCATCCTTCCCTCACTCTGCATTTTTGTCACAATGACATGACTGATGCAGGAACAAACAATCCCCAAATCTCTGTACCTTACCCCTACAAAATTAATTTCTTTCTCATGAAAATCCACAGTGATCCCAGTGAAGTGACTCATGATACACGCTGCTTTGGTTCTGTGGCTCCCATTTCCACCTGAAGAGTCCTCCACAACCACTGTGGCAGGGGAAGAGAAACTGAGAGCGCACTGGAATGACACTGCCATGGCCTGAGAGTGCCACCTGGCATTTCTGATCGTATTTCACAAGCCAGAAATATGTATGTGGCCCTGACTAACTTGAGGGCTGGAAAGTTTCCCATATGCTGAGGGAAAAAGGAGACCTAAGGATCGGTAATGTCTATTGCATGCTTTCCAGGGACTCAAACATCATAGTTCTCTCCATGTCCCTCCACTTGAGCCATTTTAAAAGATACCCTTTTAGGGAAGTGTATTGGTCAGCAATTGCTGCACCAATGCTGTATAACAAACCACTCCAACACTCAGTGGCTTACAACAATAAGCATTTATTTTTCTTCCTTGTGAGTCTGTAGATTGAGTGGCTTGGCTGTGTTCCAGGTTGCAGGTTGGCCTGGATTGACTGCAGGCTTTAACTTGGACTCAATCTGCTCCTAAGACCAACAGCTGTTCTGGGCATATGTTTTCATGGCAGATCAGAGGGCACAAATGGCCAAGTCAAACCATGCCACACATTTAAGGCCTCCCTCTGCACACATCACATGTGCTAACATTCCTTTAGCCAAAGCAAGTCACATAGCCAAGCCCAAAGTCAAAGGTTGGGGAGGTAACCCCTGCCCACCATGAAGCCACAGCAAGTGTGAGGATGTACAATTCTATTAATGGAGGAGGTAGAGATTTGGGGGCAATAAGCCAATCAGCCATGAGAGGTTGTATTAGTCTGTTTTCATGCTGCTGATAAGGACATACCCGAGATGGGGTAAATTATAAAGAAAAAGAGGCTTAATGGACTCACAGTTCCACGTGGTTGGGGAGGCCTCACAATCACAGCAGAAGGTGAAAGGCATGTCTCACATGGCGGCAGACAAGAGAATGAGAGCCAGGCAAAAAGGGTTTCCCCTTATAGAACTATCAGATCTTCTGAGACTTAATCAAGACCACGAGAAAAGGATGGGGGAAACCGAAACTACCCTGATGATTCAATTATCTCCCACTGGGTCCCTCCCACAACACAAGGGAAATACGGGAGCTACAATTCAAGAAGAGATGTGGATGGGGACACAGTCAAACCGTATCAGAGGTCTTCATAGGCATGGGGTTTGGAATCCCACAGATAAGTGGTTTGAATCCCAGCTCTACCACTTATGGGCTGTGCGCCCCTGGGTAACCCCTCTACCCCTCTGAGCTTCAGCAGCTGCTTCTATAAAATGAGACTAATACCTTTCTCTTGGGATTCCTGTGCCATTTAAAAATCACAAATAACAGTTACTGAGTTCCTACCACATGTTAAGCACCAGGAGAATGTTTTACATCATCATTAATTAGCTCTTCATCCCCTGAAGGTACTTGTTCCCTCATTACACCCATATTAGTGTGGATTAGCAGATTTGGGAGTTAGAAGCCAAAAGACCCACTAGAGCAAAGGAAAGGATACTGAAAGGAAAGCAAAAACAAAAACAAAAAAAGGCCCAATGTTAATGTCACCAAAATCATAGTGGCGGGCACTAGCAAGCATCCTCCAGAGAAAAAGACACAGTAGAATATATATATGCATATATACATGCATGCATATGTATAAACACATTATACATATGTGTTTATGTATAATAATAGATTATTGTAAAGAAGTGGCTCACAAAAGTATGGAGGTTGAGAAGTCCTAAGATCTGCAGCCAGCAAGCTGGAGACCCAGGAGACCTAATGGTGGAGTTCCAGTCCAGGTCCAAAGGCCTGGTATAGCTTCCTGTCTGAAGGCCAGCAGGGTTGAGAACCAAGAACTAATGTTTCAGTTCAAGTCTAAAAGCAAGAAAAGACTGATGGCCCAGCTCAAGGCAGTCAGGCAGGAAGAATCTCCTGTTACCAGTTGGAGGGTCAACCTTTTTGTTCTTTTGGGGCCTTCAACTATTGAGTGATGCCCACTCGCATTGGGGAGGGCCATTGACTTTACTCTGTCTACCCATTCAGATGTGAATGGCGGAGGCCAGCTTGGAAGTCAGGGAGCCTGATCCCCAGGTTCTACGCCCTCACACAAAGCTGGCATCTCGCCTGGTTTCATCCAATCAGAATGTCAATATTTGTTTCTAAACAGCCAGCCAGTTAACCTGTGTCCTCCAGAGGATTCACTTTTGAGGCACCTTCTGAAACCTACTGGGTAAATTATGTAACAATCTAAATCATTCAGCCGTCCATTTCCTTATGCGGTCAGCCCAGTGCTAAACACACAAACATGTGACAGAGGTCTCTGTCTTCAAAGACTCCCCAGATTCCTGAAATTCCACACCTCCAGGTTCCTTCCTTTGGCTGAAGGGTTCCCTCCTGTGAAAAGTCCACTTTAAATGAAAAGTGTTCATTTGCCTAGCTAGCTATAGGAAGATGACCCCAAATCAGAGGCTCAGCCATTGCTCCACTTTGGATCTGAACACCTACTGCAGTTTTACTGCGACAAAAATGGGCCCAAGGTCATCTTGGTTGTGGGTAAACCAATATTTGCTCTTGATTTTGAAAAAGGGAGGGGATTATATCAGCCTGTCCCAGTCATGCCCGGCAGAGCTTATGAGAAGGTGACTTTTCCATTAAAAGCCCAGCTTATGTTTTATGTATTTCTAAAAAGCCACAGTTTGAACTTAATTCCTCCTTTAAGACAAGAGCCCCAAAGTTAGTATTTAAAATGTCACACACAGCCAGAAGCTTCCGGTGGGTCATGGAGGGCGGGACAACTTAGACTGAGAAGTAATAAAATTGACACCGAATGACTTCAAGACTCAGAGAGGTGCCCTAGAGTTCAAGAATAGAACATGTGAAGCCAAACCATGAATAAATCTTAGGAAAGTTGATAGCAGAGCTTTACAAAAAAAGGAAACTGGTAAATAAGCTAAGCTTAAGCTTTGAATTCGCATGATAAGGGTTAAAGAAAGTGACCCCTAGGGTGACAGTGAATTGTGGAGAGTTGTGTGCAGTAAGTGGGCGCCTCATCAAGGTCCCCTCCTTTCAAGCAGTCTCCTTATTTACCAAGGGACACTCAGAGAAAGCAGGGAGTGTCTTCTCTTGGGACCTAGAGCTAGTAAGTGGCAAAACTAGGATCTGAACCCAAGCCTGCCTGGATTCATATATGTGAAGGACTCAAAAATAGTGCTGGGCACACAGAAAGCACCATATCTCTATTGACTATTATTGTCATTATATTTCGAAGACTAAGAAAAGCCCAGCTTTTTTTTTTTTTTTTTGTAGACAGTCTCACCCTGTCACCCAGGCTGGAATGCAGTGGTGCAATCTCAGCTCACTGCAGCCTCGACCTCCCGGGCTCAAGTGAGCCTCCCACCTCAGCTTCCCAAGTAGCTGGGACTACAGGCACAAGCCACCACGCCTGGCTAATTTTTGTATTTTTAGTAGAGATGGGGTTTCACCATGTTGGCCAGGCTGGTCTTGAACTCCCGACCTCAAGTGATCCACTCGCCTCAGCCTCCCACCGTGCTGGGATTATAAGCGTGAGCCACAGTGTCTGGCAAATTCAGCTTTCTTTATTGCAAGTCTCACAGGGTAAACCCTTCAAAGACCCTTCATGGTGTCACCTGAAAGTTACCTCAATTATTCCGAAACTCAAATTAATGTGTTGCCGAAAGTGGATTATGGCAGAAACTGTTAGCCATCATGACTAATTTCCCTACCCACTGCTGCCCCAAAATGCCATGTGTAATGATAGCTTTTATCACCCACTCTATCTTGCAATTTGCTTTCTTTACTATACTAACATATGTGTACATCTTTCCACCTGGGCACACAGAACTTACACATTGTTGGCAATGGTTGTTCAGCCTCCATTACACAGCTGTATTACCTCTATGTAACCATTCCCTCATATTGTTGTTCGCTTTGGTTCTTTCCAGTTTTTCAGTATTAAAAACAATACTGTGCTGAGCACCTGGTATAATCTTGCATATTCATGTTAGTATTTCTATAGAATCGATTCCTAGAAGTAGAATTACTAGGTCAAGGGTGGGTGCATTTACAATTTTGATAATTAATGCAAAGTGGCCCTCCCCAAAAGTCCTATTTACGCTTTCACCAACAACATTTGAGATTTCCCATTTCCTCTTAACCCTTACAATATAGATCATATCAATATTTTTTTAACCGGGTAGGTAAAAATAGCTGCATTAGTCCGTTTTCATGAGGCTATAAAGAACTGCCTGAGACTGAGTAATTTATAAAGGAAAGAGAATTAATGGACTCACAGTTAGCATGGCTGGGGAGGCCTCAGGAAGCTTATAATCATGGCAGGTCAAAGCAAGGCACCTTCTTCTCAAGGCAGCAGGAAGCAGAAGGACTGCGAGAAAGGGGACGAACCCCTTATAAAACCATCAGATCTCGTGAGAACTCACTCACCATCATGAGAACAACCTGGGGGAAATGGCCCCATGATTCAATTACCTTCACCTGGTCTCTCCCTTAACAAGTGGGGATTACAGAGACAACAATTCAAGATGAGATTTCAGTGGGGACTCAAAGCCTAACCATATGCATAGCTATATCTAATTTATGTTTATATGATTATTAATGAAGTTTAACATCTTTTTATATATTTACTGACATATAAATCTATAATTTTCTGTATGTATTTCTTCTTCTGATAATTACCTCTTTTATCATTTGCCCATTTTTAATAGGTTGTTGTCTTTTTCTTATTAATTTGTAAGCATAGTTAATACCTTATGGATACTAACCCTTGGTTTGTTATATAGGTTGCAAATATTTGCTCCTAGCATATCATGCATTTTTTATCTTTGTTTATTGCCTATTTAACCAAATAGAGTTTTAAATTTAAAACGCAGCCAATTTGTCAGTCTTTTCCTTGTGGCTTCTGCAATTTGTTATGTTTTGAAAGGACTTCCTCATCCCAAAATTAGGAAAATATTTCTCTATATGGAATTTTATTTTATCCTTTGAATGTACATTTTTAATGCATATGAAATTTATTGTTGTAACATGAAGAAAGACCTAGTTGAATTTATTTACAAATGTACAGTCAGTTGACCCAGCCTCATTACTGAAAATTTACTCTTTCCTCTCCAATTTTAAAATTTCACTTTTATCCCATACTCAATTTCCACATACACCTGAGTCTGTTTCTAGAGTCCCTAATCCAATGGTTCTCA
The DNA here is from genome assembly GCF_008728515.1 of Papio anubis. NCBI lineage: Eukaryota > Metazoa > Chordata > Mammalia > Primates > Cercopithecidae > Papio > Papio anubis. Next base: position 83,104,972 of record NC_044988.1, on the reverse strand, counting down.
AACTTTGCTGCATATTGGAATCACCTGGGAAGTTTTTAAAATTCCCCACACCTGGTTTACACCCCGACTAATTAAATCTCCCCAACTAATTAATCTCTGGGAGTGCAACCAAGGTGAAAATACTGTTTAACTTCTCAAGTTTGATAATACTATAATGCACTGGTTTTTCACCTTGGTTAACATACAGAGGCTCAGGTTCTGCTCTCCTTCTTTTTTTGAGTCAGGGTCTTTCTCTGGAGTGCAGTAGTACACGGCTGGTGCAAACATGGCTCGCTGCAGCCTTGAACCCTGGGCTCAAGCAATCCTCCCACCTCAGCCTCTTTTGTAGCTGGTATCAGAGGTACACACTTTATTTTTTTGTAGAGATGGGGGTCTCACCATTTTGCCCAGGCTGGTCTCGAACTCCTGGGCTTGAGATATCCTCTTGCCTCAACCTTCCATACTGCTGGGATTACAGGTATGAGCCACTGCGCCTGACCTTGTTCTCTTGCAATGAGCCCCTGTCTTAACTCATTGCGCTCCAGGTGATTCTGACACACCAGTGTCTGATAGCCACTGCTCTAATCTGCTCGGAGGCTTCCAGAGAGGCATAATTCAAAAAGAACCCCACTGCTCCACCAGCAACCAAAGGCATCTGAATCCTGAATCCCAAATATCAGGTGTTTGGGGTGAGAGAGTGGGGGGTGTTGAGATCTGTCCTCAAAGGTCCCTCTGTGGTTTGAAGGTGCAGCCTGGCTGAAGGCTTCACCTTCAAAGGGAGAACCACTGGGCTGGGTCACACAGTACATGGGCTGCATGGGACCTTCCTTCCCTGAAAACCCAGGGAAAGTCTCTGGGGTCACCAATTGCTGCACCTGCTTCATAAGGAAGTCCAGAGGCCTCCAGACGCCAGGGCTGGCTGCAGGTTGGGGATCCCCGCAAAGCTCAGGACTAGGAAAGGCCATTCCTGTGCAGAGAGGGATTTTGCACCACGTAGCATTGCTCCCTGTAAGCAAACCTAATTATTACCATCCCTCAAATGAATTCCTTCTGAGATTGAGCAACCTGGCCATGAGGATTGAGCATTTCTGTGAACCGATTCAATGAGCACACCAGGGCACAGAAGGCAGAGCCACCCCTTTTTGTTTTGTTCTGTTTTGTTTTGCTTAGTTTAAGCATCTACACCCCCAAAGCGATTCTTTTTCAGGTTTTTCCATACAAATCATCTGCTTCAGCCCTGCCTTGGCTCATGCTGCTCCCGGAGCACAGCCCACTCCCTCTCTCCAGCCTTCCACTGCCAGCAGAATCCTGGTCCCCCATCGAGCGCTGGCTCTCCACCTTAGCTGTGCATTTGAACCACCTAGGGGGCTTTTGAAAAGTCCTGAAGCCCACGCCCTGCCCCATGCCAATTAAAACAGCACCTCTGGGCAGGACCCAGGCATCGGAACTTCTAAAGCTCTGCGGGTGATTCCAGAGTATGGCCATGGGTGGGAATTCTAAGCCTAGCCCAAATGCTGCTATTCTGTGACGCAGCCTCTCATTTCATCCACTCCCACCCTGACCTATACATATACCACAATTATTTTATTGTAAATAAGAATGTTACCTTTATTTGTTCATTTTGGAATAGGGAATAGATTCAAAACATAGAAGGTACAAAAGAATGCAGAAAAGTCTTTCACTATTTCCTGCTGTAGACGCCCTCCCCAGAGGGACCGCCTCAGCAGAATCAAAGGCTCCACTCGTGCCCTGTGACAGTACCATGACTGAGGGAACTGGCAAAGTCTTGGGGTCACAGAGGCCTGGATTTGATTTTTTTTTTTCTTTTTTTTTCAATAGACAGGCCTCACCATGTTGCCCAGGCTTGTCTCAAACTCCTGGGCTCAGGTGATCCTCCTGCCTCGGGCTCACAAAGTGCTGGGATTACAGGCATGAACCATCACACCCAGCCAGAGGCCTGGGTTTAAATCCACTTGAGCCATCAACTTCCCGTATGATGTTGAACTAGCCGTTTAACCTATCCAATCCTGTTTCCTCACCTATAGAGATAACAGCACCTGCCTCTTGGGGTTATATACGAGAATTAAAGAGGTGTTTTGGTTCTTTATTGCAGCCTAGCAAACTGCCCCAACTTATTGGCTTATAAAAATAACCATTTTATGTGCTCATAATTCTGTGAGTTCAGGATGCAGGCCTTGGAGATTCTGGTCCTCAAGGTACCTCCTGGGATAATTCTCCTGGCTAGTGGATGGTCCAACCAAGACAGCTTCATTCATAAAACTGATAGATTAGGGCTGTACTACATGCCCTCTGGTCTCATGATAGCTTGGGCTTCCTCACAGCATGGTGTCTGGTGGTCAGCCAGCCATAGGTGACCCTCAAGAAAGAGCACTTAGAGCAGGAAAGTAGACATACTGTCAATCTCCTAAGGCCCGGTCTTAGAAGTTACACAGTCAACCCAGATTCAAGGGGAGGAGAAATATACACCAGCTTTTGATGGAAAATGGTATGGTCACATTGCAAAAGAGCATATGGGATGGGATACTGTCACAGGCATCTCCGGAAACACAATCCACCACGAGAGAAACGAATGCAAAGTGTCCGGCTCACAGCATGTGCCCAACAAATGTTAGCGCCCATCTTTCTCCTTGGCACACAGTTCTTTTGCCTTTTATTGTAGTTCAATGTTTATAATGCCTTCAGTGTTCCTTCCTAGTGCCTGGCCAAGAGCCTGGCAGAGAATACATGACCAGTGAATGTTCATATAAAATCTCAGAGGTGGCCATGAGGCCAGCATTCACCCGGTCCTGTGAGTCTAATGTGCTGAATTCCTAAACTGCCAAGCCATGAGATTTTCCCTCCCTGACCTCCACCCTCACTATCCTCTCTTGCATGCCGGTCACTCTGGCCTGCTAGGTCCACAACCTGAAATATCCTCCTTCTCCCTTGTTATCACCTGGCTACCACCTGGTTGGCCACAAAGTGAGTGAGAAGGGGAGATATGGCAACCAGATTAAGCAAGGTCTTAAGTGCTCTATAATGAGTAGAAGTTTCATTCTCCAGACACAAGGGAACCACTGCAGGGATTTTTAGGAAAGGTGAGACATAATTAGACACACAGGCAGTTGTGCAGGCACCAGATGCACAGAGAGCAAAGAAATGATGTTTCCTCATGCACCATCTTAGTACTCAGAGTTCTGAAACCTGGCCAGTCTGAGCAAGGCTATCCACTGCAAATTCCCCTCCCTACTGAAGGAAGGGAGACTGAGGCCTGGCAGGGGAAAGGGACGGCCCACGGTGGGGGCTACGGGCCTCTGGCCATGTGGCTGGATTCCAGAGACTATGTCTGCGAAGCATGTGTCTGACATTGAGCAATGCCTCAGCAGCATAGGGAGTAATGATTGATGGGTCTGATGAATGCAATCCCATTATTATTGAAATTTATACACGTACCACTGATCGAAGAATTTCAGTGCATGTGTCTCATTTAATATTCACAGCTGTTGTTTTTCAACTAGAAATCCAAGAGTCGGGCCCTGGGATTGACAAAGATGAAATCTGGAGGCACTTTCCAGAAAGCTACTTCTGGAAATAAAGACCCCAGGTGGAAACTGCCCTTTGCCACTCACTCGCATGTGACCTAGGCAAGGTGTCTATTGACACAGAGCCATGCTCTGGGCAGATGCGCCAGGTCACCGACAAGAGGATCCAGCTCAGCTCCTCTCATAAGCCGGAAGGCTCCAGTTCCCTTGGCCATTCTCCAGCTAGCAGATATGTTTGAAGGTTTGCTACTTGCCAGGTGCCGTAGTGGGTGCTAAGGATGCAGCAAAACCACTGTAGACAGGCCCCTGCTCTCCTGCAGCTTATTGTCATGTGGAGTAGACAGGCTATAAAGCATGCAAATTAAAAAGCAGAATAAAAACCAATACAGCTTGTGAGCAGGGCCATGCCTCCAGACAAACAGGGTGCTGTGACAGGCACCTGACGGAAAGTGATTTGGTTAGAGGCTGTCACCTGACGAAAGCTCCTGAGCCCTAAGGCACGTTGGGCACCAGACTAGGCGTTTATGCTCCATTAGATAGAGTTGGTCCAAAATGACAAAGGGAGAAGTGACCCACAGACCCAGGCATGGCATGTAGGCAGGCATCAGCATCAGCCTCTCTGCAAGCACACTGGGATCTTGTCTTCATAAACACAGAAGTTACCTCTGCCATGTTCCAACTCCACTCCTTTTTTTTTCTTTCTTTCTTTTTTTTTTTGAGACACAGTCTTGCTCTGTCGCCCAGGCTGGAGTGCAGTGGCATGATCTCAGCTCACTGCAACCTCCACCTCCCAGGTTCAAGCGATTCTCCTGCCTCAGCCTCCTGAGTAGCTGGGACTACAGGTGTGTACCACCACGCCTGGCTAATTTTTTGTATTTTTAGTAGAGACAGGGTTTCACCATATTGGCCAGGCTGGTCTCGAGCTCCTGACCTCAGGTGATCCGCCCACCTCGCCCTCCCAAAGTGCAGGCATGAGCCACCATGCCCAGCTCAACTCCATTACTTTCTGTCAGATCTAAAACAAGGTGCTTAGTCCTTCTATGCCTCAGTTTCCTCATCTGTACCATGATGGTAATCATAGGACTCTCTGAGGAGGGTCCCTCTAATCTGTGAGACTTGGGTGAGTTAGCACAGGTGAAATGGTTAGAATGGTATCTGGCGCTGAGTCTTCGCTAGTATTATTCCCCACATCCTCAGATGGGGTTCCCATTGAAGTTGGGCTTTGAGGGTTTGTTATGTGGAGTTGGCTAAGAGAAAAGATTCCAGGAGGGACCTGTCTTGGTTTGGGTTCCCCAAGAAGTGCCCGCTGAAGTAAGGATTTGCAGGTGAGTCTTTTATTTGGGAGGCGAAGAGACACCTTAAGAAGTGGGGAAGTGAGAGAGAAGAGTGTGTTCCCAAGCCCACTAGTGCTGTTGGTGCTTGGAGATTCATCTCTTTATCAGTCTGTTCTCACACTGCTATAAAGAACTACCTGAGACTGGGTAATTGCAAAGGAAAGAGGTTTAATTGACTCACAGTTCTGCAGGCTTAGTAGGAAGCATGGCTAGGAGGCCTCAGGAAACTTACAATCATGGTGAAAGGTGAAGGGGAAAGCAGGTACCTTATAAGCAAGGCTGCAGGAGGGAGTGTCTGTGAGAATGAGGACATGCCACACTTAAAAACCATCATCTCTCATGAGAATTCACACACTATCCTGAGAACAGGATGGGGGAAACAGCCCCCATGATCCAATCACCTCTCACCTGGTCCCTCCCCTGACACGTGGGAGTTACAATCTGAGATGAGATTTGGGTGGGGACACAGAGCCAAACCATATCAATCTCCCTGGAGAACTCTGGAGCCAGTGTGGTGCACAGCCTCAGATTTGTCTCATGAAAGGGCGAAGGAACTGGAGCATTTACCACCAACCCTCCTCGGTTATTGATTGAGGACTATGGTGGTGGTAGAGAGGCGTGCTCATTTTCTCAAGCCTGGCAGGCAACACGGGCCCTGGCAACCTCAGAAAGCCCTCAGGCAAGCAGTGCAGGTTCCAGGAGGCAGGACACTGCAGTGGTCCAGTTGAGAGTGGGCTCAACAGGGCTGGGAACAGCTCCAGCGTGAGCAGAGAACAGTGAGGCAACAAGGGCAGCAGGTCTTTAATCTCCAGAGGCTGAAGAGGATCAGGAGGACATTGAAGTTATGCTGATACCAAGTTAGAAGGGCCTGGAAAGCTAAGGGACTAGGACTTTATTCTGTGGGTGGTAGGCAGCTGCCAGAGGTGTCTGAGGAGGGGAAGGACACAGAAAAGAAACAATCACATCAGTAAGGTGTGGACCTACCTTAAACCCAAGCATCTAGCTCTGTTCCCGCTAACACCACTGTGCAGCCTGAACCTGATTAAAAGGCAGGCCAGCCAGGAGGTTTCCTAAAGACACAAACTCTAAGGGAACTGTTCTCTCATTGCTATAAAGAATTACCTGAGCGGGCACCTGTAGTCACAGCTGCTCGGGAGGCTGAGGCAGGAGAATGGCGTGAACCCGGAAGGTGGAGCTTGCAGTGAGCCGAGATCACGCCACTGCACTCCAGCCTGGGCGACAGAGCGAGACTCCGTCTTAAAAAAAAAAAAAAAAGAATTACCTGAGACTGGGTAATTTATCAAGAAAAGAGGTTTAAAGGCTGGGCGCAGTGGCTCATACCTATAATCCCAGCACTTTGGGAGACAGAAGTGGGCAGATCACTTGAGGCCAGGAGTTTGAGGCCAGCCTGGCCAACATTCATGTAGAAACCCCATCTCTACAAAAAAATACAAAAATTAGCCGGTGCTGGTAACACACGCCTGTAATCTCAGCTACTTGAGAGGCTGAGGCATGAGAATCGTTTGAACCCGGGGGGGCAGAGGTTTCAGTGAATTGAGATCATGCCACTGCACTCTAGCCTGGGCAACAGAGCAAGGCTCTGTCTCAAAAAAAAAAAAAAGAGAGAGAGAGAAATAAATAAAAGAGATATAATTGACTCACAATTCCACAAGCCATACAGGAACATGGCTGGGGAAGCCTCAGGAAACTTAGCAATCATGGCAGAAGGTGAAAGGGAAGCAGGCACGTCTTACATGGCCAGAGAAGGAGAAATAGAGAGAAGGGGGAGGTGCTATAGACTCTTCTTTTTCTTTTTTCTTTCTTTTTGATGGAGTCTCACTCTGTCACCCAGGCTGGAGTGCAGTGGCATGATCTCGGCTCACTGCAAACTTCGCCTCCCAGGTTCAAGCAATTCTCCTATTTCAGCCTCCCAAGTAGCTGGGACTACAGGCACGTGCCACCACACCTGGCTAATTTTAGTATTTTCAGTAGAGACGAGATTTCACCATATTGGTCAGGCTGGTCTCAAACTCCTGACCTCAGGTGATCCACCTGCTTCAGCCTCCTGAAGTGCTGAGATTACAGGCATAAGCCACTGCACCTGACCTAGACTTTTAAACAACCAGATCTCATGAGAACTCATACACTATCATGAGAACAGCAAGGGGGATGTCGGCCCCCATGATCCAATCACCTCCCACCCAGCCCCTCCTCCAACACTGGGGATTACAATTCAACATGAGATTTAGGCAGGGACACAAATCCAGACCATATCAGGAAGTTTGGAATGAATGCTCCACTTAGCCACTTGGGTGAAGAATGACACCCCAGGGACCTTCTCAAGTAACAGCTTGGTCATTCACCACCTCCCTAGATTGGTGATGGCTAATAACGAGTCAGATATGCAAGTTTGGGGCAGAGCTGAATACCTTAGCATGGTAGTCCAAGGGCTTCTATCAGAGCATCTTCTACCCCTCACCCCAATGCATTCTCTGAACAAAAGTCAAACAAATATTAAAGACTATTGTTTGAAAGGATGGCCATACTGCTAGCACTCACATGGTGTTTATGTGTCTCAGCCCTGACTTAGCACACCAAAGCAGGGACAGATGGGGGAAGAGAATAACAGTCCCTTTTAGCAACTGCAGGTACTGTACTGGCATGTTCACTATGCCAGATCCTGTCTAATTAGCTCAATGACCCAGCAGGACGAAGGGTTTCCTCTCCATCGTCCAGAAGTGAAAACTCAGACTATGAGAGGTTAGATGTTTGTCCCAATAGCAGAGCTGGGATTATAACTGGAGGACTCTGAGTACTCCAGATTAAGGAGTTCAGACTTACCAAAGGCCTGTGGTCAAGTTTCAAGATGATTCCATCAGAGCTGGGAACCCCTGCAGAAGGAGGTGCTACCATTGGATGGGTCTTGAGGTGAAAGAGGGAAAGGAAATAAGCCCAGAAATTAAATGATATCTGGTTATTTGCATTACCACAATTTATAGATAAGACACCAAACTGGGAGAAAGGAAGCCAGAGACAAACCGCATTAGAAAGAAATGTAATGCACATGAATCACACACCAGTTTGCAATAACACCCAGAAGAAAATGCAGAATGCCAACGCTGTTATTAAAAGCAATATTTTGCTGACATGAGTAAATCAGAGCTGGGAAAGAGTGACAGAAGGGGAAGCCAGTGGATGAGGAGTGGGCTTGTTGTTCTGGAAGCTGCAGGTTCCCAGGCATCCCTGCAGAGCTCCCAGAGGCAGAGAAAGGGAGCCTGTGCTCTATTCTGGAGGTCTGTGTATGTGCATGAGTGTGTTTGCATGCACATGTGTGCATGTGGATGCCTGTGTGTCTGTGTATGTATGTGTGTGCATGTGTGAAAGCTTTGTGCTTATGTGCATGTATATGTCCATGTGTATGTGTGCACATGCATATGAATGTGTGTGTGCATTTGTGCTTATATTCCATTAATATGTGCATTGTGCATGCATGACTGTATCCATGTGTGCATTTGTGCAATTGTGTGCATGTCTGTGAGTGCTCATTGTGTGCCTGTGTATGTTAGTGAGCACATGCTCATATGCATGCATGTACAAATGTGTGTGTGTGTGTGTGTGTGTGTGTGTGTGTGTATGTGTTTGGGAAGTCTTGCTATCACATTGGTCGTCCCTGCCCCTGCCAATGTCAGCGGCAAATCAGGTTTCAGGAGCAGTACACCACTTGAAATTTGAGCTTCTTACAGCACTTAGTAGGTGTTCTATTTAAGTCAAGCCTACAAACTTGGGTTCTTGCCCAGGGTACTCACTGTCTGATTCTGCACAAAAGGAAGAGTTTAGAACCAGGGATTGAAAGTGGGGTTCCATTTTTCACCAGTAGAATGGGAATTTCTTTCCTTCCTTTGTCTATCTTTCCTGCTCATGATTCTTCTCCCTCCTCATTCCCAGCTCTGTTGCTTCATTCCAGCCGCATGGCCCTTCCTTCAGCTCCAGGGGTCATTCTGCCCCCTTGGGACCTTTGCCCAGGCATTCTTCCATGATGACCACTCATCTTCCAAACCTCTTCCCATGTGTCCCCACAACCCAAACATCACCTCCCTCTGCTCATACCATGGGTCTCTGCTTAGACTATCGTCTACTGGAAACCTTCCCTGCTCACTCATAGCTTTTATTTTTTTAACAGCTTTATTGAGACATAACTCACATATACAATTCACCCATTTCAAGTATACAATTCAATGATTTTTCACAGGGTTGTGCTACCATCACCACAATCTAATTGCACATTTTTATTCTCCAAAAGAAACCCCATAACCATTAACAGTCACTTCCTATTCCTGCCTCCCCGAGCCACTCACCTATTTTCTGTCTTCACAGATTTGCCTACTCTGGACATTTCATACAAATGGAATAATACTGTAGGTGGTCTTTTGCAATTGGCTCCTTTCATTTAGAATAACTTTTTCAAAGTTCATCCATCTTGTAGCATATATCAGTACTCTACTCCTTTTAATCAACAAAACACATTCCATTGAACAGATATACAGCATTTTATTTATCCTTTCATCAGCTGGTGGCCACTGGGGCTGTTTGCACCAAACTTTTTGGCTATGATGAAAAATGCTGCTATAAACATTTGTTTACAGGTTCTAGTGTGAAGATATATTTTTCTTTCACCTGGGTTTATACCTAGGCATGGAATCTCTGGGTCACATGGGAACTGTTTAACCCTTTGAGGAACCACCAAACTGTTTTCCAAAGTGGTTGTACCATTCAACACTCCCACCAGCAATCTACTGAGTTCCAATTTCTCTACATTCTTGGTTTTCTACCACAATCATCCTAATGGGTGTGAGGTAGTGATCTAGATTTGTATTTCTCCGATGACTAATGATGTTGAGCATCTTTTCACATGCTTATTGGCCATGTGTATCTCTTTAGAGAAACATTTATTCAAATCTTTTGCCCATTTTTTATAATTGTCTTTTTGTTGTTGAGTTGTAAGAATTCTTTTTGTATTTCTGGGTACTAGACCTGTACAAGACTTATGATTTGAAAATATTTTCTCCTATGAGTTGTCTCTTCATTTTCTTGGCAGTGGTCTTTGAAGCTCAAAATTTTTAATTTGATGAAGTTCAGTTTATTTTTTCTTTTGTCATTTGTACTTTTGGTGTCATATCTAAGAAATCATTACCTAACTCAAAGTCACAAAAATATATTCCTATGGTTTCTTCTAAAAACTTTATAGCTGTAGTCCTTATATTTAGGTCTATGACCCATTTTGAGCCATTCAACAAATATTTATTGGGCAGTTACTATGTGCTGGGCATCAATTTAGAGATGGGTATATATACTTCAATATACCAGTGAGCAAAATGAACAACCTTGAGGAGCCAACATTCCAGTGGAAGAAACAGATAATAAACAAACAAACAAACACACAGGATAAGGACAGTTTGAGCTGGTGTTGGCACCCTGAGGAATGAAACCATGTGGGACATTCAGGAAATGAGGTAGTTTCTGTACTGTACTGGAGCTCTGGAGCAAGTGTTAAGGGCGACAGTGAGAGACAAGGTCACAGGAGCTGGCTAAAGGACCCTTCTAAATCTACCCCGTTTATTTATTGTAATTATTACAACATTTAATTTCATGTTTAATTATTATAATTTTGATCCTTTGTCATTTCTCTTATTACTCATCTCACCATTGCTATTTATCCCACTGTGTGAGATAAATTTACTGTGGGATGCTGCCCCTTCCCACTCCTGGACCCCTGGCAGACATGAATAATCAATCAATCCAGGGTTCTCACCCACTAAGCCTCTTGGTGTCCCTGGCTAGCAACTTTCCTAAAGCAATACAATCTTATTAAATTAAATGGAAAGGCTCAAGGAAGAAGCACCCAAACACAGCCTCTGGGTTCCCAGGCTTCGACTTCTCCTACTACTCATCTGAAGTTGGCAGCCAGGCCATTGCTGGAGGAATGCCATACATTTTCTGCACAATTAGGTTTGTGACTGGTAGGAAGCAACAGAAAGTACTCTGACAATACCTGAGCAGTGCCTTGTGTTACTTACCAAAACCCTCTTAGATTAGATAATCCACATGATGATTTTTATAGGCAATCCTCTCACTGTCTCTGTGAATGGCTCTGCTCTTAGTTATTTCTGCCTTCCGTTTGGATAAGATAACATCTCAGTTAATCCGTTTCTGTTTGCCTCTGCTAAAACTTCTCCCTTAATCTTCATTATCTCCTATCACGTGCTTTTGTTGGAACTTTACTGAACCAGATTCACCCCAAGGGCCTCCACATAGCTCTAAGAAGAGGAGATAAAATTCAGAGCAACTCGGAGCTTTGCTGGTTTGGGAACTAGGTTGGCTGTCACTTACCTGAAGTTTTAACAACTGGACCTCGGGTTCCCAGGTCATAGGAAAATCCCTCAGCCTGACACATCTTCCCTTTGCGGGGTCTGTGGCTACTTTGTGGGATTCTCTTGGCAATAGAAAACGACAAAAATGCAAGTATTAGTCTGCCACAAGGGCTCTTATGTCAGGAATCAGCATTTCAGAATTTTAATAGTGATTAGGGTCATCTCCATCTGAGATAGCAGACAGTGTTCATCTTGCAGGTTATTACCAACTCTGTCCCTGGGAAGAAGGAGAATCAATTAGTCTACCTTGACTGAGGATGAAAGAGGGGGCCTCTCTGCTGGTGGAGACAGCACTCCACCAGGAATCAGGAGACCTGGCTCATGTACCACTGGGCAAGTCTCTGGGTCTCAGCTTTTTCCAGATAAAGGCAAATTTGGCTTGAACAGTCTCTAAGATTCCTGGAGAACTAAGTTGGCTTCCAGACGCATGCACACTTGAGCCACAGTGCTTGGTGGCAACGTATTCACTTTGGTAGGGGGGAAGAAGAGATTTACTCTTTAACGAGATCACTGCTGTAGGTTTAGATCTGCTAAGCCCACTCCAGTTGCCACTTGCCACATGTACCTATTGAAATTTCAATTGGTTTAGGGCCGGGCACGGTGGCTCACACCTGTAATCCCAACACTTTGGGAGGCTGAAGTTGGCGGATCACCTGAGGTCCGGAGTTCAAGACAAGCCTGACCAACATGGAGAAACCCTGTCTCTACTAAAAGTACAAAATTAGCCAGGCGTGGTGGTACATGCCTGTAATCCCAGCTACTCGGGAGGCTGTGGCAAGAGAATCGCTAGAATGCAGGAGGCAGAGGTTGCAGTGAGCTGATATCGCGCCATTGCACTCCAGCCTGGGCAACAAGAGCAAAACTCCTTCTCAAAAATAGAAAAAGAAAAAGAAATTTCAGTTGGTTTAAACTAAATACGATTTAAAATACAGTGCTTCAGTACATCAGTCACACTTCAGGTGTTCAACAGTCACACGTGGCTAGTGGCAACCGTGTCGGATGGTGCAGATAAAAAACATTTTCATTCTCCAAGAAAGTTCTAATGGACATTGCTGGTGTCGATAGCATTTTCTCATCACTCTCTTGTAACTTTCTGTTACAATTCAAGGAGATGAGGGGAAGAGGGCTAAGATTAAGAGATTTCATTCCTACTCTGCTTTCTCAGACTGCTTTCACATACCTGTCCAGCGTAATCCACTCAACATCTTGTCAAGAAAACGTCATTATTTCTTTGTCCTAGTTAGAAAAACTGTGGCCGGTGAAGCACAGGAATTCGCTGAAAGTTACTCGGCTGGTAACCCACTGCGCGGCACAGTGGCAGCAGAGTAGGCCCAGGCATTTGCCTGTTGCAAGTGAGGAGACCAAGGCTCAGGAAGTCACGTGGTTCCAGCCAGGCATCCCTGCCCCACAGTGGCTCAGCAAGGCCTCTCGCCACTCCGGGCAGCAGGGACCCATGAAATAGAGGCTTCCAGGGGCTTCCTGCAGCTGGTCCTGCTCTCTAGGAGGAACATTTTTCTGTCTGGAAAGTGACAAATTAACAGAAAATTCATGCTTTTGCTGTGATGAAAATGAAAATGTCTAATTTGCTAGTCAAAAGCATTTCCCTGTTTAGAGATAAGAGTAAATTTGAGTCTTTGTTATCAGTGATTGACACAGCACAGTGCAGAGCTTCCTGGAGATCTCTGGCTCCATTCTGTGGTCTAGGAATGGTGTACCTGGTTGTCGCAACTGGCTAGTCCCCAAATTCGTCTTGCCTGATCTCACTGCCAACACTACTGGGTAATTTTTTCTTTTTTGAAGGAAAGTCTGCCATGGAGGAAGGATTTATGTGTGTGTGTTTGCATATTTCACAGTGTCTGGAGCTGTCTCATTAGGTCAGAGAAATGGGAGAACCCTTGAAGGAAGGAGGCTTCTAAGTGATGTTTGCATGCAGAGCACTGGATTGGGTGGGCGTCAGGAAATCCAGGCCCTGAGCCTAGCTTGCCTCTTCCTCCTTGAGCCTTTCAAGTTAATTTAACAGGAATTTATTGCCTTTAGGATAGTTGCTAGCCAGGGAAGCAAAACGGGTCTCAGCTGTCATGAGGACTTCAATTGATTGGTGGTGACTACCCAGAGTGCTTGATGGAGAAGCATTCTGAAGACACGAAGAGACAAGAACCCCTGATTGATTGCTTACGTTGGGGGGGCCCAGGAATAGAAGTGGCAGCATCCCACAGTAAAACGAGATAAACAGTAATGATAGAAATAATAACAACAGGCCGGGCGTGGTGGCTCACGCCTGTAATCCCAGCACTTTAGGAGGCCAAGGTGGGCGGATCATGAGGTCAGGAGATCGAGATCATCCTGGCTAACATGGTGAAACCCCGTCTCTACTACAAATACAGAAAATTAGCCGGGCATGGTGGCGGGCGCCTGTAGTCCCAGGTACTCGGGAGGCTGAGGCAGGAGATGGTGTCAACCTGGGAGGCGGAGCTTGCAGTGAGCCGAGATGGCGCCATTGCACTCCAGCCTGGGTGACAGAGCAAGACTCCATCTCAAAAAAAAAAAAAAAAAGAAAAAGAAATAATAATAACAGTAATTACAATAAGACTTTCCCAAGTCATTGGGAACACCAAGTAAAATCATGGATGTGAAGGTACTTTGAAAACTGGGCAGAAAGACTCATGATGTCTAGACTCAATTATTATGTGTTTTTGTTGTGAATCATGAGTTCCTTGTTCGTGCGACTTGAACGTTTTCCCCAGAGTATTGCCTGGCCTTGTCATGAGGCTGCAGACCGCAGTGATGTGGAAGGAGACTCATGGGTGAATGCACATTTGCGTATTCATTTCTGCACTCACCCTTGGCAGCTCTGTTCATTCATTAAGACACATGTCAAAGAGTCTTTAAAGGTCCAGGTACTGGCACCAAGACAGGCCTTCCCGACCCCTCCCTCCTCGGAGCTCCTGGAATACGACCAAGATTGAGCAAGTTTTGATCCATCGTGGCATTTAAAGTGCATTGGAACAGTCATTTTATTACCAGGATGGGGAAAATGAGGCGGAGAGAAGGTAAGAGACATGTGCAGGTTCACATAGCCAGTTCCTAGCAATGGTACGCTGACCGTAATGCCAGCTACCTGTGAGTGGCTTTGCATAATTACCTCTAAGCCTTGTCATCACCCCACAAGGCAAGGGTTATGGTTCCATTTTATGGTTTTAATAAAACTGGACTCTGGGAGGGGAGGTATTGACCCAAAGTATAAGCAACAGAGGCAGATTTCAAACCAGATCTGGCTGACTCCATAACCTCGGGTCTTTTGACTGTTGTACAGAGCCAGCAGGAGCTTCCAGTGAAGGCTCAGAACCTGGGGTTCTGCCCAATGCCTCTCACAGTCAAGGCAGGGGGGACCTCCTGGGTCAAGGCCCTCGACCTGGCAGCATCTTTTAAACTCCTTCTAGAGCTTCAAGCTAGTCCACTGCTGGGTATCTCTGTACTGAGGGTGGCACCTCATCCTCAGAGGAACAGCCTGAAAAGGAGGTGGGAGAGAGTTGGGAGCCAAGACCCTTAGGAGAGGTCACTGGGGACATCCCAGTGTACTTGACACCATGAAGGAGCTCTGGAGGGAGCCTGCAGACCCGGACTTCCCTGCTTACCAGTTGTGCACCCTAAAGAAAGGCACCCAGAGCCCAGAGCCTCAGTATCCCCACCTGCAAAATGGGGCAATTATAACAACAGCCAGCACTTACTGGGGAACACACTGAATTCTCAAACTAACCACGGAAAGTAGGTGCTACAAATATCATCCCTACTTCACATAGGAGGAAACTGAGGCACAGAGACGCTGCATGACTCTCTCAAGGTCATTCAGCACTGAGGTTAGAACCCGGGCAGCTGGATTTCAAAGCCTCACCCTTCCAGCACCAGGAAAGACTGCATGGTGAGCTTCCCCTACCCACGCAGCAAGTGCGCAACCCTTGCTTACAAAGTGGTTTTGGTAAACACGCCTGTATTCTCTGGGGCAGCATGCATCTCCACGGTTTCCTAAAGAGGAAACAGATCCGAGAGGGACCAAAGTCAAGGCAGCTGCAAAGCAGGGTGCGAACTCCCTTACCGGTTCTCCAGAGTTCCCGCGGGTGGTGGGGAGGACGGGAGGGGGTTACTTGGGCTCCAAACCGGGGAGTGTAGGCCTGAGTGTGCGGGCTGCAGGGTGGGATCCCCCGCTCCCTCCCCTGACCCTCACCCCCAACTGGCCCTCAGGGTCCGCGCTGGGAGCTCGGCAGAAGCGCTGACTCCGCAGTTTCCAACCCTCCATACCCTGCAGCGCTCCGCACCGCAAGTCCCCAATGACACTCGCCCGCGGCGGCGACGCCAGGCCCCTCGGGGATCGTTTATGGAGAGCCCGGGGCAGGAGAGATCGCGGCGGAGGGAAGGAAGGGGAAAGAGGGCCGAGGACAGGGCCCAGAATTACTAGAAGCTTAGAAGGTGACAATGATCCACCTTGTGTGGGTGACTGCTGAACAGAGCAGTTGATTCCCGAACCTCCACAGCAGCGCCTCGCTCTGTCTACACACCACTCAACGCACGCAGAGCGAGAAATTCTGCAGATGGGAAATGGGAAGCGGGGAGGGTGGCAGGAGGAGAGAGAAAGCCACCAGAAAGGGCACCTATACACTTCCTGCTCAGAAGGAGAAACTGAGGCCCCAGGAAGTAGACATCCAGGAGTCTTCATTCCCTGAAGAGGGTGGGATTCCTTCCTTTAAAAGGTGATGCGAGGCCAATATCCACATCCCCTCTTCCTTCCTCCCCACTTCTTCCTCCACCCTCCTCCCTCCCTTCCCCACTCTCCTTCCTGCTCTCTTCCTTCCTCTTCCCTCTTGCCTCCTCCCTCCCTTCTCCACCCTCCTCCCTCCTCTCTGTTGACTTCTTTCCTCCTCTCTGCTTCCCTCCTCCCTCCTCTGCCTTCCTCCTCCCTCCCTTCCCCACCCTCCTCTCTGCCTTCCTCTTTCTTCCTCCTCCCTCCTTTCCCCACCCTCCTCCCTCCTCTCTGTCTTCCTCTTCCTTCCTCCTCCCTCTTCCCTCCTCCTCCCTCCTTTCCCTACCCTCCTCCCTCTTCTCTGCCTTCCTCCTGCTTCTTCCCTCCTCCCTCCCCTCTTCCTTCCTTTTCCTTCCTCCCTACTTCCCCCTTCTCCTCCGCAGCATTTGCAGAGGCTTCAAGAGGAATTATCCCAGTGTCTGCCTTTGAAGGGGTCCCAGTTTTCCCAATAGCTTTGAGAGCTGCTCCTGTGTCAAATCCTGGCCTTGTCCTTTGCAGAGAAGGGTGTCCCTGAGGCTTCACAAGGCCTGGGGGAGCTGGAGAGAATGGAAAGAACCTGAGCAGGGTCTCCACTTGGCCCCCCTTCCCTCAGAGCCTGTGCCTCTGCAGCCCCCTGGGAGACCTGGCTTCCAGCCTCAGCCCTGCAAGGCAAGTCACTGTCCTGCAGGATGCTTCATTCCCTCCTCTATATATGAGAACAGCAAGGACAACCACCCCCCACTCCTTCAGGGGAATCCAGGGCCCCAAAAGAGCCTGCAGGATCTAGCTCCTGTCTCCCTCAGTGCACTCGCCCTGCCCCTCATATCCATTGCTCCTGCCACATCTTTTCTCTGCAGGTCCCCTAATTTCCATGCTGTCTCCTGACTGCAGGTATCACACCTACTCCACTTGGAATGCCCTCTGACACAATTGCAAATTGAAGAAAAGATGTTCAAGGTCCCCTCCCAGCCAGAGGCAGAGTGACGCCTTGTCCAAGTCTGGTCAAACCAGGTCCCAGAATTCTGTGCAACAGGAGAGCACCCTCCACTCTGCCTTTTAGAAAAAAAAGGTGACTTTTTCTCTCCTGATCAACCCAGTTCCAGGCCAATATGGCTGAAACTTTGGGTTTCTTTGCAAGGATGAGGATAGAAAAGAGGAAAGAGATGGGAAAATAAAAAACCCATGTTTAATTTAGAATGAGAAAACACAAAAAGAACAAAAGGAAGAGAAAAATATCACCCTCCACCCTCAGTGCCCCAAAATAAAGAACGTGAGGTTGTGGTGTGGAGCCTTCCAGAGTGTCTTATGCATATATGTATATGGTGGGTGTATTAGTCCGTTCTCAAGCTGCTAATAAAGACATACCTGATAAAGGAACGAGGTTGAATTGACTCACAGTTTGGCCTGGCTGAGGAGGCCTCAGGAAACTTACAGTCATGGCAGAAGGGGAAGCAAACACATCCTTCTTCACATGGCAGCAGGAAGGAGAAAATTGAGTGCCCAGTGAAGGGGGAAGCTCCTTATGAAACCATCAGATCTCATGAGAACTAACTTATTATCACAAGAACAGGATGGGGGAAACAGCCCTCACGATTCAATTATCTCCACCTGGTCCCTCCCACAACATGTGGGGATTATGGAAACTACAAGATGAGATTTGGGTGGGGACACAGCCAAACCATATCAGTGGGTGTGATCTTTACTCTAGAAATTCCAGATACAAGAAATATTGCTGCATGACTATTTTTCTGGAATCAAAACAAAAGCTGACTCCAGCCCGTCCCACCTGGAGCCAGGCACCTATGAGATTGGCAGACCCAGGCTCCCTCCTTAGTCTTGGGGAATCTCTCTCTGTCCTCACTCTCATTTGTTGCTCAAAATGTCAATCAAATTTTGAGTTCCTAATCTTCTTCCAAAGTCCTGAGTCTTCCTTTTCTCGATAAATGGTTTCTCCAACTGCTCAGTTGCTCAAGCAAGAAAGAGAGGACTCACCCTCCACTCCTCCCTCCCTTTTCTCCTTGTCCTCCTGACAGCCAAACCATCACCAAATCCTATGTGTGAACCCCAAAGCCTATCTGCAGGCTGCCGCCTTCTCTCTATTGCAATAGTCATCTCCAATCCAGTCTCTGCCCAGCAAGCAGAGGGATCTGAGACGCAGGAAATCAGTGCTGGTCCTCCTGTTCCACCCCTGTGAGATGCATCTACTGCTGAGGAGGAATCTGAGCATCCTGTGCCCATGTGGAACAGTGCCAGCCTCCTTTGCAGGTCACAACACTCACCCCCACTACGAGAGCCTCCCTTCAAACACCAGTGCTGCCGGTCATGGGGCACATGCCTGTAATAGCTTGAGACCAGGAGTTCGAGACCAGCCTGGCAACACAGCAAGAACTGCCCTCTCTGAAAAATAATTTTTTTAAGAAAAAAAAAAAATACCCAGGCACGGTGGCACATGCCTGTAGTCCCAGCTACTCAGGAGGGTGAAGTGGGAGGGTCGCTTGAACCCAGGAGTTCAAGGTTACAGTGAGCCCTGATGGCACCACTGCACTCCAGCCTGGGTGACAGAGCGGGACCCCGTCTCTAGAAAAAAATTTTAAAAAATTAAAAAAAAAAAAATCACAGCGACCTCCTCTGGTCATCACAATACCTCCATGAACACCCTTTCCCTTTCCCCTACCCATCGTTCAGATCTCAGGGGAGCTGAGGAGCTGTCACTTCCTCAGGGAAGCCTCCCTGCCCACCACCCCCACCCTAGCAGGTTTGAGACCCTGGACCTTCCATCCTCTTTCCCCCCAGTTTGCTGCTTCATTCCTGCCGTGTCTGGCGCTCTGTATGTGGTGTCTGAGGGCAGAGACCACACTGGCTGTCGTTCACTGATATATCCCCACTGCTTCGCACAGGGCATGGCATGTAGCAGGCCTTCAGTCTTTGCTGAATAAGTGGATGAATGAAGGAATGCATTTCCAGATGACTGCGGCTCACAGCTATAGCACAGTCACACCTTGACCAAATGTCCCTTCATTCCTATTTCCCACCTCCACATTCAATCCATCCATCAGTGAATCCCATGGACATTAACTCCAAAATATGCACCAGATTCATCCTTTCCGCTTCTACCATGCCCACTCCAATTGGTCTTTCGGCTTCTTCTCTTGTCCTCCCCCATACAGATTATTCGCACGGCCATAAAGAGCAGCCCCAACCCCTTCTGAAATAGGCAAAATCAGATTCTGCCATGACCCCGCCTCATCCCCTCCAGTGGGCTTCACACTGTATTCCATCCAGCTGCTTTCTGGTGCCTTGCAGAGCCCTCCAAGGTCTTTTTCCACCCCTTCCCTGTCCTGTCTCCCACCTGCACTAACCATACACTCTGCTTCAGTCACGCTGGCCTTTGGAGCTTCTCAAAACATGATAAACCCATTCCTACCCCAGGGCCTTGGCACTTGCCCTTCCTCCTGCCGAAGACTCCGCCTCCATGCCCAGCAGGGGCTGTGCTCCCTGGCTCACTGAGGGACTCCTGAGGTTCAGCAGGCTGGTGCATAGTGGATGCTCCATCCAGATTTGCCGAATAAGTGAAAGGACCTCTGCATGCCTCTGCATCTTGTACATCTGTTTGGAGCCGAAGTATAGACCCAGATGTGTTATTTTCCCTTGTTAATTACTGCAGAGTAATTATAGTAAGAAGTGTAAGTACAGCAAGCATTAATGGGGAAAAGAACGGATTTCATGTGCTAGTTCACGGAACATTTGAACCAGAGATGGGCCTCCCCGCAGCCTGCTAGAATTCTGGAGGGGGTAATTTGGCCCCCTGAGTCACAGCCTGAGCCCAGCCCATCCCAGTTTTTCATGGCCTCTCAGAATATCACCTCCAAGCTGGTCTCTGCCTCAATAGAAGCCATGGTGGGGCTGGGGGAGCCTGGGCCTTTCTGGGGTTAAAAATCTTGATTCTGGCTGGGCATGGTGGCTCACACTTGTAATCCCAGCACTTTGGGAGGCTGAGGTGGGCGGATCACGAGGTCAGGAGTTTGAGACCAGCCTGGCCAACATGGTGAAACCCCGTCTCTACTAAAAATACAAAAATTAGCTGGGTGTGGTGATGGGCACCAGTAATCCCAGCTACTTGGGAGGCTGAGGCAGGAGAATCGCTTGAACCCAGGAGGTGGAGGTTGCAGTGAGCTGAGATCGCCCCATTGCACTCCAGTCTGGGCAACAAGAGCGAAACTCCATCTCAAAAAAAAAAAAAAAAACAAAACAAAATCTTGATTTTATGTGTTTCTGAAAAGCTGGGTGGCATCAGGCAGATGACTGAACGTCTCGGAGCCTCCGTTTTCCCATCTGTAAAATGTGGATAGTTGACATCTCCCTCCCAGGTTGTTGTGGGCCCTAAAAGGGACAACATTTGCAAAGTGCCCATTGTGGGTTTCAGCCAAGTTGCCTCCCTTCCCTCCCTTCCCAGTGTGGTAGAGAAAAGACACGCTCCCTGCCTGCCCACTGCAGGCCCTCCTGTGACTCTTTCCAGGAGAAATGGGGCAAGGCCACCCACTCATTGATGTGCTTCCTCTATTTTGAAAAACCAGGTTGATTTCAACAAGATTGGTGAAAAATGTCTTCGAGATGATTATTTCAGGCCCAGAGTTTCAAAAAGGAGTTGCTATTGGCAAAGAGGGAGTGCTACATCTTGATGAGGAGGACTGTACAGCTTGTGCTGGGCTGTTTGCCTCTCTGCCTTCCCTGGCCACACCCACATGTGGACAAACACTAAATGCCAGCTGCATCCCACTAGGCAGAGAGAACCACAAACGCCCCCAGGGCTGGAAACCACCGGGAGAACGGCCTTGGGAGGTGCAAATGACCTGAGGGAGGAGAGTCTAATGTAAACTGTAAAGTGCTGGAGAGGCGGGGTCATTGCTGATATTCCAGAACCTACTCATTGGTCATTTCCAGCCGCTGGGAAACAGATCTTGGACTTGAGTTTTACCTTCCGGATGACCCTGAGACGCCCTCTTGTGGGCATCAGTGGTAGTGAGTGGCAGGTTTTCCAACTTGGCTCTCTCACTTGCCTGTGGAGCCTTGCTTTTCTTTTGGTCTTTTCTTTTCCTTTCTTTCCTTTATGTTTCTTTTCTCTTCCAGTGCTCTTTTATTCAGTGCCACAATTCGTATGAAGATGATATCCCCAAATACCACTTTTCTGTTCTCCAAAGTGTTAAAAGATGAAGATCAAACCTCATATGGATCCTACCTTTAAAAATATTAATGTATTTTTGCTTTTTGAAAACCATTGTACAAAATTTTGAAAATGCCAAAAAGCACAAGCAAGCCAGTAAAACTCAAGAGTAAGCTTTCTAACTCAACCTAGCAGGCAGCAGGAGAAAGGAATGAGGGTACAGTCTTCCTGAGTCACCAAGTGTTGATACGAGCATTTGCGCAAAACATGTTGGCAATATGAGCTCAATTCTGAGCTCGTGAAGGAGGGTGGGCACCTGGGCTCAGG
This sequence comes from Papio anubis, assembly GCF_008728515.1. NCBI lineage: Eukaryota > Metazoa > Chordata > Mammalia > Primates > Cercopithecidae > Papio > Papio anubis. The sequence goes on along the minus strand of NC_044988.1, from coordinate 83,083,427 downwards.
AACTGAATGAGACAAACCTCTTAGTCGCATAACTGAGGATTCCATCTGAGCCTCTCTCCCCACACCCCTTTTTTTCTTCCTACAGAGACCGTCCCATGCAGTTAGTGCAAGGGATGGAATGAGCTCTGGAGTGTTCCATTCATTCATCTGTTCATTCAAGGATTCATTCAACAATGCTCAATGATCATCTCTTGTAGGCCAGACCCTGTGCTGGCACCCGGAGATACTAAAACACGGTCCCTGCTACTCAGAACTCATAGTCTAGACTGGACACAGTTAGATAAACAGGTGATTACTAAGCATGCTCTGATGAGGGAAGCACAGGGTACTATGGGGTACTATGGGGTACTGGGGGCTAATCCTGGATCCACCACTCCTCAGGTATGTGGACAAGCCACATCCCCTCTCTGAACTTCAGTTTCCCCATCTGTAAAATGGGGATAACAGGACCAGCCTCATCACATTATGGCGGCAGTTGAATGAACACGAAGTACATGCATGAAACGCGTAGCACACAGAGCCGGTACTTACTAAATACTCCTCTCCATCCATGCTAAATTCTTTCTTCAGACTCTAGAGACCAAATCTGACCAGGATCACCTATGACAGTCTGGATGCCTGTTGGACTTTTGGGAATATCACAAAATTTTTTATGTAGTCAATGCCAGAAAGGGTGGCCTAGAAATCATCCAACCAAGTCTCCTTATTTTAGAGAAGAGGAAACAGGGCCCAGAGAGGAGAGGAGATTGACCCAAGGTCACACAGAAGATCTGGAGAGCCTCTAGGCTTGGTCATTAAGGTTCCAGTCTCTGCAGGGAGAAGGGAGATTCCCTGCACTTGAATCCAAGGATTCATAACTTACTGGGTTGGGCAAGTTAGTTCAACTCTCCATGTCTCAGTACCTCCATCTATAAAGTGGGCATAAGAACAACCTCCTTCCTAGAGTGTGTGGGAGGATTACATCAACCAACTCCCAATTCAGTGCTCCATCTACCATACCTAGAATTCATGCAGCTCACAATTTTAGGAAAGCAAGTATTCACTCTGAATCTGTACATTTTGCATCCAGAATCCATGGGTCAGGACTTGGCTCAAGTTCTCCCCTAAATGTAAAGGCCTCTTGGTAGAAGCCTTGGGCAAGAGGAAACATGTTTCTATTCCAAGCAGCAGAGAAGTAAATTATGATCGAAGAGAGTTAAGATCAAAAGCAGTGCCACCCACCTCTCCCTCGGATTAACCTTGCTCTACATCAATTCAATGAACATGGCTGGGTCACATTTTAAGAAAACAGGCTGCTTCTTGGTCACTAATAGTCAATTGCCTCTCTTGGCGTGCCCAAGATGAATTAGAATGGTTTAAGGTCAAACACAAAGTATGAACAATTGCATCAAAACATCAGATTAAATAAAAATAAAAATAAGCAAACATCAGAATAAGTTAGCATCTGGGTGAACTCTTGCTAACGGTGGCCACCCCTCAGCCTTTCCTCTTTTCCTTCAAAAATAGCTATATGCTCAGAAGCCTTTCAGGGGTCACCCAAATAGAAAGGCAATCCCTCGAGATTGGTTGCAAACTCCAGTTTATCCATTTCTCTTTCAATATCACAATGGAAAATCACCAAGGCCACATGGAGATCTGTAATGATTTTCTGTACACTGGTGTAAACAAAAGAACATACAATTTGCCTTCTCTCCCCAGTGGAGTGTTTTATTTTTTATTTTTCCAGTTTAGGGGAAATGCTAAGATGATTTAGGGGGTTGCTGAAATGTCTAAAAATCAAAGACACAATAGTAAAGAAAGAAGCCCATTGAAGGGGCTGTGTTTGTGGTGGAGCCAGTTGTTTTATTTCATTATAAGGTTTCTATGTTTTCAGGAAGCAAGAGCAAAAGGGAAGGGAGAAGTGGAAAATTCCAGAAAGTGATGGATGTCAGGCTCTCATAGAGATCAAGAGCACCTATTTCAGGCTCATAGGGCAGTCCATATGCGCAAATGATCGACTTACAGACGATTGTCTTTTCCTTCTCTTTTTCTTTCTTTCTTTTTTTTTTTTTTTTTTTTGACGGAGTCTTGCTCTGTCGCCCAGGCTGGAGTGCAGTGGTGTGATCTCAGCTCACTGGAAGCTCCGCCTCCCCAGTTCACACCATTCTCCTGCCTCAGCCTCCCGAGTAGCTGGGACTACAGGCACCCACCACCACACCCAGCTAATTATTTATTTACTTATCTTTGTATTTTTAGTAGAGACGGGGTTTCACTGTGTTAGGATGGTCTCAATCTCCTGACGTTGTGATCCACCCGCCTCGGCCTCCCAAAGTGCTGGGATTACAGGCGTGAGCCACTGCACCTGGCCAGAGTATTTTCAAGAATAGTGGTTGCTCACAACTTGACCATCCTGTGCTGCAGGGCAGGCCATGAGCAGCAGTAGAAAGAACACAGCTCTCAACACAGACCAAGAAGGTCTCAGTCTGACCCTGGCCAGGGTCCTTTGCCAGGTGAGTGGCCCTGGGTAAGTGGTTTCACCTCCCTGAGCCTCAGTTTCCTTATCAGCAAAATGTGATGTTTGAAAAGCGCCTAGAATAGAACCTGCGTCTTTACGCAAATGCCATCCCTCCTCATTTGACTGTTGTCAACATTCTGTCACAAACAGTATTTTATTTGATACCCCCCCAAACCTTCTGAGATTCTTGGAACTGGAAAATTTGTTTTTACTTCACTGATCAAGAACTTCTAGTCCCCTAAAGACAATTCACTTCTTAGTGAAGAACATGGATATTTTCAGGAGGACAGTGAGACCTCGGTTTCAAGTCCTAGCTCCACCAAGTGATGTCGCCAACTGATGACATCGTGTAGGTGATTTCACCTCCTTTATCCTCCAGTCTCCTGCTCTGTGCTTTAACACGTCTCCCACTGGCCTGGCTGCTGCATGAGCAACACACCTGGAGATTGCAAGCTCTTTGCAGATTCCAGAAACCAAACAGTCCCCATACTGTGAACTGACGAATGAACTGAGGGACGTCAGAGCACTCAAGGATGTCCACAGAGGAAAAGAACCCCCTTTGTATGTCTAACCAAGAAAGCAGACAACTTCCCCAAGCACCAAGATGTCAGCTGGACTTTCGCAAACTAGCTTTTTCCCTCACAGTCTCACCTTGCTTCCCATGTTCCAGTTTGCCTCCTTTCCCAAGGGATGGGCTCGACTGTTCATGTTAGCAGGGATGGGCATGGGGAGAGGTCACGGAACATGATTCATGTGGTCAAAGGTGTGGCGTCTCAGCAGGATGCCAGCCCAGGTGGCCCATGGCCAGCATGGGAGCTTTCAGCTGTTATCTCAGGCATCAAGATTCATTATAGCCTCCCATATATTAAAGGTGGGGAAAGAATGAAGAAAGGAAGAGAAGGGGAAGGGGAAGGGGAAGGGGAAGGGAAAGGAAGGAAGGAGGGAAGGAAGGAAGGAGGGAAGGAAGGAAGGAAGGAAGGAAGGAAGGAAGGAAGGAAGGAAGGAGGAAGGAAGGAAGGAAGGAAGGAAGGAAGGAAGGAAGGAAGGAAGGAAGGAAGGAAGGAAAAGAAAGAAAGAAAGAGGAAGAAGGAAAGAAAGAAAGAAGGAAGAAGAAGAAAGAAGAAAGAAAGAAAGAAAGAAAGAAAAGAAAGAAAGAAAGAAAGAAAGAAAGAAAGAGGAAAGAAAGGAAAGAAAGAAAGAAAGAAAGAAAGAAGGAGGCTGAAAAGAAAAACAAGTGAGGCTGCAAGCAGAGGAGGAAGGAAGGAAAGAAGAAAGAGAGAAAGAAAGAAAGGAAGGAAGGAAGGAAGGAAGGAAGGAAGGAAGGAAGGAAGAAAAGGAAGAAAAGAAAGAAAGAAAGAAAGAAAGAAAGAAAGAAAGAAAGAAAGAAAGAAAGAAAGAAAGAAAGAAAGAGAAAGAAAGAAAAGAAAGAAAGAAGAGAGGGAGGGAGGGAGGGAAAGAAAGAAGAAGGAAGAGGAGAAGGAAAGAAGGAGGAGGAGGAGGAGAGGAAGAAGAAGGAAGGAAGGAAAGAAGGGGAATGAAAGGATGGTGGAGCCTGAAATGGAAAATGGACGGAGCCTGAGGTCTCAAAAATTTATTTCATAGAACAACAATTCTGTAAGTGCCCCCTCAAAACAAGAATTTCTGGGGTTCAAAAACTCTAAGAAACAGAGCCTGCCTTACCCCTTTTTGGTGATGCCCATTTGTATATTAAAGGGTCTGAGACGTCCTGCAGAAGAGAAAACTCTTCCATCTTCTTACTAGACTGTAAATCTCAAGCAAGGATTTTTGTTTATTTTACTCCCTCTCGTGCTTACAACCCTTAGAACACTGGTGTATAATAAATAATAATATCTGTTGGATGAATGAATAAGTGAACTTTCTTCAACCCAGTGTTCCCCAAACTTCTATCACAGAACCTTTTTCTATTTCTCAGAGCAGCCCTAGGCATCCCTGAAACGCAGCCCTCCAAGGAACTCACCAACTGGAACTCTCCACTCTGTCCGGCCTTCTGATCCAGGTGCCTATCTGTGGCGTTTCAAGCCCACGCAGCAGGTCTGGGGTCTGGACATGCTCACGGGGCACACAGCTGCACTGCAGTGGAAATGGTGTCAGCTCCTCTCTCGGGGCATTCACGGTTTTTGACACCCACCCTTAAGAGCTTCTGTGGTTCTGAAGTTGGAAGGGTAGGTGCCTCAAACAAGGGGCACCCGGGCCCTCCAGGAGGGCTCTCCAGCCCCTCCCCAGGATGCAGGATTTCAGCCTGCATCACATCAGAGCACATGGGACATTGTGAAACACCAACCAGCCCACAGGTGTCACTTTTCACTCCTCCCTCTCTCCCAAGGCTGCTCTTCAAAAGCACCACTCCCAGCCGTCCATCTACTTGGCCTCCTGCACAGGCTGAGGACCATGGGCTTCGTGTGCCCAGCATCCTCCTCTCTCACTTGTTCTGGTCCCTTTGGGCAACTCCAGCTGTCTATCCGGCCTTGGCAGAGTGTCTGTCATGATCCCCCCCTCCACCTGCTCCCCTCCAAGAGCCAGACGGGCCAGTGGATGGCCCGGGCTGGACATTAGGGCACCCATTGCCCTTGACTCCACAGACGTTTTTAGGGAAAGGGCGCCTGACCAAGCAAAAGTGGTCAGAGGTTTCCCTGGAATCAATGGTGGGAAATGGGGAAAAAGAAATTCTCTTTCCTCTGGATTTGCGGCGCCAGGAAGAGGTAGGTCAGGGCTGCCGGTGACTCACTCAGCTGACACTTTCACAGCACAGAGCTGAGCAGAGCCAAGTGATGGAGGGAGACGCCCAAATGACCCTGTTTGAGCCCCTGCTGTCAACTAGTTCCACCCGTCTCCCAGGTCGGTGACTGTGGCAGGCTGGCAACCAGCTGCCCCAGCCTCGTTTCTGATTCCCTTTCCTCTGGCTTCTCTTATAGAGGCAGAAACTGCTCACAGCTCAGTTTTCCAAGCCTTGATGAAGCTAAGGGTACCCTTGTGAACCAGCACAGCCAAACTGTGTCACTTGGCCACCACACTCCACTTTCACACCTGTCCACACCACCCTGTGTGTGGTGCCTTTGTGGCTCCTCCCAGAGAGAGGTAGAGTCTATTTCTCCACCTCTTTTTTTTTTTTTTTTTTTTTTTTTTGAGACAGAGTCTCACTCTGTTGCCTGGGCTGGAGTGCAGTGGCACGATCTTGGCTCACTGCAACCTCTGCTTCCTGGTTCAAGCTATGCTTCTGCCTCAGCCTCCCAAGTAGCTGGGATTACACACACGTGCCACCAAGGCCGGCTAATTTTTGTAGTTTTAGTAGAGACAGGGTTTCACCTTGTTGGTCAGGCTGGTCTCAAACTCCTGACCTCAAATGATCTGCCTGCCTCAGGTGTGAGCCACCGCGCCCAGCCTGTTTCTCCACCTTTAATCTCAGCTGACCTCACAACTTTGGGGCAATAGAAGGTGGGAGGAGTGACACTGTGCCAGACCTGAGCCTAGGTCTCAAAAGAGCTTTTGGGTATCTCTGCTCCCTCTGTCGAACCCCAGCCCAGCCACCATGTGAGCAATCCCAGACTAGCCTGCTGGAGGAAGGGAGACATCCCAGCAGCTGACAACTCGCCAACGCCAGCCACGTGAGAGGGCCATCCTAGATCGGCCGGTCCCAATGGACCACCAGCCTTTCGCAGACACATGACTGAGCCCAGCTGAGATCAGCCAAGCCAGCCTTAAATCAGCAAAACTTCCGAGCTGGCCCATAGTCTCATCAGCGACAATGTGTGGTGGTTTTTAGCTGTTAGGTTTGGGGATGATTAATCACACGGAAACAGATCACGATATGGAAACATTATCAGAACTGCCTGTGGCACCTCCTTCCATTTTTCTGTTTTTGTTTTTTTCCTTCCTATGGGTAGGGGCTAGGAATTGGCAGCTGCCTCACAACTGCAAGACAGCAGGCTGGGGACGATGGGGCAGAAAGACAGGAGGGGTTGCTGAGCGCTCTCTCCTGCCCTGGACTGCCTGCCTCTGAACTTTTTTTTTTTTTTTGGAAACAGAGTCTTACTCTGTAGCCCAGGCTGGAGTGTGGTAGCAAAATCTAGGCTCACTGCAGCCTGCAGCCTCCACCTCCTGGGTTCAAACAATTCTCCAGCCTCAGCCTCCTGAGTGGTTGGGATTACAAGCACGGGACACCACACCTGGCTAATTTTTGTATTTTTAGTAGAGATGGGGTTTCACCATGTTGGTCAGACTGGTCTCAAACTCCTGACCTCAACTGATCCCCCCGTCTCGGCTGCCCAAAGTGCTGGGATTATAGGTGTGAGCCACCGCGCCTGGCCCTACCTCTGAACATTATGTGAGACAAAGAAAACCTTTATTTATGCCAACCGTAGTCAGAGTTTTTATTTGTAGCCAAACACATTTCGGATACAATCAATAAATTACCTTGCTTGCTCAAGCTAGTTTTGAGTTGGATTTATGATCTTAACCAAAACAGCCCCTTTGTGTGTTCCTGTTCATCGGTTGCTTTATTTGGGGGGTAGCTCTATAACATGTAGTTTTTATAAAACCGCAGGTTTATAAAATGTAATTTTTCATGACTCTTCTGATTTCTCTTTAGCCCACAGACAGAGGAACCACACTGGTTTGGGGTCACAGAGAGAAAACTCAGAAGCAGTGCTATGGTGTTTGCAGTATGAGGGCTATACATGTTGGAATATTCCCAGGTAAGAAAACTAACAGGTATTCTCATAGAGGCCTCCAAGGGGTCAGAAGACTACTCCAGGGATCCTATTTCTCAGGTCTTTGGTGGTGCCTCATGCCGAGGAAGCAGTGCCTGGCCATGCCCTGGAGAGTGAGTAATTGAGATACGCACCAGAAAGATCTCCGTTTGCGAATACCCCACTATGTCTTCTGAAAGTTCCAGGTGACTGATAGTTTTATCTTATCTTATCTTATCTTATCTTATCTTATCTTATCTTATTTTATCTTATCGACAGAGTTTTCACTCTTGTTGCCCAGGCTGGAGTGCGATGGTGCAATCTTGCCTCACTGCAACCTCCACCTCCCGGGTTCAAGCGATTCTCCTGCCTCAGCCTCCAAGTAGCTGGGATTACAGGCGCCCACCACTATGACCAGCTAAGTGTTTTTTTTTTTTTTTTTTTTTTTTGTATTTTTAGTAGTGACGGGTTTCACCATGTTGGTCAGACTCATTTTGAACTCCTGGCCTCAGGTGATCGACTCGCCTCGGCCCCCCAAAGTGCTGGGATTATAGCCGTGAGCCACCGCACCCGGCCTGATAGTTTCATTTTAATTGTCTACTGCATAGTTCATCTCTGCAAAACTTTCTCTATCTGGTCCAGAGTAGGAAAGAGCGCAGAAAATGTCTGTCCGGTGAGGGAAGGAACAGAGAGTTGAGTTGAAAAGGACGATGTTTCTCTCTGTCTCCGCTGGTTTGTGACACACTCTCTCTCTCCACCTCATTTTCTCTCTCGGGAGCACGGAGAAGCAGATGAGTGAGGGAAGGAACAGAGAGTTGAGTTGAAAAGGACGATGTTTCTCTCTCTTCGCTGGTTTGTGACACACACACTCTCTCTCTCCACCTCATTTTCTCCCTCTCTTGGGAGCACGGAGAAGCAGATGAGCTCCTGCCCCTGTCGCTAGGTGATCCCCCAATGCTCCTGGGAGCTAAAAAATGACTCACTCACCAAGCAAAGATTGCAAGCTAAACACAGGAGGATGCATCAGAACAGGGCGCAGACTCTGCCTTAGGGAAGCCCGCAGCCTGCGGGAGCACAGCTGTGCAGACAGACGATGGCAAGGCAGCGCTGAGTCCCTCAGAGAAGAACACACAAGCGTGAGTCCTGAGGAGTAGCTCCAAGCCCAGCCCACGGCAGGCGGGGAGCAAGGATGCTCTCCCAGAATAAGCAAGGCCTAGTGAATCTCTGAGGTTAAGTAAGACTTCATGAGAAAGAAGCGCTGGTAAGAGAAAGAAATACCGTATGCAAAGATGCAAGTCCAGGAAGCAGTTCAGTGATTCTGGGGCTCCACATGACCCAGAACAGTGGGGAAGAGGGTTGAGGACAGGAGCAGCCTTGCAGGGGCTGGCTGCGGGGCTGAGTGCTGCTGGCTGACATAAGTCCCCTCACAGCCTTTAAAGAGGGACCATCTTCTGTCTACAGCAAAATCCCCAGGGAAGGGCTCTGATGGGCCCACTTTGGTTCACAGGCCCATCCCTGAGGCGGGGGAAGAAGCAGTGGTTTTCAAAACTTGGCTACATTTTATTTATTTATTTTGAGATGCAGTCTCACTCTGTCACCCAGGCTGGAGTGCAGTGGCATGATCTCAGCTCACTGTAATCTCCGCCTCCCAGGTTCGGGCAATTCTCGTGCCTCAGCCTCCCAAGTAGCTGAGACTACAGGCACCTGCCACCACGCCCGGCTAATTTTTGTATTTTAGTAGAGACCATGCCCGCTCAAAACTCCTGACCTGGCTGGGCGAGGTGGCTCACATCTGTAATCCCAGCACTTTGGGAGGCTGAGATGGGTGGATCACAAGGTCAGGAAATCGAGATCATCCTGGCTAACACGGTGACACCCCATTTCTACTAAAAATACAAAAAAGATTAGCTGGGCGCGGTGACAGGTGCCTGTAGACCCAGCTACTCAGGAGGGTGAGGCAGGAGCATCACTTGAACCCGGGAGGTGGAGGTTGGAGTCAGCCGAGATCGCGCCACTGCACTCTAGCCTGGGTGAAAGAGCAACACTCTGTCTCAAAAAAAAAAAAAAAAAAAAAAGGAAAAGAAAAGAGTTAAGGGCTGCTGTGATCAGGGGAAGGAAGGCTGGGCAAACAGAAACCAGCAGCAACAGATCCACTTCACCAGGAGCTCATGCTGGCATGGGCCAGCTGAGGCCACTGCAGGCACGGAGCCAAGGAGACTGATAGGATGGCAAGGGGTCTGGCATAGGCTTCCAGTTCCTCGATCCAGATTGAGATCCTACCAGGAGGGTCTTTGCAAAGCTCAGAACTTAGGTCACTCAAGAGGGGGCCTGGCCATCTCTTCCTGCCCAAGAGGGTGGCTGGGGTGCTACACGAAGCCCTGGCACAGGAGGTAGCCACTGTGAGCCCAAAGCCAGCTCTACCCTCATGCAGCCCCGTGCTGCCCTTCTCCTGGGGTCCTCAGTCTTCCTGCCCATAAATAAAGCTTTTCCAGCAGCAATAGCCTCTGACCTTTACTAGGTCTAGCCTGGTGGCCCAGCCCCATCCATCCACCCAGGGCAGATCCGTAACAAGTCCTGGAAAGGAGTCTGAGCACATCTCACTCCTGCTCTCCTGGGGAGTGGCCCAGACGAAATCTCAGATGAGGAAAAGGGGACGATTTGGAAAGACAAGAGAATGAAGTAACCAAACGAATGTTTTGAGCAAAAATTCAAAATTCTGTGTAATTGGAAGGCAATATTTATACCAACCATGGACACAACAGCAATGATAGGTCAAGGAACACAGGCTTCCTTAATAGGGGTGAAAAAGGACACGATTTATAAACTGGCAGGCCTTAAATTTTGGCCACAAGGGCCTGGCAGAGCAGCTGTCACCAACCCGAGACTGCAGCGTTACCATGAGGCCGAGTCCTTACTGTGCCGGACACTGGTGTTCTGGGGTCCCAGGGTCTCTTGGCCTGGGCTTTTACGATCTTGCTGGGCCGAGAAAACAGATTCTCTTGCTGATAGCACCGGTGGTCAGGCTGGGGGCCAGCCATCAGCAGATGGCCAAGCTGACATTATTTGTTATTTAAATTAATTGTCAAGCGTCTCGTTTTAATTCACCTGAAGTGACCTCGCTTTGCAAATTGTAATTAGCCAGAGAGAGAGAGGGCACAAGAGCCCGGTACAGTCTTCCATCTATCTAACAAGACCTAACAAGGTCATCCGCGTGTGGGAATCAAGAGACGCAAATGGCTGCTTCGAGGGAACTCACGGAGAAAACAATTGCCTGGAGATGAGTTTGTGCGTCTGAAAGGGTGTGCGTTGCGGGAGAGGATCTCCACGCCCAGCCTGTCCGCATTGTGAATGCTCATCACGTCTTCCTGCCTGGGCCTTCAGCTTTATTTTTGTGTGTTACTAAGTCTTGGGTTCAGAGGGAGATCCAGAACTCAGTGGCCCACACTGGTGGCCAGTATGGGATCTCTCTCTGTGGGCACTGAGCCTTGGCATTGCAGATTCACTCTGTGAAGCTCTGGACCTAATTGGGGACCTAATGCATCCAAGTATGGCCTTTCTGTTCCTTTGAGAGGCACTATGCCTTCCAAGAAATCCGTTTGTCCCCCCTGGATGACACAGGATATGACCCCTCCTCCAGGAATCAAGCCCACTTGTTCCCTCGGGATTTGGTCATGTATTGATGCCCTGTTCAGCAACTACAGTCATGTGCTATATGACGTTTCAGTCGATGACAGACCGCATATATGACAGTGGTCTCGTCGGATGATAATACTGCATTTTTACCGTCCATTTTCTATGTTTAGACACACAAATCCTTACCATTGTGTTACAGTCACCTACAGTCTTCCACACAGTGCCACAAGTGCAGGTTAGTAGCCTAGGACCCACAGGCTAGACCATGAAGCCTAGGTGGGTGGCAGCCTCTACCATCTAGGTTTGTGTGAGTACACTTTTATGACATTTGCACAAAATCGCCTAGCAACACACTTCTCAGAACGCATCCGCATTGTTAAGCGACACATGACTATACTTAAGAGCACGGTCAACAAGCCAGGGTCTGGGCCGGGTGTGGGGATTCAGTAAGAAGCAAGACTGGCTTGGTCCTTCAGGACACAGACAGTTCAGGGGACAAGTACTTACAACTGCAATGAATGTTGTGAGTGGTAAGCACACAGTGGGGCAAAAGCGTGGACTGGAGGGAGTGATCGGGGGCCCAGACTCCCTAAGGAAAAGTGACTTGTAAGCCACACCCCCAAGATCAGGAGGAGGGGATGGAAGAGCCTCCTGGGCTCAGCTAGCGTTACCCTGAAGGCCTAGTCCTTACTGTGTTGGGCACTGAGACTGGCATGTTAGAGGAACTGCTTTTCGCAGCTGAACTTTGGACTCAACAGGGGAGAGGAAGTAGAAGAAATAGAGCCAGTTTTGGTAGGCCTTGTAAGCATGAGCCCTTTGGCTTCATTCTGACAATAACAGGAGACCATGAAAGTATTTTGGAGGAATTGCCTTTTCCTGTTGGTTCCAGAGCGATCCTTTTGGTTCCATGATAGTGATGGATTGTAGGGGGTGGATGCAGGGGCAACGCCAGCATTGAGATTGGCTCCTTTTGGATACTCAATTGCTATTTCAGATTATTCAGCTACTTTTGAGTAGAATAAAAGAGCTGGGCCACAAAACATCAATTGTGAAAAGTGGAGAAGCATGACATAAATTAAGGAATTATTGGGTGAAATCTGGCTTGAGGGAAATAGATAAATCAGGAGGACACCTGGTGTAACAACCAACCTCAAAATTTTCAAAGGCAAAACACCATAAAAGTTTAGTTTTGCTCATACAACCATCCCCCAAGGGCGTTTCTGGTTATAAAGCTCTCTGGAATGGCTCTCCTCTAGGGAGGGACTTGGGGATCCAAGCTCCTTCTAGCTTGTGGTGCTGTGGGATTCTCTGCATCTGGCCAGCAGATGATGTAAGAATGTGGAGATTCACATGAGGAGGTTTTCACAGATCAGGCCTGGAAGCAGAATATGTCAGCTCCATCCACATTCTATTGACCAGAACCTGATGACAAGCCTGCACCTCACTGCAAGGAGGCTGGGCAATGCAGGCTTCCTCTGATCCCAAGAGGAAAAGGGAAATGGTTTCAGGGGAAATTAGCTTCTCTCTGCCACAGAGGAGCTGCCACTGGGAAACTCAGAGCCAGAGAGGAAAAGTCGCCTGCTGATGGTTACCCTTCAGGTTGGTGACAGCAAGGAGACCAGAATCTTACAATCTTGATCCTCAAATCCATCATTTGCCCCTTTTCTGTAGTGGGCATGCTTATCAATGTGGGGTGAGGTCATGCTGCTCTGAAGTGTCAGGACATAGAAAATCAGTCCAGCAAGCTTTTATGAGAGCCTGCTATTGCAACTGGTAGAAAGATAACAAATAGGCCGGACTCGGTGGCTCACTCCTGTAATCTCGACACTTTGGGAGGCTGAGGCGGGTGGATCATGAGGTCAGGAGATGGAGACCATCCCGGCCAACATGGTGAAACCCTATCTCTAATAAAAATACAAAAATTAGCGAGGTGTGATGGTGCGCACCTGTAGTCCCAGCTACTCAGGAGGCTGAGGCAGGAGAATCACTTAAACCCAGGAGGTGGAGGTTGCAGTGAGCTGAGATCGCACCACTGCACTCCAGCCTGGGCAACAGAGCAAGACTCAGTCTCAAAAAAAAGAAAAAGAAATAAAGAAATAAAGAAATAAAGAATTAAAGAAGGAAGGAAGGAAGGAAGGAGAAAAGAAAAGAAAAGAAAAGAGAAAAGAAAAGAAAGAAAGAAAATAAAGAAAAGAAACCACAAATATATGATTTTTTGCCTTCAAGTAGCTCACTGTTTCCCAGGCAAAGGGGAACATGTGCCAGGGGCATTCAGAGTAGAAAGGAAATGGTATCTGGTCCCTTAGGAGACAACTGTGAGCTGAGCCTCAAAGGGCAGGCAGGGTTTTTGTGTTTGTTTCAATTTTATTGTCTTTCTGGGGTTTTTTGTTATTGTTGCTTTTTTGGTTTTTTTGTGCTTTTTCTGGTTTTCACGGAGGTGCCATTTGGGCTATAGGGCCCTGGCACAGTTAAGGACATTAAATATTTATCCACGACCCAGTGTGACCTCTCCTGGATGTCTTAGAGATATCTCCTCTCGCATCCTGCGTCTTGCATCTCATAGGACAAAAAGAAGCCCCGCCATCTCTTGAGGCTACTCCAGCAGTGTAGTTTGGAGGATCAGGGACTCTGAGACCACCAGGGTGTCCATTGCTGAAGAAATGCATGAGAAGAATGTGGTGAATTCTCACCATGAAAAAACATTGTGCATGGTTATAAGCAACTATTACAGACTATTGAATATACTTTGGTGCTAAGAGAAGAAAGAAGAAGAAGAAAAAAAAAAAGACTGAGCGCTACAGCACAGAATTAGTCATGTTAATTAAAAGCATATATACACAGAATAGCACAACATGTTTCATAAGGATGCATGCATATTTAAGAACATATATCAAATATATTAGTGAAAATGCCCATGGGGGAAACAGGATGGTGGTGGGAATCAGGGATAAACGAGAAAGAAGTTAAAAAACAAAAAAGAAACCTAACACCACAAAAAAGGTTGTGTGCAGTTCAACAGTGAGAATGTGCCAGGAGCTGGGAGATGAGAACCTTTGCTCTCTGTAGCTGAGTCTGATAAAAACAGAAAGATGGCTAGGCCAGTGGCTCACGCCTGTAATTCCAGCACTTTGGGAGGCTGAGGCAGGCAGATCACCTGAGGTCAGGAGTTCAAGACCAGCCTGGCCAACATGGTGAAATCCTGTCTGCACTAAAAATACAAAAATTAGCTGGGTGTGGGGATGGGCGCCTGTAATCCCAGCTGCTTGGGAGGCTGAAGCAGGATAATGGCTTGAACTCGGGAGGCAGAGGTTGCAGTGAGCCGAGATCACGCCACTGCACTCCAGCCTGGGCAACAGACTGAGACTTCCGTCTCAGGGGGAAAAAAAAAAGAAGAAAGAAAAGTGCAGTGGTTTCTCTGTGTTGTTTAAGTTTGTATATCTTGGATTTCAGGTACATCTCTTTTCTTTCAAGCACTTGGTCACCATTTGATGTTATCCCTCTGTGAACTCCCTAGTGATATTCTTTGACCATTTGTATTGAATGTCCTAGGGTTTGTACTGAATCTCCTGGGGTCGTATTGAATCTCCTGGAACTCCTATTGATTTGAAGGAGTTCTTTGTCTATTATAGACAATAAGCTTTTTCTGATTTAGACATTAAAAGTCTTCTCCCAGCTTGACATCTGTTTGCCTACTTGTCTTTGTTTTCCTCTGCTGAACAGAAATCCTAAATTTTGATGTAGTTGACTCTAACCATGTTTTGCCTTATTGTTTGTGCCTGTTCGGTCTTAGGAAGTCTTGTTCTACTCCCCAAGTCAAAAACCCATTCTTCCCAATTTTCTTCCATTCCCTTTAGAGTTTTAACTTTATCTCTTTAATCTGTCTGGATTATGAGATGTAAGGCAGGCTTTAGCTGTATTTTTCCCCCCTACTTTAGGCTTATTTTTCAGATACTAAGGGATCTCTCCTTTCCTCATTGTCCTGTGGCACCCCCTTTTCCATAGACTGTTAGCAAGTTCCCGAGCCTGTGGGAGCCTCACTCCAAGTGCTGTAGTCCGTACCACTGGCTGTTGGCTTTTTCTTTGCCCTTAATCACATTGTTTTTCTCTGTGGCTCTGCAGTGTGTCTTAATATGAAATATTTGTGCTTTAAAAAATCTAAATGGGGCCGGGCACGGTCGTTCACACCTGTAATCCCAGTACTTTGGGAGGCTGAGGCGGCCAGATCACCGGAGGTCAGGAGTTCAAGACCAGCCTGGCCAACACGGAGAAACCCCGTCTCTACTAAAAATACAAAATTAGCCAGGCATGGTGGGGCATGCCTGTAATCTCAGCTACTTGGGAGGGTGAGGCAGGAGAATCGCCTGAACCCAGGAGGCAGAGGTTGTGGTGAACGAAGATCGTGCCATTGCACTGCACTCCAGCCTGGGCAACAAGAGCAAAACTCTGTCTAAAAAAAAAAAAAAAAAAAGTCTAAACAGGGAAAGGGCAACCCAAGGTAGTAGAGTACCACACATAAGCCAAGACCTGGAAACCTCTTCCCCCAACTCTTTACTTAACCAGCTCCTTCTTACCTTGAGTCCTTGACCTGAACGTTCCCTCCCGAGAGAAGCTGGACCTGCTTGCCTTATATAAAATGCCCTCATCACTCCCTATTGCAGTCCTGTAATCTCCTGCATATGCAACACACACACTTTGTAATTTAACATGCAGCTGCTTATTGATGGTCTGTTTTCTTCACCAATCAGCAAACTCTCCAAGGGCAGAAAGTCATTTTGTCTTCCTGCCCAGCACACCCGCAGGGCCACACCGAGAGTTAGTTTACGCTCTAGGTTAAGCACATCACATGTGTTGGCTCATTAATCTCCCATCCCAGCTCTACGAGATGGGTCCTATTATTCTCTCCATTTTATAGATGGGGAAAATGCGACACAGAGAGGTTTAGCAAATTGCCTAACACCACACAGCTGGAAAGTAGATGAGCTTGGATTTGACCCCAAACAGTCTGGCTGGGGAGTTCATGTTCATATCCGCTTGCTATACCACCTCTCCATACCACATTCATAGGGTGCACAGTAACCGAATGAAAGAATGAACAAATGCAGGGAAGAACGGGAAGGTGGACCGGATGATTCCAACAGCATTAGCAAACACATTTGGGTGCAGCTTCCATTTCTAAGTTGTCATGCTCTAAAAAGAGTTATTTTGCCTCTAAGATGATGATTTTAATAAATTATAGAAAATTCTTTGGCTATTGCTTTTTACGTTATGACCTGGGTGGAGCACAGGAGAGTGATGAATGACTTTTTAAATTTCTTCACATTGGGTTAAGGAACTCTCCAAGACAAGACCTCATGTAGAATGTATAATTAATTATTATTCACACTTAATACAGTTAGATAATGTGAACACATACTTTCCATTAATTTATGTGGCTGATTCCTCATCATTTTCCCATAGGTATAGTTCACTGATTTCTCGAGTTATTAAAAATTAAAATTCATATTAGGGAGTTACAGGAGCCTGGTGTCCCTATGCCTATTTTTAGTCTAAAGTCACAAGCTGGGTGGGAGCTTAACGCAACTGCTTCCTTTGGACAATTATTTTGTTGTTGTTGAGATGGGGTCTTACTATGTGGCTCAGGCAGTTCTCAAAGTCCTGGCCTCAAGCAATCCTCCTGCCTTGGCTTCCCAAAGCCCTGAGATTATAGGTGCCAACACCGTGCCTGGCCTTATTTATTTCTTTATTGACAATTCTGAATTAAAGCATGTGGATGCATTTACTCTTTTATTTGTTAATTCCTCAAAGGTTGACCAGTGACAGTTGATTGGTGACAATCCTGGGCCCACATGCTTGGAGGGCTACAGGGAAGACCAGCAGGTGTCTGTTCCCAGTGAGCCCAGTGCCTGCCGGGGAAGGTGGACAACGACCAGCTGCTGAGTGCTACCCAGGAGGCTGGGGACGAAGGGTACCTGGCCTAGACTGGGGAGGGGGCAGGAGAAGCTGACGTCCGAGCTGACCTTTGGAGGGAGAGTGGGAGTTAGACAGATGGAGAAGGGAGGGAAAGGCATTCCAGGAGCAGAAACAGCATGTGCAAAGCATAGGAGGCAAGAAAGGCATGGAAGCTTCTAGAAGGCCAAATACTTCAAGGGGGAAAGCACAAACATAGGGCAGTGGGAGTGCATGCTGGAGAGGGGCAGGGGGCATCATAAAGTGCTGAAGAAAAAGAGAGAGGATAGTACTTTCCAGAAACCTCCATACAGGAATCTAAACACTTAGGGTGATCACAGATCCTTGAAGCTCATAGAGACCAACTCACCCATTATAAAGGTGAGAAAACTGAGGCCCACCTGCTTTAAAAACAAAAACAAAAAACCTTCATACCAAATGAATTCATCCCTGCCAAGGTCTCTGGGGCTAATACTCTCCATATGGCAGGGGCATTTACATTCCAGTTCCTGAGCACTACTCAGAAGGGACTTTCAAGAGGCATGACATTGCAGACAGGAGTCCAACACTTCCCGCTGCCCATGCCATCAGGAAGCTCTGCAGGTGGAATTATTCAGATCAGAGAACTGCAGGTGCCCTCCTGGTTACAACACAACCAGAGCCACTCCTGATTCGCATATTCTGCATAACTTTGCATAAAGCATTGACAAGTCTCAGAGCCTGTAAAAATAAAACTAATTAGAGTAGTGTCTTGCCCTAGTATCCAGACTTTGCATCTAAGAGGAGGGGAAGGGTCATCTTTGTCCTCTCTACTGCCCACTTGAATACAGCTCTTGGGGCTGGTGAGGGAGAGAAAGAGCCAAGGACAGTACTGACTTGGAGTCAGGCTGGGTTCTAATCTTAGCATTTCTGTTTCCTATGTGTGCAACCTTGAGAAAACCATGTCACTCACTGAAATCAATAAGGGGCCACCAACCCTATATAGACAAAGGAGTGAGTAGAGGCAAATGCACTCGTATGTCCAGCATGCCTGCCACAATGTCCAACACATATTCAACATTCAGCAAATATTTAGATATGTGGGTCTGATCCAGGTGCAGCAAAATTTCCCACCTAATAATCAATGCCAGAAAATTTTAATCTCATTTCTGAACGAATTTCTTGCCTATACCTCCCAGAAAGGAAATGACCCATATCCCTAAAACCAAAGGGAAATCCCAGGTCCCAAGAAAATCACCATTGACTGCGGAGTTTGTGAAATCGGAACATAAAATCCAACCTAGTGAGAAAACTGAAGCCCAGAACAGGAAAGTAAAAATCAAGGGCTGGAACCCAGGTTTCTCAACTTCCTGCTGGAGTTCCCACAACTGCCCCCCGTAGACCTGGATTGAGGACATTTTTTCTTTTTTCTTTTTTCTTTTTTCTTTTCCTGTTTTGGCAGTCCTTGGGATTCCAACCCCACACAGATAAATCTGGCTAGAGATTCCAAAGATCAATGCTGCTTTCGATACTCTCTCCCTGCGGCAAGCTCACGACATATTTTTTCACAAGTAATAATTAGCGACAGAAATATCTGACCTACTTACAACTCCACAAATACACACACTTGGCTGCCTGCACATCAGCTCCAAGGCCGTCAGAAGGAGCCTGTTTGGGAATAGCTTTTTTTAAGGCGGTTGGATGACACTTCTGCGGTGGGCAGTTTGGGATGCTAATTTCTACCCACCTTACCTTTCAAGACTGGCACTGCCCCTCTGTGCCCTGCCTCCTCGCCATCGAGGTGGCTTTTGAGGCCCTGAAGCTGGTGATTATTTTTACATTCAGTTCCCACAAGCAGAGGGGGCACTGAGTCGTCGTTGGAAAGACAGATTATGCATAGATCTTTTCCGATTTTTCAAAGCCACTTAGGCGACGTTTTGTTTTTTTTTTTTTTTTTAATGCTAAACAAAAAAGGATAGTCTGGTGAATGTCCAGTTGTATAGTGTTAGTTCTGCCCTTGCATTTTGTAAACCCAGCCCTTCAACGTTCGGTCCGAGTTTCCTACTCATCTCCCCTGTATATCTTTACCTCGTCCCGGGAGAACACTCCTCCTTTTCCCTTGCCCTCAAATGCTTTCCTAGAGTTTAAAATGTTCTTAACAAAATTAAACTGTGCAGGATCTGTGGTCCTGGGACGGGGCAGGGACAGGCCAGTGCTGGAAGACCTCAGTCATATGGCCAGAACATTCTGGAGCTGCCCTGTGGGAGGCTGTGGTCCCTTCCAACTGCCTCTCCCAGAACCCCAGCACCACCAACTGTTGGGATTTAGCCTTCAAGCAACACCCGCTGTACTGCTACCTGCTAGTGAGGCATGGTGCAGGCTGGTGACAGTAGCGAGAGCACCTTAATTGAGTTCCGTAAGTGTTTATGGGGTACCTGCTATTGAGCCTGGAGACGCGGTGAATAAGACCTGTCCTGTCCTTTCCAGTGCAGTTTATGGCTTTGGGCTGCCTTAAGCTGCCAGCGAAAGAAACCCAAGCTACCAGGGCTTTAAATATCCCTGAAACTAAATAGATTCAGGAAATGTGTAGTGAATGACCGGAGGGGAGAATATGGCACAGGATGGGAGACGGGAGGGGACTTCCTCCAGCCAGCGGACATCAGAGAAGGGTTCGTGGGAGACACGCACCTGCACCCTATCTTATTAGTGTTTTCCAGGTGGGGATGGGGTCAGAGGGAAAGGCCACTGCAGCCCAACGGAGCAGCTTGTGCAAAGGCAGAAAGGTCAGTGGAGAACGTGGAGCGTTTGGGAAGCTGCATGAAAGTCAAAGGCAGTGTGGAAACTGAGGTTGGAGTGGGAGGTATGATGAGACTGGAAGGAACTTTGGAGAACATGGAAAGGATTCAGACTCTAACATTAGGGCAAAGGGGAATCAGTCAATTGCTTTAAGAAAGGAGTCACATGATTCAGTTTGGACTTTATAGGTTCCTAGTGACAAGCACCATCTGGATGAGAAAAAAAATAGGAAGATTCTTCACAACTCTCCCACTCCCCATTCCCCAACCCAGGGCCCACGCCAGCCAGGACACTGGTATCAGGGCCCATGCCAGCCAGGACACTGGTAGCTGTCCTTCTCTAACCTTCCAAAGGTACACAAAAGTTAAAGAATGAGCCCGGGTGCGGTGGCTTATGCCTGTAATCCCAGCACTTTGGGAGGCCGAGATGGGTGGATCACCTGAGATCAGGAGTTCGAGACCATCCTGGTCAACATGGCAAAACCCCGTCTCTACTGAAAATACAAAAATTAGCCGGGCATGGTGGTGCATGCCTATCGTCCCAGCTACTCAGGAGGCTGAGGCAGGAGTGGCTTGAACCTGGGAGGCAGAAGTTGCAGTGAGCCAAGATCGTGCCACTGCACTCCAGCCTGGGCAATGGAGCGAGACGCTGTATTTTAAAAAAAAAAAAAAAAAAAAAAAGGTGAAGAATGAGAACACTGGCAACAATGCAGCACTTTTGGGAGGTCAAGTCCTAGTGGGGCAGGAGGAGGAGGAAGCAGGAGAAGGTTGCTGTGGCAGTGCCTCCGGAGGCACAGTTCTGCCATCCTACATCAATCGACGTACATGGCAACCTGCACAGCTCTCTCTGTGGGTGTGGGGTTGCCTGTCTGCTTTGCACTTTTTTAAAAACTAAACAGATCATGTTTACTGCGATTTTATATTTGCTAATGTTTTAGAAAAGATATATGCTGGCGTTATGTGACTAATGAAGACCTGTAAGCATTTCAGTGGCATTCTCTACTTGTTATGATGTTGTGCACGTTCCCCAGTTTGAGATGAGAAGTTAGTTTGCCTTCCTTCTTTTCTTCTTGAACTTTATTGATATCATCTGAGGCTTGGGGATCCAGGCTATAATTGTTACATTATTGGCCTTTTGTCATATAACTACCCTTATAATTATACATTTGGATTTTTTTGTATTCTGTTGTTGCCAGATTTATAATAATTTAAAATTCTGTCTGTTTTAACTAAAATTGGTGTTGTTGCCCATTCTTTTTTGTTTTGCTTTGTTTTTGTTTTTGTTTTTGTTTTTTTAAGACGGAGTTTTGCTCTTGTGGCCCAGGCTGGAGTGCAATGGTGGGATCTCAACTCACTGCAACCTCCGCCCACAGATTCAAGCGATTCTCCTGCCTCAGCCTCCGGAGTAGTGGGGATCACAGGCATGCACCACCAAGCCAGGCTAATGTTTTTGTGTTTTTAATAGCGGTGGGGTTGCTCCATGTTGGTCAGGCTGGTCTCGAAGTCCCGACCTCGGGTCATCCACCTGCCCCGGCATCCCAAAGCGCTAGGATTACAGGCATGAGCTACCGCGCCCAGCCACCAGTTCTTTTTATATCATGATTTCTTCATACCTGTGCTCTTAATTTTGTTTCATCCCTCAATAGGTTGGAGTACTTCCTTAAGTAATTTTTTTAAAAAGAGGTACAGAGGTAGTATATTTTCTGAGCCATTGCATGTCTGAGAATAAATTTCTTTTGCTTTCTTACTTAAATGCAAGTTGGCTAGGTCTAGAAATCTTGGCTTACAATATTTTCAAACTTCTTAGATGCTTTGCCGTGGTCTGATAATGGCTGTGGAGTGAAGTAGTTTGGAAAAGCACAGATTAAAGTCCTAGACTGCCTATGGCCAAATAACAGCTCCGTCATCTGCTGTGTGACATTGGGCAGATTACTTAACTTCTCTGTGTCTCAGCTTGATCTGTTAGTGGAGATGACAATGACAGGACCTATCTCATAGGAGGATAGAACGAGCGAATGTGTGTACAGCACTTAGTTCATGCCTGGGACATAGTAAGCCCGATGTGCATGTTCACCCCTATCAGTTGACCATTTAGGATTGCTCTCCATCCCTTCCTCCCCACATCTTTTGTATATAGCTGCCTTTTCTGCCTGGATAATTTTTAGGACTTTTCCTTTTGCTTTCTAATTTGAAAATTTTGCCACCACGTTGCCTGGAATGTAGAGAGTCCTTCTGATCTGCACACACATTCCTTTTTTAGCTCAGAAGAGTTTCTTGGTATTGCCTCTTTGACTACAATGTTTGTTTCTCTTGTTCTGAAATCTCATTCATGAACACCATTTTTTCATTCACTGGTCATCTCTTCTTTCTTCCCTATTTCTTCAAAATGATCCTATTATCAATCATCATTTTAATGTATTTTTTTCCTCTGCACTCTTCCTCCAAATCACCAATTCAATGATCTGAGGCATCAGTTAGGTCTGCTGTGACGACCACCAGGGTGGCCATTGTGCTTTTCTGTTTTCCTTGCAACCTGTCCTTGTCTCTCTCACCTACCTCCTTTTCCATCTCATCTTGTTGCTTTCTGCAGGCTTTCTACCTTCTTCTGCTCTACTGAGGATGGCTGAAATGACCTGTGGTGGGTCATTTTGGAGGTTTGCTCACCCACCGTTTCCCTTGTACTACAATTGTTTCATCCACAGCATCCATGTTGGTTTTTTCCTTCCTAATTCATCTGCACATGAGGCCAGATGATGGATCAGCTCTCTCTCCATTGACTGGTGATCTCCTCCAGCCCTTCAGTGGGAGGGGAAGTTGACGTTTGCAAATAGCAGTCAAATTTCCAATTGCTAGCAAATTTCCATGTAGTAAAACTCTGATCTTCTGTGACTTCCTCCTACCTCCATCATCTACGTCTCTGTATTTTGAGTGAGGTTGCCATGCACGTTGGACCAAGGTTGGGCAGAAGTTCCTTGTGAAAGCACTTTGGGCTTCTGTCTCAGTGCCCCCATGTCAGTTGCCTCCAAGGCCCTGGCAAATGCAAGCATGACATCTAAAGAGGCTGCCCCTCCTCCCCACTCAGCCTCCTCCTTATGGTAGGAGACCCCAGAGCTTCGGTGACATCCATTTACATTGGTAAAACAAATAGTCACATAACATGAGCAGAGAAACACCATCTTTCCTTTAATCCCCTGCAGGGCCAGCGGTTTGCTAATTCTGCTTCTCTTAGGCATAGGGTACAATGTGCCTACCCCTGCTGGCACATGCGTTCAGGGTGTGGCTGCCTGCTACCTCCCAATTCTTCCCCTGGCACCAGCCTGGGGAAAGCCATAACACCAAGGGGCTCAGAACTGATGCCCTGGTCACCTGCTCCTTCAAGGTGGCTCAGATCAGTGTGATGCCATCTTTCTAAATCCATCCCTACAGAAGAGGTCCTCTATTTATGGTACTGGAGTCACCTGTGACAAGGATTCTTGGCTTGCCCAAACTTTAGTCAGACTCCTGAACCTTCTCCTAGGCCCATCTGTGCACTTCCTTACGAAGTCCAGTTTTAGCAAAAGAGCCCTGCTAAGTCAGTGTAGCAGCAACCCCCATCCTTGACATCTGATCATCCTCCATATCTGATCAGGTTCCTCACCCACCACCATCCCCCAGAGGATGTCTCATCTCCCTGGCCTGCCTTCAACCGCAATCCCCAGAATCCTGTTAGGTAGGTTTAACCAGAATCCCCCTCACCCTGAAGGTTTCATCTTAGTAATTTTCCACCCACTCACCCCACCCTGCCCCTCGGCTATAAGTCCCACCTGCCCATGCTGTCTTCAGAGTTGAGTCCAATCTCTCCCCCTGTTGCAATGATCCCTATACCTATATCAAGGGTCCTAAGTAAAGTCTTTGTTACCATGCTTTTAACAAGTGTCACTGAAGCGTTCTTCCTTTAACCCCTGCATGAGAACCGCCTGAATCCTGGACCCCATCCTGAAATGCTCCGAGTCACAACCTCTGGTGGGTCTGCCCAGAAGTCTACATTTTAAACAATCCCTCTCTAATTTTAATGCCATATCAAGTTTGAGAACTACCCCCTAATAGGGTCTTGAAGCTCTATTTTTGGCACAACCCACATCCCTTGATGGAAAAAGATTTTGCTCCTAGTCTGAAGCATAGTTCTCACATTGGTCCGTTCGTTGGTGTTAGACTCTCCGCGTTTATCTAAGGGGGATGATTTGGGGGGAGCAGAGGCGGAAGCAGTAACCTTGGGAGCAAAGCATGGGTCATGGCCCAGGCTTTTTTTCTGCCTCTATATCCTCAGGAGACTTTTCCCTGGTAAAACTGTGCAGATACTGTGGCTTGTGTACGGCTCACAGCTCAGGCACAAACAGCGGAGTTCATTAATTCTCATTTCCAGGCACGCCATCATCATCAATCCAGGCAGGCCCCCTCCACACTTTGTTTTATTGAATTCTCTCAGTGCCCCACCCTGCCCCCACCACTTCCTACCAGCACCAGCTCTAGGAGGATGACCAATGGGAGAGATTGCTCAGGCCTGAGGGGTTTCCTGGGACATTGGACTTTCAGAGCTCAAACTGAGGAAGTCCAGTGAGGAAATCCTCCCTCACTCTCACCCCCTCCTTCTTTCCCTTCCTCTCTCCTTTCCTCCCTCCCATATTCATGGGGCACCCGTCTGTGCTGGAGATGAGCACGGTCAGGGCTCTGCCCTCAAGGAGCTCGCTGGGCCGTGGGGCACTGGGGAGTGGAGCGCTCCAGGCAGAGGAGTCAGCCCTGAGAAGGCCTGGAGGTATTGGGTGCAGCAGAGTTGGACAGACAGAATTAATGGGGCATTGGAGAGGTCAGGCCTGCATCCTACTCCAGGCCCCACTCATTACCCACAGCACCTAGCAAAGCCATCCACTTGTTCTAGGGCAGGGCACAAGGCTCAGGGATGACTACATGTTTCCCAGGAGCCCTGTGGATTGGGCCCGGGAGCTTAGAGCTGGAACAAGAACCAGGGAAAGGCTTCAGTCACTGACTGGTGTCATCTGGGAAGTGGCCACAAGGTGGTAGCAGAGGATCAGTGGCATCGCCTGGCTGCAGCCCCAGAGCTCTGATGATCTGACTGTGGCTGCGGCCATAGATAGCTGAGCCAGTCTCTGTGCTAGATCCTGGGACAACATGGTCACAACCCTGATGAATGCAGAGGGGCAGAATCAAGTCAGAAATGCATGTATGTGGGCATGTGTGTAAGTATACGTATGTCCATGCATGTTGTGCTGTATGCATATGCATGCCTGTATGTTTGTGTGTGTGTGTGTGCAATGTGTATGTGTGCATGCATACATGTGTGGACATGGCATACACACTGCTCAGATGGGTGCGCTTACATGTGCACACCTATCTACACATATGCACGCCTTGTGTGCACACGTGTTGTGCATATGAGTGTGAGCATTTGTGTATGTGTTGTGCATACGTATGTGTGCATGGGTCTGTATATATATGGGCATATGTGTGTGCATATGATTCATGCCCATGTGTAGATGTGTGTGTGTGTGTGTGTGTGTGTTGGCTTCCCCATCCCGAGCCTTCCAAGGGTCTGTCTCAGGGATGACAGATGACTGAGGTTCCCAGGAAACCAAGATGACGGACACTAAAGCTGCAGCTGAAGATTGTTCAGGACTCCGCCAAGCAGTCGCCCACAGCCGAAAACTATGGGTGGAAAGCCTGCCAAGTGCTAAGCCACCTGTGCGCTAAGCCGAGCGCAGGGAAATGTACAGCGTGTGGAAGGTGTTGCAACCACCAGCAATACAGTATTTCTGGTGGTCAGGGAAGACCTCTGTGTGAAGTGACCTTTGAGCAGACACAGGAAGGAAGTGAGGGCTCTAGGCAGGTGGATGTGGAGGGAGAGGGTCCAGGTGCTCCCAGGGTGGGGTTGTGTTTGGGGCAATCAAGCAGCAGCAAGGGGTGGGTGAGTGAGTAGGGAGTTGGAGAAATTAAAGTTGGGGGTGGGGGCATGTGATTCTGAAGCCCACCTGGGTCCTGGCTGCCTTTGGCTTCATCTCCGCCCCCTGGCTGCTCCTCCCCTCTCACCTGGACACCTGCAACAGCTCCCAAGCCTGGGGAAGAAGCCCAGAAGCTTCAGGTCCTGATGCAGCCTCATTTTTCCTCCTTCCAAGTCTTGGCGCCACCCTCTCCCCTGCCCCAGCCATTCCCTTCTCTTCTGCTCCTCCCCCTGAATTGGACATCTGAATCCTACTCAACCTTCCCAGCCCACCTCACCCCTCACCTCCTCCAAGAAGCCTTTCCTGCCTTCTGAGCCTCTCACCTCACAGCCCAGGGTGGGTTGGTTCTGTCCCCATGGCCAGTCCATCAGGACTCCCGAGGATAGAGGCCCTCCACAGCACTCTCTCCCCATCCTTTCCAACTCATGGGACAGGAAGCTACACAGTCATCTTGGATGATCTGAGGGGAGGGGACTGTCCAGGATGGTCTACTTGGCTGGGCTGGGAGGAGAGTAGCACACTGGGTTTGTGGCCACCATCCCCGAGGCCCTGGATGTCAAAACTTCTAAATTTTGTCTTCCAGTGTTAAAGGGCAGGCTCTGGAACCACACTGCCTGGATTGAGTCCTAGCTCCACCACTGAGCACTGAGTGATCTTGGGAAAGTTACTAGCCTCTCTGTGCTTTATTTCCCCATGTGCAAAACAAGGATAATAGTAGGGCTGTTGTAGTGTATATGTAAAAAGCACTGAGTTCAGCAGCACATGGCAGAGCTACGACTTACAGAATTATTAGCTACAGTTGTTACTACTAGGTTCAAATCTAGCTGCATCTCTGTGATCTTGGACAAGTCAGTTAACATCTGGACCACCAAAGCCCAGCCACTGTCCCCTGGCATCTCAAGTGTGCTTGTGCACGTGCACACACACACACACACACAATGGATTTTGTTTTGTTTTGTTTTGTTTGAGACAGGGTCTCGCTCTGTCACCCAGGCTGGAGTGCAGTGGCGCGATCTTGGCTCATTGCAACCTCCACTTCCCAGGTTCAAGTGATTCTCCGGCCTCAACCTCCCGAGTCACTGGGACTACAGGCATGTGCCACCACACTTGGCTGATTTTTGTATTTTTAGTAGAGATGGGGTTTCACCACATTGGCAAGGCTGGTCTCAAACTCCTAACCTCAAGTGATCTGCCCACCTCAGCCTCCCGAAGTGTTGGGATTACAGACATGAGCCACCGCGCCCAGCCAATACAAAATGTTTGTTCACTTGTTTACTGTCTGCCTTCCCTATTGCAGACCTGAACGTAAGCTCCATGAGGCAGAGCGTTGGTGCCGTTCATCAGTGAAGCACCAGCTCCCAACAAAGTGTCTGGCAAATGATAGGTGCTCAATCATTATTTGATAAACAAATGAACACACGTGGACTTTCTTCATTTGTCAAACAGGGGATGATCATTCCTGTCTCACAAGGCTGCTGTTGGAAATGAATGAGACCACAACACATGAAAGCCATTCAATTTTCCTCTACGAGTGGGAGAAGCATCTGGGGATGGCTATCTTGGAAGTGGACGCCAGGAGGCAGCAAAGGGCCAAGTCACTCAGGACACACTTAATCCTTGGGAGGATTTCCAACCCACCAGCAAGCAGGCAGAGGGAGCAGAAAAGAGAGGAAGGGGTCCCTCTTGCAGCTCCTGCCATGTGCCAGGGAGCTGTAGGCTCTCGCGGAGCAGATTTATGCACCTCACTCGTTCCTTCAGCAAGCCTTAATTGGGTCACAGAGAGGTAAACAGATTCTCACTCTCGTGGAGCTCTGAGCCTAGCAAGGAGACAGCCTCTGGACACACAATCAGAGGAAGGTGTGCGCTGAAGGCAGCAGGCCTTCAAGTGTCCTTGAGCACAATGACCCTGTGTTTTAGGCTGAGATGTGATAGCTGAGCAAGAGTTAACCAGTGAAGAGGAAGGGAGATGTGAGAGCTTCAGACAGATGGAAGAGCCCGTGCAAAGGCCCCAAGGCAGGGAAAGGCAAGTCCATTTCATCTTCGGTCCAGAGACAAAAAGTGACTCTCCAAGATGACACATTGAGAAGCAGAGCTCAGCTTTCTTGCTCCCCCTCCAGGCTCCGTCCTTCATCCCTAGTTTCCCTTCCAACAAGCTTCATCTCTGCTGTAGCAGCAGCTGGGCCGGAGGCAGAGGAATTTTGGCCCTGACACAGCCTGACCCAACTTCCCCAGAATATGAGCTCATAAGAGATTTTAATTTTGATGTCTAGACTAAGACAAAGACCAAACGTCATAGGGCGAATGAGGCTGATAAGAGCCTATATTTGGGGGAAACGAGGCAGCCTTCTCTGTTTTCATGTTTCAGAGTGGCCCTTGGCCAGGGCAAGGGGGCTGCGGAGGCCGGCGGAGCTAAGCATGGAGGCTTCTAACAGAGTGAGCGCATTGGCTGGGACTCAGAGATGCTTGGAAAGTTGCAGTTAAGACTGACCCTCATCTAGATGAGCATTCCAAGGAGGCTTAGCCTGGGACAGGGCAACCCTGTTTTATCAGTGGGAATAGATAAGGTTATACTGGAAACAAAACAACTGCTAAATCCAAGAGGCTTAAAACCGTAAAGATATATTTCTCACTCATGCAGAGTCAACTTCATGCTGGCTGGGCGTGGCCCCTGGGTACCAGCCCAGGAGGAGAGCAAAGGAAAAATTGGAGCATCTGTAATTGAATGCTTCCACCCAGCGGCCACAGCCAGGTGCGTCCATGTCCAAGGTCAGGATGGTGGCTTGGTGCTGTCATCCCCTGTGCTGGAGAAGGAAGAGGCCCGGGAACATAGAGCAAGCATGGGTGTCCATCTCCCCACTGCAGCACGAACAGAGATACCTGGGGAGCCACAGTGGGAGCCAGATCTCATTTAGCCAGTTGTCCCAAAAAGACAAGGCCTTGGGCTGGGCAACCTACCTCGAACAGTTGTGTCATTCATGAGCAATTACCCTCTGCCCCGTGCTCCGGGGGTGTTAGGACATTTAATCCTCCCAGCAACACCGTTAGGCAGGTACTGATGTTCTCCCCCATTTTACAGATGAGAAAACTGAGGCATAGAAAGGTTAGACAATCTGGCTGAGTCCACCCAGCATGTAAATGCCAGAGTGAGACATCACACCAGGCGTCCTATCTGCGAACCTGCGCCCCTAGCCACCAAACAGGTGCTGAGAAAGATTGGGATACCCCACAAAGAAAGGCCTGGGGGCCAGGGCAGGGAAGCCGGGGTGGGTGTAGGATGCAGAGGGCTACTGACACAAGTGCTTGCAGCTTTGCAGGGAGAAAAAGAGAGGGGAAAGAGGGGTTTTATGAGGAGCAGCTTCTGTGGTAAGCAAAGCTTTGAGTGGAGGTTGGGGAAGGAGGATTGTTAGGACTTTTTTTGCCACGGGATGCAAGTCCTGACTTTGTATTGTAGATTTCAGCAGAGATTTATGGCTTTTTCATGCCTTTTTCTTTTATAATTATTTTCTTTTTTTTTTCTTTTTCTTTTTTTTTTTTTTTTTGTATTTTTAGTAGAGATGGTGTTTCACCATGTTGGCCAAGCTGGTCTCGAACTCCTGACCTCGTGATCCACCCGTCTTGGCCTCCTTGCTGGGATTACAGGTGTGAGCCACCATACCCAGCCTATTTGCATTTTTTGGTGTTTTTGTTTTTGTTTTTTTTTCTAATTTGGAAGGTTTTCTAACACATAGAATAGTTGAAAGAATACCCCTGAGATTCACCATTAACATCTGACTGTATCCCCTTCATCAAGCTCTTTCTCTATTTCTCTTCTTCCTCCCCCTCTTTTGCCAAACCATCCAAAATTAAGTTGCAGACATCATGATACTCCACCCCCAAATACCTCTCTATCTCTCAGGACCAAGGTCATCCTCCTACGTAATCTCACACCAGTGCCACACCAGGGATAATCAACGTTGGGCAACGTCACCCAACACAAAGTCCACACTCGCATTCCACCATTGCTCCTGTCAAGTGTCATGCGCGGCATTCGGCTGGTGTGTACCCCCCAACTCTGCTCCTCATGACACTAAATCTTCTGAACAATCCAGGCCACATGTCCTGCAGAAGAGCCCACGATTCCCAGGCTAGCTTCAGGCAGAACTTTTCCAGCAAGGGCCACACATCCTGCCAGCCTACAGCACATGGACACGGCCCAGCCTGACTGCTTTGGGGAGGTGCTGGCTGCCCGGCCCTGCCATCCTCAGTGCACACCCCCCTCTGCAGTGAATACAAAATCTCTGGAGTGATACTTCAAAATCTTGTTCCCCAGCCACTTGTATTCCATGGTCTCTTCACATGCACTGATGATACTCACCTGAATCACTTATCACATTAGAGGTTATGAATGTTGATTTTCTAATTTTTTTAAAGACAGGGTCTGGCTCTGTTGTCTAGGCTGGAGTGCAGTGGCACAATTATAGCTCACTGCAGCCTCAAATTCCTAGGCTCAAGTCGTCCTGCCTCAGCCTCCCGAGCAACTGGGACTACAGGCATGAGCCACCACACCCAGCTAATTTTTAAACTTTTTTTTACAGATGGGGTCTTGCTATATTGTCCAACATGAGATGGTGTCTTGCTATATAGTCTCCAACTCCTGGCCTCCAGTGATCCTCCCACCTCGGCCTCCCAATAATTATTTACACAGATAACAAGAGGAGGCCTGGTTCTTTTGATGCAGAACTATCTGAGACTTGTCTCCGGCCCCTCACTGCCTTCCAGGTCACCCTGATGGCAGGTGGTAGGAGGATGGGCAGGCCCAGTTCCATCACTAACTGCCTGTGGGGCCCAAGTTGGTCTCAGAACCAGCAGCACTGACTCACCTGGGAGATTGTTGGAAATCCAGGCCTCCGAGTAGGAATCTGCATCCCAATGACTCCAGGAGACCTGTGTGCAAGTGAACAGAGTCTGGCAAGAGATGGCCCAAGGAACCCCATCAGCCTCTCTGAGCTTGAGCCTTTCAAGGTTGAGACCATGAGTCAAACAGGCTCAGGCCCATGTTTTTCAGAAAAGCAGATTCTAATACCCGCCTACGCAAGAAGGTGATGAAGGTTATGATGACAACAGCAACAACAACTGCCATTTCTAAGGAAGGAAGACGAGCTTGGACATTTCACGAAGGTTTCTGAATAGTATGTTTGTAATCAATAAGAAGGGTAGTATTTGTAGAGGAGGTGAAGCAAGTCTCAACGCTTTGGCCCTTGCCCTCACTTTTGGTTTCACCATGAGGGGTGGTGGAGGATCCCACTGAAGGCCATGTCTGCTGTCTCCATGTGGTCTGGCAGAGGACATCAAGTCTCCTGGAGAGGAGATGACCACAGAACTAGGAATCAGGAAACCCTTCCAACCCCACAGCATTGATCCATGGATGCTGCGTGTCTGAGCAAGTCACTTCACCTCTCTGAGCTGTCCATTCCCTTCTAGGCAGTGAGAATATTGCTCCTCCCACCTCAAAGGGCTGATTTTGGACACTCTCAAGAAATGGATGAGGGACCAGATTTTCTTTCTTTTTTTTTTTTTTGAGACGGAGTCTTGCTCTGTCTCAGCTCACTGCAAGCTCCTCCTCTCGGGTTCACGCCATTCTCCTGCCTCAGCCTCCCGAGTAGCTGGGACTACAGGCACCCGCCACTTTGCCCGGCTAGTTTTTTGTATTTTTTAGTAGAGACGGGGTTTCACCGTGTTAGCCAGGATGGTCTCAATCTCCTGACCTCATGATCCGCCCGTCTCGGCCTCCCAAAGTGCTGGGATTACAGGCTTGAGCCACCGCACCCGGCCAACGAGGGACCAGATTTTCAAAGTGCACTCTTGCTATCCCAGAAGACATTAGGATACTATTATCTCCATTTTGCAGATGGAAGAAAAGGAAGCCCAGAGAGGGGAAACAGCTTGTCGAATGTCACAAAGCACGTCAGAGGCAGATTTCAGACTTGAACTCGGGGCTCCCAATCTCAGTTCAGAGCTGTCTCTCTCAAAAGACCCCACGAGCAGGATCACTGGAGAAAGGCAGGGTCCCCTCCCTTCCTGAACTTGTCAGTTTTCACAGTAACTGGTGAGGGAGCCCTTTGTCTCTGCAGTAGGACTTAGCCTGACTGAACAGGAGGACACTGGCTCTCTCTCCCCTTCGTGGAGTGCAGGGGATTCCCTTCCAGACAACCTCATGGCTCTGCCACCTACGCCCAGGCTAGACAAGAAAGATGCCCACACGTACCTTGCCCTAGGAAGGCTGGGGACCCCTCCCAGGTCTGCCCCAATTGTCACTCTAATTGGAATAGCACGTCCACGTTTACAAAATGCTAGGTGACCTTCTGCAAGTCCTTCCCCCCTCACTGGGCCTCAGTTTCCGCATCCATAAGCTGTATCAGAGGTTGGGTGTCAATCTCTCACCACCGTTAGCTCAGAACCAGCTCTGGCATATGCAACAAAAATGGAAGCTTTGTTTCTTTCTTAAACCGAACACATTAAAATATTCTGGTCCAAGGGAGCCTCGTGTGAGTCCAGTCCCCATGCGGCTCTCACATTCACAGCATCCTCCCCAAGCCCGAGGGCTCCAGATGGAAAGGCTTTTCTGGGCAGCGGGCCAGGCACATCTGCTTCCACTCAGCGCCCTCAACCGGCCGCTCTGCCAAGGCCTTGGCCCACAGCCTCTCAGGCCTTGGGGGCCTGGAGAGAGCGCCGGGTCCCATTATGGGGAGACAAAGGCCCCTGGCAGGACAACACTTGTAGCTTGCACATGGCTCTCTCGGCCCTGCAACAGCAGCCAGGCCTGCTCCCAGCCCAGACACCAGGAGGCCAGCCAGGGCAGATGCTCAGTGACTCAGGGGGCACAAAGAGAGGCCATGAGTGTTTTACACAGACGCAGGTCTTACAGGGCTGAGGGGCAGGGAGGGAAGGGCAGCCACTCAGAGGTGTGGCTGCTG
This sequence comes from Papio anubis, assembly GCF_008728515.1. NCBI lineage: Eukaryota > Metazoa > Chordata > Mammalia > Primates > Cercopithecidae > Papio > Papio anubis. The sequence continues at coordinate 83,050,928 of NC_044988.1, read as the reverse complement.
GAGGGGAGGCTGAGGGGCAGCCTAGGCCTAGTGGTGGAGGAAGGTGTTGGCTTCGGCGTCAGACCTGAGTTCGAATCCTCACTGTGCCACCTCCTAGCGGTGCAACCTCAGGCACACCCTTCGCCCTGTCTGGTTTCTCACCTGGATGATGATGTTACCAAGTCTCACGATCACTGTGAGAATTACATAAGTCCAGGCATGCGAAATGTCTTACATGTAGTGATGCCAAGCCAATAGTAGTTGCTGTGGTTATTGTTATTATTATTACTACTGTAGACATTAGTGTTGGGGAGAATGAAGGAGGTCTTGGTTTTATATCCTGCTCCCAATACATTGCCCCAAACAGCAAGCAGACAGGTTTCTAGATGCCATTACAGCCACAACACAGAGGGACAGAGAAGTCCTATGGGGACTGGGTAGGTGGAAACAGCTGGGAGGTAGAGGCGGGGCCCTGAGGCCTGTCCTGTCCATATCCTACCGTGTAGCCCCAATCCACCTTGACCACACAGAGGTTCAGGACCCGCAGGCTCTGACCTGAGTTCTGAGACTCTGGAGGTCTTCACTCAGTGGCATGGTTATAAAATCTATTTTAAGAGTGAAGGACAATGGAGCAAGCCCTGTGGGTCTCCTGGGACAGAATGGCCTGACCCTCTCTACCAGAGCAGTGCGACTTCCCAGCAAGGGCACGGCCACCAGGTCAACAAGCTTTCAGCCAGTCTTGAGAACCTCATTTCTAATGGCAAGGGCAGCCTCAGGGTCTAGGGTTCCTCTGGGGACAGGGGACAGGCTGATGTGGTAGCTGCTTTCTATAAGGCTGCACTTCTGGGATGTGGCACTTCAGGAGAGGGCACTGACCACTCCTGGGCACACTATGATTCTTTCCCCAGGAATCTGGCAGTGATGGGTTATTAGTTGATGCAGAAATATTTGCTGAATACTTACTTTGCATTCTGGGACAAATGCGGTCCAAGCAGAGCAGAGCTGTGGCTGAGAAAAACCAGGAACAATTGTTGCCCTCAGAATAGTCAGGGAGGGCTCCTCCAAGGAGGCATCAGTGCATGAGAAGGCACGAGGTAGAAAGAAGGGGGCAGAGAGAAATATACCCCAATTTTTCTCCTTTCTCTGTGTCCAGATCTTTTGCCCAGTGATCTTATAGCTGGTTCTTATCACTAAAGAGGCAGAGTCTAGCACCAGGCACAGTGGCTCATGCCTGTAATCCCAGCACTTTGGGAGGCTGAGATAGGAGAATCACTTGAGCCCAGGAGTTCGAGACCAGCCTGGACAACATACAGAGACCCCATCTCCATAAAAAAATTAAAAGAAAAATTAGTCAGGCATGGTGGCAAACGCCTGTAGTCCCAGCTAGTCAGGAGGCTGAGACAGGAGGGTTGCTTGAGCCCAGGAGGGCAAGGATAAGGTGAGCCATGATTACACCACTGCACTCCAGCCTGGGCGACAGAGCAGGACCCTGTCTCAAAAAAAAAAAAAAAAAAAAGAGGCAGAGACTATTTCCCCACCCTTTACTCTGGCCTTGGCCATGTGGTTTTCTTTGGCAGTAGGATGTTAGGAAATGACCCACACAGAGGCTGAAAACATGCTTCAGGATTCTGCCTTTTCCCTTGGACCCCTGCCTTCACCCCAGCAGGCCTGCTAGGGAGAAGGAAAGGCACATGGAAGAGAAGCCTGGTTGTCTAAGCCACCCCAGCCAAGACCAGCCCAGACCAACCAACTGTCCATCAACCACCAACACGTGAGGGAGCCCAGCCGAGATCCAGATCCACAGAACCACCTGCTTCATCCACAGTTGCCTGCAAATGCTTGAGTGAACCAACCAAGACCAACTGTGACCAACCAGCACCACCAGATCTGCGGAGCTGCCCAGCCCACCCACTGCCTCCCGAGAAACCACGAATGGTTGTTGTTTCAAGTCACTAGATTTTGGAGTGTTTTGTTACCTGGCAGTTAACTGAGACTGATAACTGATACAGGGGGAGGGCATTCCAGGCAGTGGGAACAGCAATTGCTCAGAGATAAGAAAGAGCTGGGTGAGTCGAGAGAAACTGAAAAGAAGGCCAGCATAACTGGAATGCAGTGAAGGACCAGGAGGGAGAGAGAAAATGAGATTCCAGAGGTGAACGGGAGTCAGATCACGCAGAGCCTTGAAGGCCATTGAAAGGGCTTGGACACTTTTTAAGTACAGTGAAAGCCAGCGGTAGGTTTTAAGAACATAGTGGAGCTGGGCAGCAGGAGGCAGGGGCCAGGGCGGGGAAACCAGTACAGGCATTTGATGCAATTGACTTTAAACCTCCCTCTGGTCACCCTGGGGGGATGGATTAGAAGTACCAGGAGTGGAAATTGAAAGACCAGTTATGGTCTTGCAAAACAGGTCTCAGGCACTGTTCACACCAACCCTGCAAAGTGTACGTATGGGGAAACTGAGGCTGAAGGAAGGGGAGGAAATTGCCCATGGTCATACAGTGAATCCCATGGCAAGGGTATTGGGACCCTGGGCTCCTGATTTCTAGTCCAGAATTTTCTCTCCTGTTCCCCTTGGGCTTTAGCAAGGAGTCAGAGGAAAGAGGTTCACCCCCACCAGCACTGCTATCCCAGAGCTCATACACTACGCCTCTGATGCTGCTTGCCATCTCTCCATCCAGCCGCCTCTCTGCCCATTTCCAACACTGGATGAAATTTCTTCTTTCCCCCCCTATCCTCAGTCCCCTCAGACTTTCATCTCTGGTGCTCGGGGCTGACTTGGGTTTAACTGTGATTCTTTCTGTCTTGAACGGCTTCCTAACTAACCATTCACTGCAAGGCACCCTCCACCCAGCTGCCAGAGGGATCCTTCTGGTTCTGCTCCAGAATTTTCCATGTCCTGCCACCGCCTTCAGAATAAAGTCCAACCTCCCTAGCCTGGCATTCGAGTACCTCCGCGATTGGGCCACGTCTCCAGCTTGAAGAGCATGAACTCTGTAGTTGGATTGTCTGGGATTCAAACTCCACTCTCTTTGTGGGACAGGAAGAAATCTCCTAGACTCTCTGAGCCTCTACTTCCTTGAAGCTAACATGGGTACAGCAATAGGACTCATCTTGCCCAGTCGTGGTAAGAACTGACTCACCTGCCTGCCGGTACCTGGCTGATAACCAGGGCTCAGTGAATGACTGCCCTGTTGCCGCTGCCCTCTTTGGCGGGGTGAGTTCTCATGAAACTGCACTCTGTGGGGGGTCCCTTCAGTCACCAGCATTCCTGTTTTGTTTCCGTTTCCACCATCGTGAAGGTGAGAGTCAGGAACTTTTGATCCTAGAGAGCAGCAGTCCCCAACCTTTTTGACACTGGGGACCAGTTTTGTAGAAGACAGTTTTTCCACAGACAGGAGATGGAGATAGGGATGGGGAAGGATGGTTTCGGGATGAAACTGTTCCACCTCAGATCATCAGGCATTAGTTAGATTCCCTTAAGGAGCCTGTAGCCTAGATCCCTCGCATGCACAGTTCACAATAGGGTTTGCAATCCTATGAGCATCTAACGTCTCTGCTGATGTGACAGGAGGCGGGGCTCCGGCAGTAATGCTCACTCACCCGCAGCTCACCTCCTGCTGTGCCGCCCGGTTCCTAACAGGCCACTGGTTCCTAACAGGCCACAGACTGGTACTAGGGGTTAGGGACCCCTGCTATAGAGGACAAGAAGTTTAGATTTCCCAGGTTCATGAGTCTCAGAGTTTGTGAATATTTTATCTGTGCACACGCATGGTAACCTCCTTGAGAACCAGACCCACATCTAGTGGGGATGTGACCTGTTCACTCACCCAAGCAGTGGGCCTCGAAACCAGGCCTGCCTCCAAGCCCTCCCAGCTCACTGGCTAGGCCACCTTTCTCCATAAGATCATTCCATGGGTCTCATGGCCCTTTCCTGCCCTGGGGACTCAGATGGAACCACCTTATCCACTCGGCAACTTAAGCAGATCCTGGAGTTAATTGAGAAATCCTTTGAATGATCTTCTCAAACACGCAGAGTACTGTACTATCTTCTAAAGGCTTTTTACATGAGTAGTTATCCCTGCTCTGTACCTACTCAGTTTGCAAGAGATCTGAGGGAGTGGCTGTCTACACTGTAACCCCGAAGACTGAAGCCCTCTGGCTCTACCTTCTGATTAACAACCTGATTAAGAAGGCCATTCAAAGTATTCTCAGTTAACTGAGGGATCTGCTTCAAGATGATTTTATGATCCCGCTTCTCTTCATTAAAAAAAAAAAAAAAACCCTAATGAATCTCTGCTTTCTCAAGTACCCTATTATATCTTAATGATCTGATTTTTCTTGTAATATAACAATCTCATTTCTGTAAGAAGAACACATTATAAAAATGATTTAAATAATCAGTAAGGATATCAGCAGTGCTATCAACCAACTGAACTTAATTGACATTTAAGGAACGCTCCACCCAACAACAGCAGAATACACATTATCCAAGCACACGGGGAGCATTCACTAAGACAGATCACATGCTGGACCATAAGAAAGTCTCAACAAATTTTAAAAGATTGAAATCATGCAGAGTATGACCTCTGGCTACAACAGAATTAAACTGAAAATCAGTAACAGAAAGATATTTTGAAAATTTCTAAATATTTGGAAATTAAAGTCATTATAAATAACACATGGGTCAAATAAGAAATCACAAGGCAAATAAGAAACATTTTGAACCAAATAAAAATGAAAACACTGTATATTAAAACGAGTGGGATGTAGCTAACAGAGTGCCTAAAGGGAACTGTATAGCTTTAAATGTTTATATTAGAAAAAAGAGAGGGTTAAAATCAATAATGTAAGCTTCCACCTGAAGAAGCTTAAAAAAGAAGAGCAAATAAACCCAAAAGAAGGAGAAGGGAGGAATTATTAGTGAATAGAAATCAAAGAACTAGAAGGAGAGAAAACAAACGGAGTAAATCAATAAAACCAAAAGATGGAAAAAATAATAAATCTCTAACCAGACTGATCAAGGAAAAAAAAAGAATGAAGACACAATAACCAATATCAGGAACTCAAAAGGTACATCAACATAGATCCTAGCAGGATAATAAGGGGATTTTACAAATAGCTTTTTCCCAAAAAATTTGACAACTCAAGTGAAATGGAAAAATTTCTTGAAAGACAGAAATTACCAAAACTTAACTTGAAAACAAATAGAAAATCTGAATACTTCTATATCTATTAAGGAATTGGATTTGTAATTAAAATTTGCAAACAAAACAAATTCCAGATTTAGATAGCGTGGTGATAAATTCTATCAGACATTTAAGGAAAAATAACACGAATATTATACAAACTCTTTCAAATAACATAGAATTTTCCAACTCATTTTGGAAGGTCAGCATTCCCATGACACCAAAAGTAGACAGAGACAATGCAAGAAAAAGAAGGAAGGAAGGAAAGAAGGGAGGGAGAGAAGAAGGAACTACAAAACAATGTTCCTCATAACCAGAGAGGCAAAAATCTTTATATTTTAGCAAAGTGAATCCAGCAATGTATAAAATGACTGACTACATTTATCCCAGGAACACAAAATTGGTTTAACATTTGAAAATCAATTAATATTAATCACAATATTGGATAGAATAAATGAGAAAAGCCATATGATTATTTCAATAAATTCAGGGGAAAAAAATGACAGAATTCAACCATCATGCATGATTTGAAACTCTCAGCAAGCTTGAAATAGAAGGAAATTCTTCAATTTGACAAAGAGTATCTTAAAAATCTCAGGGTAAAAATCATATTTAATGGGGAAAATTTCTTTCTCACTAAAACTGGGAACAAGTCAAAATATCCATTCTCACCACTTAGATTCTATACCATACGAGAGGCACTAACCAATGCAATAAAGCATGAAACAGAAATAAAATACACAATCCTAATAAAATACATACATGTGGGATGAGACGGAGTAAAACAATATTTTAAAATGAAAACACAAGCCCCATAATTGTATACATAGAAAATCCTAAGGAATCTAATAAAAAGCCACTAGAACTAATGAGTGAGTTTAGCACAGTTCCAAGATATAAAGTCAATGTTCAAAAATGAATTGTATTTCTATGTACTGACAATGTACACTTAAATATTGAATTTACAAAATACCATTTACAGATGTGTCCAAAAGATGTGATATATATATATAATGATATATTTAACAAAATATATGTAATACCTCTAGGAGAAAAACTATAAAACATTAATGAGTGATATTAAGGAACACCCAAAGAAATGGAGAGATATTATATTCTTGGATTGAAAGCCTCAATATTGTTAAAATTGATCTGTATATTCTCCCCCAAATTGATCTACAGACTCAATGCAATCCCAATCAACATGTAGCAGTCTTTTTTTTTTTTTTTTTTTTTTTTTTTTTTGTAGAAAGTGGCCAGATGATTATAAAATGTATATGGAAAACCAAAAGATCTAGAATAAAATAAGTTGAAAAAGAAGAACAAATTTAAAGGACTTAAACTACCTGATTTCAAGCCAATTATAAATCTATAGTACTTAACACAGTGTGCTACCAGCAAAAGGATTGACATAAAGATCAATGGAACAGATTAGAGAGACCTGAAATAGACCCACGCATATACAGTCAATTGATTTTCACAAAAGTGCCAAGATAATTGAATGGGGGAAAGATGGACTTTTCAACCAATGGTGCTAGAACAACTAGATATCAATATGGAAATAAAATGAACTCAACCTTCACTTCCTATTACACACAAAAATTAATGTCAATAGATCATAGAACTAGACATAAAAAACCAAAATTATTAAATTTATAGAAGAAAATATAGGAGAAATCTTTTTGACCTTGGATTAGGCAAAGATTTCTTTAGATCTGACACAAAATTCACTAACCATAAAATGAAAAAATTATATAAGTTGAACTTCATCAAAATCCAAAGCACTGCTCTTTGAAAATGTTATAAAATGAAAAGGCAAGCTACCAACATACAAGATTCTGAGAAAGGACTTTTATCCAGAATATATAAACAACTCCCTCAACTCAGTAATAATAAAAAAATACCATTTTTAACATATTTGAACAAACACTTTACCAGAAAAGTATACAAATAGACAATAAGCACGTAAGATGCTTGACGTCATTTGTCATTAGAGTCATTAGGCAAATACAAACAAAAATGACAGTGAGATGGCAGTACACACACACACCAGAATGGCTATAATTAAAACCACTGACAATATAAAGTGCAGACAGGATGCAGGGCAACTGGAATTCCCATATGTTGCTGGTAAGGATGTAAAATGATGCTTTGAGAATAGATAGACATTTGCTTTGAAAGTTAAGCATTCGTTTACCACATAATCCAGCAATTCCACTCCTAAGCATTTACCATAGAGCAGCCATGTCCAACTGTTTGAATGCAAGGACTTTTTTGCTTATCTGTGGTGGTGGATATCATGAAAATTATGCATGGATTTTTTTACTTTTAAGCTCACCAGCTATCATTAGTATTAGTGTATTTTATGTGTGGCCCAAGACAATTATTCTTCTTTCAATGCGGCCCAGAGAAGCCAAAAGGTTGGTCACCCCTGCCCTAGAACAATAAACACACATGTTCACATAAAGACTTGTCCACAAATGCTCATAGTAGCTTTATTCAAAATACAGAACTTTTGAACTGGAAATAATTCAATGTCAATGAAACAGTGACTGTCTAAGCAAACTGTGATATATCCATACAATGTACTGCACAATCAAAGAAGTGAGCTACTGATATACACATGAATGAATCTCAGAAACACTGTACTGACTAAAAGAAGCCAGATAAAAAATATCCTTGGCTGTATGATGCCACTCGTATGAAACTCCGTAAAAGGCCAATCTAGTCTATTGTGACAGAAAGCTGATCCATGTGGACCAAGGCCAGGGGTGGGAGGTATTGACAGTGTGGGTTATGAGAGAATTTTTAGAGGTGATGACAATGTTCTATATTTTGATCATGGTGGTGGTTACATAGACGTATAAGTTTGTCAAAACACATTAAAACATGCATTCAAATGGATACATTTTATTGCCTGTAAAACCATATCTCATTAAGATTGCTTTCTAAAAAGTAAACAAAATGTTTGTGGAAGGCAAGCAGGACTGTAGAATTGTTTAATCCTATAGCATTTGCTAAAGACCTACAATGTGTCAAGTTCCTGGGAAAAACACATCATGAGAAAGATAAATATAGGCCCTGCTTTCAAGAAGCTTGCAGCAGAGTCGCTGCTGTGGAGGTTGGTACCATAGAAGGTTAAGTAGAGTCCTGTCCTCTATGGAAGTTGGTTCTAAGGTCAGCACTAGAGCCAAGCGTGGTGGCTCATGCCTGTAACCCCAACTTTGGGAGACCAAGGTGGGCAGATCACTTGAGGGTAGGAGTTCAAGACCAGCCTGGCTAACATAGCAAAAACCCGTGTCAACTAAAAATACAAAAATTAGCCATGCATGGTGGTGCACTCTTGTAATCCCAGCTACTCGGGAGGCTGAGACACGAAAATCACTTAAACTTGGGAGGCAGAGGTTGCAGTGAGCCACTACACTACAGCCGGAGCGACAGAGTGAGACTCTGTCTTAAATAAATAAAGTCAGCATAAAAGGAGAACACTGGGCACCATTAAAATTATTCCTGAAAATTCTTTATGGAATTTCACCATGTTGAAGTCCAACATTCTATAACATCTCTCACTATGTCCATCACAGCCAGCTTTTCCTCAGCATGGATCTGACTGCAGTTTCTTTGGTTGAATGAAAGATGGTTGGCTTACTGGGGCCTTGTTACGAACACATGTGCACACACCTACACACATTTGGGGGGTTTTTTCTTTCTTTCTTTTTTTTTTTTTTAAACAGAGTCTTGCTCTGTCTCCAAGCTGGAGTGCAGTGGCATGAGCTCAGCTCACTGCAACCTCCGCCTTCCAGTTTCAAGAGATTCTCCTGTCTCAGCCTCCTGAGTAGCTAGAACCACAGGCATGCACCATCATGTCCATCTAATTTTTGTATTTTTAGTAGAGACGGGGTTTTACTATGTTGGCCAGGATGGTCTCAATCTCTTGACCTCGTGATCCACCTGCCTCTGCCTCCCAAAGTGCTGGGATTACAGGCATGAGCCACCGCGCCAGGCCTTTTTTCTCTTTTTTTTTTTTTTTTTTGAGACAGGGGGGTCTCACTGTGTCGCCCAGGCTGGAGTGCAGTGGTACAATCTCAGCTCACTGCAACCTCGACTACCCAGGCTCAAGCAATCCTCCTGCCTCAGTCCCCCAAGCAACTGGGACTACAGGCACCCACCATCACGCCCAGCTAATCTTTCGTATTTTGATAGAGACAGTGTTTTGCCACGTTGCCAGGCTGATCTCAAACTCCTGAGGTCAAACAGTCCTCCTGCTTCAGCCTCCCAAAGTGCTGGGATTACAGGTGCGAGCCATGGTGCCCGGCAACACATGTGGTTTTAAACACTAGATCCACACTCAGTCTGGAAAGATGGCACCTGGGAACTAACACCTCCAGGAAGAACAGAAGAATGACAGACTCCGGTCTCCAATCTCGCGCTCACTCCAGGCCATACATTCCTTGGATGGAGTGGAGGGCGGAACCATCCACAGCATTGACCATGTTCAAATTCTCTCTTATTCTCATTCTCTCACTCTCACTCTCTGAAACCTTACAGATGATTGTAGACTGTGTCCTCCACACCATTCAGCAAGGAAGGCAGGCCTTGGGATGCAGAAATGAAGTAATGCCACTGTCCCAGCCCTGGGTGTGCTTACTGTGGCAAAGCTATCGTAAGTTGTGATGTTGGTGCAAGAATGAACCCACCATCCAATAAGACAGAATCCAGAAGCTGACTCAGGCATACCCCAGCAGGGCTGGGGATGCTGGAGCCAAATGCAATCAGAGTTGATTTATGACAACTGTCATGTGGTGGGGAAAGGATAGTGTTTCAACAAATGATGCTGAGTACGGATGGAGGCAGACACATAAATATCCATGATCCAGGGCTAAGTGCTGCAAAGGATGAAGGCAGAGAGTTCAGGGATGAAGAGAAGGCTGTGTGTGTGTGCATGCGTGTGTGTATGTGTGTGTGTGTCAGTAGAACCTGAAAGATACATTCTAAAACGTATATGGAAATTCAAAGGGCCAAGACACTCTTGAAGAAGAATAACAAGATAGAAGACTTGCCCTACCAGCTGTTAAGACTTAGCATAGTACAGGGTATCGTAAATTAAAGCTACGGTAAGAGTGATGTTGGTGCAAGAATGAACACACCATCCAATGAGACAGAATCCAGAAGCAGACCCAGGCATAGATGGACACACGATTTATGACAATGGTGATGTGGTGGGGAAAGGACAGTGCTTCAACGAATGATGCTGAGTCTATCAGATATCCATATGGCAGGGAAAAAAATGAACCTTGCCCCCTACCACACACCACAAAAAAAAAAACCCCACTGCAGATCTAAATATAAAAAGTAACCATAAAGCTTTTAAAAGATATTACGAACTTGAGGTAGGAAAGGATTTCTTAAAAAGCCGTAAGCATAAAGGAAAAATTTGCTGCATTTATTACGTTACATTTTTATATGTCTGATCACCAGAAAGTGCAATCAAGAAAGTGAAAAGGCATCATTGGGTGCAGTGGCTCACACCTGTCATCCCAACATTTTGAGAGGACAAGGCAGGAGGATGGCTTGAGCCCAGGAGTTTGAGACCAACCTGGGCAACACAGGGTGACCCCATCTCTATAATAATAAGAAAAATTTGCTGGGTATGGTGGCATGTCTGTAGTCCCAGCTACTAGAGAGGCTGATAGGGGAGGATCACTTGAACCTGGAACCTGGGAGTCTGAGTCCACTAACCTAGGCAGCATACCAAGATTCTATCTCTAAAAAATTTAATAAAAATAAATAAATAAATAGAAAGGACTTTTAATGGGTAAAATTAAACTCTGTGGTTTAGGAATGCCTATGTAGATGCAAACCTATAAAATAAAGCAAAATATGATCAAAAATCAACTAACTCTAGTAGAGAGAGAAAGGTGCACTGGGGGTTCTAGTTGCTGATAATGTTCTATATCTTGACCCAGGTGTTAGTTAGGTAGGTGTTGGCTTTAAAATTATTTGTTAAACTATACACATATATTTACACCCTTTTCTCTCTATATGAAATATTTGAAAATAAAAATATCATAAAATATAACAAGAAAGAAAATGCTGGGAGATGTGCAGTTGAGAGAGAAACTATATGTGCCCGAGGAAATCAAGGAAGACTTCATGGAAGAGGGAGTTCCTCCCTGCATACTAAGAGTCCTCCACATGCTAGACCCTGGGATGACAAAGGTAACCAAATACACACTCCCTGCCCCCAAGGAATTTACATTCCAGGAAGGGAGACAGGCAGGAATCAAATAAACATGCTGTAAATGCTTAAATTGCAGACCAAAATAATGGCCATATTTGTCTGTTCTTACAGTGCTATAAAGAAATACCTGAGACTGGGTAATTTATAAAGAAAAGAGGTTTAATTGGCTCATGGTTCCATAGGAACCATGGAATGCTATGTATACTATGTAGGAAGCATAGCAGCAGCTGCTTCTGGGGAGGCCTCAGAAAACTTACAATCATGGCGGAAGGTGAAGGGGGAGCCAGGACCTCACACGGGCAGGGCAGGAGGAATAGGGAGTGGGGAGGTGCCTCACACTTTTAAATGACCATATCTCAGGAGAACGAACTCCCTATCACGAGAACAGCACCAAGGGGGAATTCTGCCTTCATAAGCCAATCACCTCCCACCAGGCCCCACCTCCAACATTGGGGATTATAATTCAACATGCGATTTGGGTGGGGACACAGACCCAAATCATACCAGTGGCCTTGCAGGTAAAGTTCATGGGCCCTCACTCTGAATATGCTGGAGATGCCGAATGAGCTGAGATTTGACAGGTGGGCATGGGTTGCTCAGCATGGTGAGTGAGAGGGGGCAGAGGGTGCAGCACCCAGTAGAGGTCCTCAGGAGGGCAGGAGCTTGTCTGTGTCCCCTCAACCCACAACTGCTGAAAGGTCACGTGGCCACGTGCAGAGAACCAGTGAGGGAGTAGTATGAGATGAGCAGCATGGAGAGGTGGGAGAGGATATTTGAACTGGGTTTTGAAGGGTGGATAGGAGTTCAACAGACAGAAATTATGAAATCCTTGAGGGCTTGGAATTCTGTGTCTTGCTCACCTATGTCTCCTATGTAGTCGTGCTCAGTAAATACTGTTTCTCCTGGAAAGTGAAAAGCCAGAGAATAGAAGAATGGAGAGGTTATAAAACGGAGGCCACTGGTCTTGACCTCAGGGGAATGGAGTGCAACTCGGGGAGAGAGTTTCCTTAGCATCCTGGGCTCTGTCTTCTCTGTCAGCAGCTTTAGTGGTCCAGTGAAGTCACCAACAGAGGGAGGTGGCAGCTGGAAAGGACGTCTCCAAGAGACAAGCCATCTGCTTCTGGAAGCAGCTGACAATGTTGCCCTACCCGCCACCACGACCACGAGGCTGGCTTGCACCATCTGTGCCACACCCCTAACCCAAACCCCAGGGTCCCATGAGGGTGACAGCAGCAGGGCTGGGGATGGTGGAGCCAGACGCAATCAGAGTGGGCAGCCGCGGCTGCGGTGGCTTCGGAATCTGGTTGTTAGTGGGCGGCTGAGGGAGCCGTGCTGTCTCCCCTGTGTTTACTTGGCTCCATTGAGGGACTGGAAATTCGATCTCCGTGGGGACCAGGCCCTGGTTAGCCCCTGCCTGGAGTCCAGTGGAGTCTTAGCCTCTCAGAGCTGCTCCGAGGCCATCCTGTTATCTGGGGAAACTGAGGCCAGGGAGTAAGTGGAGAAGGGACTCTCCCAGTCATAAACTGAGTGATAACAGCCACCATTTAGGGGGCACTTCTGATGTGCCAAGCGCTGGGACAAATGCTTTCTATATAATATCCCTGCAAGGAAAGTACTATTATTCTTGTTTGGAAACTGGTACTCAGAGAGGGCAAGTAATTTGCCCAAAGTCACACTGAGCTGGAACCAGATTGGCATCCAGATCTGCCTGATTGCCAGTGTCTCTAATCAGCCTGCAATTCTGCCCGCAAGGGCAGTGTTCAGCATGTGGCTGGGGCTCCTCAAAGATCTCCGACCACGGTGAACCACCCCCTCTATAGCTGATCCTGGAGTTGGGGACATGTCTTCTCACCTGGCCTGCCCACCTTCTCACAAGGAGGCTTCACACCTAGTGCCCTCCCTAAGCCCACCTTTCTTGAGCCCCTGCAGCTCTGTCTGGCGCTCCCACTGCCTCTATTTACTTATTTATGTTTCTTTCTTTTTTTTTCAGGCGTGGGATTCAAACCCACGTTTCCACGGGAGACTGCATCCACTGCCTTTATGTCCCTGGAATGGGTCTGGGACTTTGAGCTCCCAATGGCAGGAATTCCTTCTCTAAACTGGCCATAGAAAGTGTATAACTATGAGAATGGGGTCTGTCCTGTTCCTGATCCACAGCCCCCGACCACCACCATGCAGCACAGCTCCTGACACAGAGAAGGAATGAGAAAGGCCCCCAGCCTGGGCACCTGGCACGGGTGTCTGTGGCACAGCAGAGAAAGCTAGATCTGCTGCTAACGGCTGTGTGAGCCTGGGGGCAAGGGATGCGACCTCTCTGAGCCCACAGCCCCTCTACTGATACTGACTTTTCACCGCACACTCCACGATTTCATGCAGGCAAAGGACTTGGCCCTCAGTGTGTGCTCAAGTTTAATGTCCTGGATTTGAACTTTGACTTTTTTTTTCCTTTTGTTTTGGATTTTTACTCTCTAGTTTTCAGATTCTTCCAGCAATGTACTACAAATTTCTGGGGTAAAGGAACCATGTGCCCCTGCCAAGATGCCCAGTGCAGTACCAGCAAGATGGCCAATGCCTAGAGCTCCCTTGTTGATCTGAAACCTCCCCTTTTCCTTACTTCTCCCTCTTTGTTCAGAGTTTGTAGACTTCTCTAAGCTTTGTTAAACCTGTTTACAACTTCAGGCCAAATCCCTCTCAGCGTAAAAGGATCCAAGTGACTACTTAATCTGGTTGAACTAAGTGTCTAACTGTAATCCCTCTTGTAATTTGAGCCCAGTTTCTCACATTCGGTCAGAAGTATGGAAGCAGCTGTTCTTTCTCCTCTGGGAATCCTGTGTCCTAAGCAGGGAGAAAGCACCCACACCCCGCAACCCAGGAATCTCCCTCGTACCTTTCCTATAGGAAATTCCTGCACAGCATTGCTTTCCTCTCTTTGACGCAGCCTTGCTTCTTTGGGCCAGTCCCTCACCCACCAGGCCTTTTAGGGAAATGCTTTGAGCTTTCCCAGCTTGGGGAATTCCGAGGAACTCAAATCAGACTTCCACGACCCTCCCCACTGCACAGGAAGGAACCTAGCCAAGGCCCCTTCTTGGATAGATGGGGAGCGAGAAGGTCACCCAGTGTGTTGGTGGCACAGCAGATCCCTGACTCACTGTCTGCTGCTCCCAGGCAGCCGGGCCCACCTGTGGGGCCCTCGCTCCCCCTGTCTCCTGAGGCAGGGTCCCCTCCAGCCAGTCTCAGAGAACAGAGGGTCAGGCTTTCTTGCATAAGGAATGTCAGGTATCCGGTGGTCTCCCAGCCTCCAGCCCTACTGTCACTGTCCTCCTGGAATTTCGTGCCCATGTCCTGTGTCAACATTTGTGACCTCAAGTGCAGACTGTTCCTCATGGAGTGGTGAAGGAAAGAAAGCAGTGTCGACTCAGCACATCTACACACACGCATGCGCACATGCGTGCGCACACCCCCCCCCCCCCCCCGCCACCCCGGCTCTACGTGTGTTAAGGGCAGCAAGGGGGCCTTGTGAATCAGCCAGGTTTCTTAGCAATGCCTGGTGTTCAAACTCTGTGACCCAGTCCTGGGAGCTCATCAGCAATCCCCACGATCCTTCCCAAAGCCCAAAGCTGCATCAAAGAGCTGAGTCCTAGAGCCAAGGACCATCTATTCTCCTTTCCAGAGCAGAGTCCTCTCCTAGTCGGCCCAGTGAAAGAGATTGCTCATTACCTCTCAAGGCATCTTACTCCACTGTCAGATGACTCAGGAGGCTGCCTGGAGGAGCGGAAGCAGGGCTGTGCAGTCAGAGAGACCTGAGTTCAAACCCTGGCTCCAGTGCTTCGTAGCTGTGTGACCTCAGGCAAGCCACTTCCCCTCTCTGAGCTTCTGATTCCTTTATTCTTTAATTAATTAATTAATTTTTTTTTTTGAGACCAAGTCTCGCTCTGTCGCCCAGGCTGGAGTGCAGTGGTGCGATCTCGGCTCACTGCAACCTCTGCCTCCTGGGTTCATGCCATTCTCCTGCCTCAGCCTCGCGAGTAGCTGGGACTACAGGCGCCTGCCACCTCGCCCGGCTAATTTTTTTGTATTTTCAGTAGAGACGGGGTTTCACCGTGTTAGCCAGGATGGTCTCGATCTCCTGACCTCATGATCTGCCCACCTCAGCCTCTCAAAGTGCTGGGATTACAGGCATGATCCATCGCGCCCAGCCAGTTTCTGATTCTTTATCTGCACAATGAGGAGTCAAATATTTGCCTTGTGGACTTGGTGTGAGCATTAGATGAGAAAGCGTACTTGAAATCTAAATGTCAGCCGCCGCCTCCCTGCCCCCAGAGACAAGGGAGCATAGGAACCATAGTCTGTGATCAATATCAACTAATATCAACTGAGAAGCGTGTCAGGGGCTGCACTCAATGCCCTTTACGGATCCTGCTATTTCATCTTCGCAACGAAATCTAAGGAAGCACTAATGTTACCCCCATTTCACAGATGAGGACACCAGCACACTTAGAGAAGTGTGTGTGACTCGCCAAGGTCACATGGGTAGAAAGGGCAGGGCTGCGATTTGGGCCCAGGTATCCCGAACAGGGAACCTGCTTGTTTAGCCACAGTAAACTCACTGCAGGCCCGTGGAAGTTGCAAGCCCTCCCCGAGATTTTCTCATGGGGGCTCTTGCCTTCTCGCAGTCTCTCTGCTCCTCACCACTGCCTCCTCTGAGTCAGACCAGCTGTGGTTCATCTCAGTGGCCCTTTCATCACCATCTCAGCTCCTCAGTGTGTCTCCTAAAATAAACCATTCAGCCCCTTCCTCAGTTACCAGGAAAAACGCCTATTCCCAAGAAGCATGTGAGTGGGTGTAGACTGAACTGATGATGGACTGTGGAGGCATGTTTACACCGCAGTACACACTTCACACTGAACATTTGACATCCCTGGTTTTCAATATCCTTTTCTGCCCAACTCTGCCCCTCCAAGAACCTCCCTCTGCCCACTTTGCCTCCGAGGACCCCCACCCTCCAGGGACCCAGTGTTCCACCCATGCCTTCTCCTCTCTCCTCTCCTCCCACGCCTCCTTGCCCTGCACCCATTCAGGCTTGCTCTCTCTGTCTGTTAAGACTAGGAATTCCAATCCCTCCAACCCTTAATCCCAAACCTTCCCACAGTCACGCCCACCAAGGGGCCTTCCAGCTAGCCAGACCCACCCTCTTATGGGACAGTCTTTGAGGGGCTCCTTCATTCCTTGGCTCTGTGCCGGTTGACTCAAGTGACGATAGTTATATTAGCATAGAAAAATTCCTCCTCAGAGTAAGTAGCAATGAGCTCCTTTCCAATAACAATCTTAAAATATCAAAAGCCACAGACCTGGGAAATGATCCTGCCCAGAATTTCTCAATAAGACACAAATGGCCTTCATGATATGAGACTATCCTGTGCACTGCAGGACACTTAGAATCCCTGGATTCTCGGCATTAATGCCAACAGCATCCTGCCTTCATCCTTGTGACAACCAAAAATGCTGCCCCATTTCCAAATTTCCCCATCTCTCACACAGGCACACTCATGCACAGCCCATGAACACACACACACACACAATGAATGGAGATCCAATCATCTCTTTGTACACACGGGTTCATGAGACCCAGAGAGGCAAAGGTCTCTGCCTGAGATCACACAGCAAGTGAGGTTGGAACAGAGGACTGGCAGACTGGGGGAGAGCCTCTCTCCCAATATGCAGGCTGAGGCTGCCCTGCCACTAGGCTGGGAGCCAGGGGACAAGGGCCCTATCTTGCACCCCACTCCAGATTTTTGTAAACCCAATTCCCTGGATCCCTTGGTAAGGACCAGCAGGATGCCAGACAGACACCAGCAGAGAAAACCTCAGCCTCTCATATTTTGAGGACTCGGCAGATTCTGCCTGGTTCCCGGTAAACCAGAAACATGGTCATGAAGTGAGGTTAACACAGAGTGCTGCCCGAGAAGGCTGAGCCAGCCAGCCCTCTCTGGGGAGGCAGAAATCCTTCCCAGAGCCTGAGACCCCTCCAGCCTGGCTGTGGGAAGTCAGCTGCTCTCAGCTGCCCAGAGATGGAGATCAGGGGACAGGAGAGGGGATTTCCAGAACCCAAAAGCCAAGTGTGCCAGCAAGCCTATGCCTTCCAGATGTGAGGACCTACCAGGCCAAACACAGCTCCAGTCTCATCCAGAGACACAGTGCCAGGAGACGGGGAGGCAGGCTTAAGGAGGAAGATGTGATCCTTGACGCATCCCTTACAGTGCGCAGAGCACCCCCATTCACCTCTGTGAATCCTTATAGTGACCCTGCAAGGTAACCATAGCATCCCCATTTCACAGATGAGGAGATAGAGGCTCAGAAAGGCAAATCTGCCACCTACTAGCTCTGTGACCAAGGACATGCAATGTAACCACCCTGGGCTTCAGCTTCTCCTTCTGGATCATCTGGAGGGTATGGCCTGCCTTTAGGATGTTTTTGAGGCTAAATGAGGCAAACCTTTGTTATAGCAGGCCAATGCCTAGCTAGAAACAGGTGCAGAAATAACGCTATTGGAACCAGCAGGTTGAGCAAGCCAGATTGGTAATGTAATCAAAAGCACAACCTTATTTTTGTGTCCCATTATCTCTTCAAAATGTAGTCAGTGGGACAACTCCAGGAAGGGTGGGTGGGGGTGACTTTTTTGCTCTTAGTAATGGCCGTTCCTTTAAATTGCAAACACAGTCCAAGGCAATCATGAGAATGCCCCAGACCACTGCAGAATTCTCTGGTCCAGAAATAGAGAGAATGTCGCTTCTTCTCACCTCCAAGCCCATTCTCCAGGTTGCAGTTTCAACCCAGCCAAGTTTTGAGTAGTCAGGAAAAAAGAGGATTAAAGTGAGTGCACAGAAGGGTTCTTTCTCAGGTCATTTTAAAATTGAGACACACATGACATTTCTTAAATGTCTGAGTGTGTGGTTGCATCTGCATCTGCTACGCGCGCGCACACACCCCCCCCCCCCCACACCCCACATATTCTAATACTGTTACTTTTTAGGAATTCTTGTATGTATAGAGTATGGTAGATATTGCAGCTAAGTTATGTGCCTTGTGCTTTCCCTTTAATGAACACTGTCTTCTCTCACTGCACATACTTTTTTTTTTTTTTTTGAGACGGAGTCTCGCTCTGTCGCCCAAGCTGGAGTGCAGTGGCGCCATCTCGGCTCACTGCAAGCTCCACCTCCCGGGTTCACGCCATTCTCCTGCCTCAGCCTCCCAAGTAGATGGGACTACAGGCGCCCACCACCACGCCCGGCTAATTTTTTGTATTTTTAGTAGAGACAGGGTTTAATTTATTTTTTGAGATACAATTCACATAACGTAAAACTCACTGCTTTAAAGTGTACAATTCAGGCCTGGCACGGTGGCTCATGCCTGTAACCCCAGCACTTTGGGAAGCCGCAGCAGGTGGATCACCTGAGGTCAGGAGTTCGAGACCAGCCTGGCCAACATGGCCAAACCCCACTGGTACTAAAAATACAAAAATTAGCCATTAGCCAGGTGTGATGGTGGGTGCCTGTAATCCCAGCTACTCGGGAGACTGAGGCAGGAGAATCGCTTGAACCCGGGAGGCAGAGGTTGCAGTGAGTGAAGATGGTGCCACTACACTCCAGTCTGGGCAACAGAGTGAGATTCTGTCTCAATAAATAAATAAATAAATAGTGCAATTCAGGGGCTTTTAGTATATTCACTACCTAATTCTAGAACATTTCTATCATCTCCAAAAGAAATCTTATACCTATTAACAGGTTGGTGCAAAAGTAATTGCAGTTTTTGACATTTTTAATTTTAAGTGGCAAAAACCACAATTACTTCTGCACTGACCTAATACTAGCCAATGTCCACTTCCCTTCCCCTCATCTCCTGGCAACGGATCTGCTTTCTATTTGTCTGGATTTGGCACCTGGATAGGTTATATATTTGAAATTCTACAACATTTGACTATTTGTAACTGGCTGATTTTCAAGGTTAAACATTTCAAGTTGTAGCATAAATCAGTACTTCATTCTTTTTTATGGCTAAATAATATTCCACTGTTTAGATAGATCACATTTTGTGTATCCTGTTAGCAGTTGATCAACATTTGAGTTTTTTCTACCATTTGGAAATTATTAATCATATACTATGAGCATTCGTTTACAGGTTTTTGCATGAATATATTTCCACTTCTCTTGGATCTATACCTCGGAGTGAAATTTCTGAGTCCTGTGGTAACTATTTTTTTCTTTTTTCTTCTTCTTCTTTTTTTTTTTTTTTTTTGACGGAGGTTTTTTTTTTTTTTCCCGGGTTGTGTTCTATTGCATGATCTTGGCTCACTGCAACCTCTGCCTCTCAGGTTCAAGTGATTCCCCTGCCTCAGCCTCCCGAGTAGCTGGGATTATAGGCATGCACCACCACGCTCGGCTAATTTTGTATTCTTGTCAGAGGCAGGGTTTTTCCATGTTGGTCAGGCTGGTCTTGAACTCCCGACCTCAGGTGATCCACCTGCCTCAGCCTCCCAAAGTGCTGGGATTACAGGCGTGAGCCACCGCGCCTGGCTATTTTTTTCTTTTTTTGAGACGGAGTCTGGCTCTGTTGCCCAGGCTGGAGTGCAGTGGCATGATCTTGGCTCACTGCAACCTCTGCCTCCCAGGTTCAAGTAATTCTCCTGCCTCAGCCTCCTGAGTAGATGGGATTACAGGCATGTGCCACCACACCTGGCTAATTTTTGTATTTTTAGTAGAAACAGGGTTTCAACATCTTGGTCAGGTTGGTCTCAAATTCCTAACCTCAGGTGATCCACCTGCCTCATATATCCCAAAGTGCTGGGATTACAGGCATGAGTCACCATGCCTGGCCCCTATGGTAAATCCATGTTTAGTTTTTTGAGGAACCGCCAGACTCCATATCCACTTCCAATTTCTCCACATCCTCACCAACAACAGTTATTTTACCTTTTTAAAAAGTTACAGCCATCCTAGTGAGTGTAAAGTGGCAATTCATCATGGTTTTTATTTGCATTTCCCTAATGACTAATGCTGTTGGTCATGGATATGCTTTTAAATTATGATTTTAATGGCCATGCAAATTCCATTGTAGGTTACTATAATATATTTTTTAATTGGCTGTTATTGAATATTCAAGTTGTTTCTATTTTTTCAAATTCACTTATACATATAAGCCTTTATGAATCATAGTCATCTCTGATTCCATGACATTCATCCATTCACTCATTTATTCAATAGCTATCTACCAAGCCAGGCCTGTTCTAGACAAAACAGATCCGATCTCTGCCCACCTAGAGCAGACGGTCCAGTGATTTATTAAATGGTTGTGCAAATAAGTCTATCAGCAGGCTGACGAGTATCAGTAAGGAAACACACAGGACACATATGTAAGAGGAGCGCATCATTCAGAGTGGGTGGCCAGGAGAAACCAGCCAGGGGTGGGAAATGGGGAAGAGCATTCCAAATAGAGGGAACAGCATGTGCAAAGCCATTGAGAAACTAACAGAGACCTGAGTGCCCAGGGGGACAAGAGCAAAGAGGGAGGTGAGGGCTGAGGTGGAGGGGATGGAAGTGGACATAGGATGGACTGTGCTGATTGGCAGCCCGCTGCGGGAGGGCTGAATATGTTGACAATTGTTTTATTTCCAATATGCCCTTTAAAAATAGCAAAGAAGGGATGAAGAGAAGGAAGAAGGCAGGGAGAGGGGATTTCCGAAGATGGAACGCTTAAAGGAATGGGGTCCTGCCCTATCTGTGCCTACACTGGCCAAGGTGAGCATCTGTCAGTTGTCCAGCCTGTCAGTCACCTGCCAGCATCCATGCCCAATCTCAACAGCTTACACCACACATGATACTGAGTGATCTTTACCCCGGCCAAGTGGGTATTTTGACCTAAGAGCAGCCAATCTTGAAGTTGGCCAGTGGGCTGAGAAGTGACCTGGTGTGGTATAAAATATGAATATTTGGTCTTGGTCTCTAATTCCTGGCACAGAGCTCCTAAAACCCTTGAACATATTGCCTTTCATATGCTAATGAGATGACTTATGGAGGAGCCCTAGAGAGCTTCATGATGAGGGCTGGTTACCCCCACACCCCCAGCCTCCATGGGGGCAAGATGGGCTGGAGATTGAATTCAATCGTCAATGGCCAATGATTTAATCAATCATAATGAAACTGCAAGAAAAACCCCTAAACAACAGGGTTTGGGAGCTTCAGGGCTGGTGAACACAGGGACTCACTGGGAGGGCGTGGAAGCTTTGTGCAAACCACCCCATGTTTTGTTCTCTGCATCTCTTCCATGAGTCTGTTCTTGAGTAGTATCCTTTATAATCCACTGGTCATAGTAAGTAAAGCACTTTCCTGAGTTTTGTGAGTCATTGTAGTGAATTATCTAACTAGAAGAGGAGGTTATGGGAACCCTGAAATTCAGAGCCAGACGGTCAGATGTACAGACGGTCCCTGGATTGTGACTGGTGGCTGAAGGGTGACAGCCATGTGGGGCTCAGCCCTAAACTTTGGGGTCTGCATTGACTCCCGGAGTTAGTGTCAGAACTGAACTGAATAATTGAACACCTAGCTGGAGTTAGGGAATCAGAGACCTCATATAAGAACTCACTTAATCCACTGCCTGTCCTGGTGGGGGACTTCCAAACCAATCAAGTCCTCCCTCTGGGGCACTGAGTATAAGTTAAGAAGTTGGGAGCGAGAGTCGAAGCAGGAAAGATTCACAGAGGGAAGGAAAGAGAAACTGGGCTACAGAAGCCATGAGCTCACCGGAACTGGACAGCAAGAGAAACCACAAGGAGGCAGAGGCTGCAGGAAGCAGAAGGCATGCGACACAGAGGGGAGGAGAAGACACAGGAGGTAGCAGGGCAGGTAGAGGAAGAGACAAGCTGATCACCAGAGAAGGGCTGGAGATGACAAATTAGCTTGGCTCTGAGCAACTCTCCACTTCTCCTAAGAGCTTCCCGGGCTCTGAGAGCCCTGGCTAGGCTACGGTGGAGGTTCTGTTTTCCTCGTTTCCTCCTGGAGTCTGCTGCAAGTGACCTGGCAGTGTCTGCTCCCTACGCTGTCTCTGGTTCCAGGCACGTGGGCCTGGGCTTGGCTCAGAACTTCCCAGCCTCATTTTGCAGAAAAGGGATCTAGGAGAAGGAGAAAGTTCTGAAGAATGGCATAGGAAACCCTTAGGGTGGGGCCGCCATGGAGAACAGGGGTGCTAGGGTGGGCATAGGGGTCCTGTGGGTGCAGCTCAGAGATCCAGGAGCCAAAAAGCACAGATTAGACTCTGAGTCACTGGAGGCCCCCAAGAAAAGGCTGTGCCCTCTCTGGGTCTGAGTTTCCCCATCTCTGAAAGTAGGTGACTTCTGCATTCCACCCCAGCATGAATATTTGTTGAATCTGTGACATGACAGGAAAAATCATTTACAAAAGAAAGAGCCAGAAA
The DNA here is from genome assembly GCF_008728515.1 of Papio anubis. Classification (NCBI taxonomy): domain Eukaryota; kingdom Metazoa; phylum Chordata; class Mammalia; order Primates; family Cercopithecidae; genus Papio; species Papio anubis. Next base: position 83,028,059 of record NC_044988.1, on the reverse strand, counting down.
CTTAGAAATCCAGTAGGCCAACAAATGTTTGAGAAACATAACATCAAACATTTAAGATAACCAATACAATTTCATTTCTAAAATCTGAAGTTTCAAACTTCATCAAGTTGAGATTTGAAATACTGGGCTCTGAGGACTGGTGGGAGGAGAGGGGTCAGGTCTGCTGACGAATGTCCTCCTCTACACCAAGAGGACACCATCCACTCTAAGACCAACAGGGCCCCAAAATGAAATCTCTCAAATTCCACAACATCAAAAGATTCCTAAAGTTCCCCAGGTTTAAAGATTCTCCAGATCCTAAAATGTCCAAGATTTCGAAAGATGCTGAAAGCTCTGAAGTTTCCCAGGTTCTCAAACTTTCACAGGTCTCAACTTCCCAAATTCTAAAAGTCCCAGATACACACAGTGAGCCTAGTCAGGATCTGGCTTGAGAAGCTTGAAAGCACAGGGCCACCATCTTTACCACCTGCTTTTTCTCCAGCCAGAGGCTGAGGCCCTCCCTTTGGGCACAGCTGTCCCTGAGGGCAGTGTTTTCTGTGACCAGGGTGGTCCCCAAGTGGAGTAAGTTGGGCCTTAATCCTTCTCCATGCCTCCGGGGGCCCTAACCCTTCCTCTCAGTAAGAACAGCTGCTGTCTGGGATCCTGGGCCCCAAGATTCACCTTGTCATTCATTCCCAATGGCTCTGTCCTCGAGAGCTTACTGCCTAGTGGGGGCCACAAACAAGTAAGAGAAAGGGTCCCTGGAAAGGATGTTCACAGGGCAGTGGCCCGGCCAGGTGTGACCCCCACTGGGGGCCTGAGCTCCTGCCCTGCATGGCATCCCCACCTGCTGGCCGCACCCAGGTTACATCCCAAGGATGCCATTCATCAGCTCCAGCCTCAGGAGAAAGCATCTTAGAGGCTCCAGTCCATGGCAGGTCAGAGGGCATCTCCGAGACTGCTGCCGGCCTTGGCTTCTGCTGTTTTGGACCTGCTGGTCCAACTGCCCATCCCAGGCCTGAGCCTCCACCTCAGCCCCATCAGGGCATCTCCAGCTCAGCTTCCGCTCTGGTTCTGCTGCTCCCTGAGCCAGGCCCCCACTTTCCAGCTCTCATCCTTCATGGGATGACTGTACCTCAAGTCTCAGGAGAGATGGAAGATGCCTGAGGTCAGCTCCCAGCCTCCAAGTCAGGACCCCTCCCCAAAGGGATGTTGGGTGGCACCAGGTAGAGGGAGAAGAGACTTTGGAGGGAGCACTGGCCCAGAACCCAGACTTAACTATATATCCCCAGGTTGCAATCTCTGGAAACATCCATTTCCTCCACTATAAAGGAGGATCTTAATTCCCACCTGACTCGGTAGTAAGGGAATTGGGTGACCGGCTGCCTCCCTACTTGTTAAAGGACCTATCAGACATACTCCCCTTCCTTTCCGCTCCCCACCCCCAACCCTGAGTGAGTGTTGGGAGCCGAAAAGGTCAGTCTCACAGGAACCAGCAGCACAGAAGGGGTGGTGCTAAGGCTCGCCCGGGGTGGAGAGTCAGAGAGTGGGTTTTAACACAAACACTAATTGTGGATCCCAGAATGGACTCCCTGGCTCCATTCATGAAACTGGTATTTTTAGCCCAGGATCAGCTGCCTGTGGCCCCAGAGGGGGTGGCCAGGCCATGTGTCATGTCTCAGTGATGATGGACTCACTCTGCCCAGGAAACAAGCCCACAGGGGCCTGCTGCCAGATCCCAGGGCTGCCACTGCATCCAGGAAGAGGCAGATGTTCAGTTAAACCCTCTCATCCCCAAGGGGCACACCACAGGGTGTCAGAAATGACAATAATAATGAATATACATTAAACATTTCCTAGGTACCCAGCACTGTCCTGGCATTACAGGCATTAACTTATTTAATCATCACTACGAGGTAGATACTATTATTATCCCCATTTTATAGATGAGAAAACCGAAGCTGGAGCAGTTAATTAACCTACCTGAGTCCACACTGTGGTAGTGAGTGGAGCAGGGCGATTTAAAGCCAGGGAATCAAACTCCAAAGTCCATGCTCTTTCTGCCTGGTCACTTGGACTCTGGACCAGGAGTGGACAGTCTTCAATGGCCAGTAGGTCCTCCTGCCTCAGCCCGTTGAGTTTTCTGGGATTGCAGAGTGCATCTAGTCGGTCCTTCCCTCCTGCAGAGGTGAGGAAATTGAGGCCCACCATGATGTCCAAGGTTAAGGAACCATTTGGCCCTAATTCCCAAACCACAACTTTTCCCACTGAATGACTCCATGGGACAAGTTCATCTTGTCACCCGCTCGCCTCCTCAGCCTATCCCCAGCTCCCAGATCAGATAAGCTTGCTTTAGGGCAAAGAGCCTGGACTCTGGATGCAGATATGAGCCCCGATCCTGATGTGTTATGTGACCTTGGGCAAGTCAGCTCACTTCTCGGAACTTCAGTTTTCCCCTCTGTAAAATGGGTGTGACTGGGCTATCTTCATAAGGCTGTGTGGTGGGTATAAATTGCCTGGAGATTCATCAAACATGGGTCTCCTTACTTTGGTCTCCTTGAACTATTAATTAATCCCCACTGTGAACAAGACACATGGTATACACCTTCCCAGGGTTATTTCTGGAAATGGAAGACCTGGTGATGGAATTGTAGACACTGTGACCACCTGTTGGGGAGATATTTGGAGCAAATCATGCCATGACTGCCTCTATCCAGTCTTCAGATTCCCAACAGAAAAGAATTTGGCAGAAAGAAAGGGAAGAGAGACAAGGCCTGTCCATGCTCTGAGCCAGCTGCCAGGGTAGGAAAACAGAACATGCATGGCAGAGCTCAGGACCAGCTTAACCACGTGCCCTCTGGATGACCATGGGTCAGTCTCTCCTCTCCCTGGGGCCTGAATCTCCCAAATGCAGAGAGGGAAACAAGACTCATGCTCTCCCTGTCCTGATTTCTGTGACTCAATTAGGACAAGCCCCTCCCTCAGGGGCTTGGGACCCTGTGTCCTGCCCCATCTTCCAGCATGTGTGCACGCACGAGCGCACGTGCACACACACACACACACACACACACACAGACTGTCTGCTCAGGAAGCCGCCACAGCTCAACTTCCACATTCACTCTGGGCTTGCCCAGGGAACGTGGGGGTGGGGCTCCCTGGGTCCTCAGCCTCTGAGTCACAGTCCGCAAGTGCAGCTCCCATCAGAGCAGGCGACTCTTTCCAGCTCTGAATCCCAATTGCGAATTTCCTGACCGGAAAATCTGATTGGCCCAGGTGGCATCAGGGGGCCCAGTGGGCTGGGTCATGTGTCCTGTGTCATGGGCCAGGGGTGGAGCAGCTTCTCCAAGAAGAGGGTGCAGATGAGAAGGAAATGAAGGCACCTCTAAGTCAGAAGCAAAATGAGTTCACCCGGAATGTAAATTAGTTACGTGGAAAAATCTATCTACACTCATTTCGCATTGATCTAGAAAGCTCTCAGGAAGCATCTGGTATTGGGGTGAAACTTAGAAAGAAAAAAAACTACGCCTTATTCTCAGCTGCCAAAATAAATGTCAAAAATCCATGTCCCTGACCCATCAGAGAATCCTCTCATTCATCGATTATGAACTCTTACACTACATACCATCCTGATACACATGGATTATTGGTTTTTCATTCGAAGGAGTCATGATAACATGGTGAGAAGTAACTGCTGATATCTCACAAGGAAGAAATCTTTAAAAATATAGAAGCAAAGCAGAACTTTTAAAAGCAGATACAAGGGTTAAGCAGCTTGGGGGGACATTCACAGTTCAGGCACAGTGAGTTTAGGAGTCCGTAAAATTTACATCAATGCATATGGTAGTTAAAACTCACAAAGACAACCCTGAAGCATTGAGAATCAGTAAAATTACGTTTCGTGACCTTCACTTAAGGTGGTATAAATAGGTAACACATGGGGAAAGACTTCCATTTAAAAAAAAAAAAAGAACAGTTTTAAGTTTTTAACAGAAAAAATAAATCTCATCTGGAAAATGCATTCTTGTGGAATAATGCACTATAAATGATGTATGACTATACGAGGGTTTATAAGCCAATCCAACAAAAATAATAAATGGCACAATTTTGAAACCAAACTCTGTAACTAGCAGCTCAAGTTTCATTACTGGAGGAATAAAGTGCTTTAACAGTGATTTCAGTTGGATCAAGGATCCCAGAGACCCTGCCAAGAGCTTGAAAGCAGATAATTGTTAGGAGCAATGCCCAGTTCCAGCCCACCCCATAATTTTACCCTCTAGCTTCATAACTCTACACTTCGTTATGAGGGGGAAGGAGGCTGAAGAACTGTGATGTGTTCAAACTTGAGACTGGGTGGAAAATTCAAAGTCCCTGGTGTCGTGGGTCCCAAAACTTACATACATCAAAATCATTTAGAGGTGCCTAAAAACTTTAGGAGGTCTGGAAGAGGAATCAGAAATATCAGGAATAGGCATAAACACATTCTCTAAATGATTCTGATACGAGGTGGTCCATGGACCCCTTGTTGATGAACGTGGCTCCCCTCATTCTGCAGATGGAGAAATCAAGCCCAAGGAGGAACAGAACAGTGGCTCAAAGTCACACAGCAAGTCAGAGGCTGAGCTGGTCTCTGGCCTGCGCCTGGGGCTTCTTTCCACCAAATTCCGCCTGCCCATGGGCTGCCCCCTGGGGCTCACATTCCAAGGAGCCATGTAACAGGAAAGGAAATGTCAGCCGTGACTGTTCCGATGTTCGAAGGCCCATTGTAACTCCAGGTTCCGCCAGACACAGTCCTCAGAGCTCAGGCGGCCAAGATTCATGAGCCTGCTTTTTCCAGATGGGATCAGGGATGAGATTACAACAGCCAGTATTTATTTTTATTTCCCCAGGAAAATAAATCGGCAGTTTTGCTCCAAGAAAAGTGATCAGTGGAAGCAGTGTTCCTAACCAGAAGGAGGGCCTGGACCATCTCCAGCCCCTCACAGCCCCCTCCAGGCCTGCCTCCCATCCTGAAGGTACCTGACATTAAGTCCCAGCCTCAGACAAAGCACCCTTTGGGCTTGGACTCAAGAACCCTCTCCTGCCTATCTATGGCAGTGGATAAAAGTCTTAGGAGCTAGAGGGTTACTTTCTCCCTCCTCAACTTAGGTGAAAGACATTTGGCAATGTCTGGATCTGAGAACTGGAGAGCCGTGCTACTGGCCTCTAGGAGGTCGAGGCCAGGGATGCTGCCAAATATCCCGCCATGAAAAGGACAGCCCCCACAACAAAACTCCTTGGCCCAAAATGTCAACAGTGTTGAGGGTGAAAAACCCCCAAACATGGGCAAGTGGCCACAGATGTTAGGAGTCGGGATGTGAGTCCAGGTTTTGCCTGTAAATGCTGTGTGAGCCTGGGCAAGGCTCTGCCCTCTCCGGGCCTCAGATTCCCAACTGCACAAGGAGGAGGCAGGGGAGGCTTGTCTCTGGCGCCCCTGCCATTTTGGGCATTCCAGGCTTGGGAGTGTGCCTTGCCTTACAACTGAGATGTGGCTGTCAGAGGGGAGGGGTCTACGCAGCCCCACTTGCCTGAGGGGTGCACAATCAGCTCTGTAGTGCCCCTCCCCCAAAGAGCTGTATCTGGAACTCCTGCTCCACCAGGAACGGAAAAACTATTATCTGCAGATGACATCACTTTGCAAAAATGCAGGCGGGTGGTTGCCAAGCAGAGCTCCAGGGAAACGGCGGGAAGGAAGGTCTCAGAGCATGCCAGCCACCAGCGCACCAGCATCCGGCACCTTCACAAATCTCAGCACAACCCTGGGCAAGTTACTCCACTTCTCTGGACTCCGGTCCTTCCATCCATACAAAAAGAGAATGCATCTGGGTTTTGCCAGGAGCCCTTCCACTGGAACAGTCCAAGATCCCGCAACTCTTTCATGTCAAGCCTCGGAGGGCTTCTGGGCTGCAGGAACACAAAGGGAGCCCCTCCGGGTACAGGAGTCCAGAGTTAGGACTGAAAGGAGAGGAAATTGGCTGCCCTGCTTGACTGACCACACAGAGGCTGCTGATGCCGCCAAACTGCTTGAGAGCAGCTCTCCTCCCGGAGCGCTGGTCCTGTGTCCTGCCCACCGACCCAATTCCTTTCTTGGTCTAGCATTTGGAGCACATCGTGAACCAGCAGAGTGCTGGCTAATTGTGAGCCAGGGAACTTGCTTCAGTGGGGGAACCACAGTGACCTGCAATGCCCATCTTTCTACCTGTGGGCTCCCAGGATACGAAGGGTGGTAAAGACCGGCTCTGATAAGCAGAGCAGGCTCAGGTCACACTGGATGGAGTCCTGGGTTACTCCCCAGAGGCCTGGGTTCTAGCCACAGACATAGGACCTCAGTTTCTCCTTCTGGACAGTGAGTAGTTTGATCCAGAGAGTCTGTGGGGTCTCTCTACGCTGTAGCAGATGGTGGCTCCAGGAGCAGATAAGAACAAGTTACACATAAGGCAGAGCATGGAAGAGCTGTGTGTCTTCAGCAGGGTGACAATTCCCTCTCCTGCCTGCACCTTCATCAAGAACAGAATTGCCTTTCAGACCTGTTGCTTTCTAAACGGAAGAGGAAGGCCGAGCACGGTGGCTCACATCTGTAATCCCAGCACTTTGGGAGGCCGAGGTGGGCGGATCACCAGAAGTCGGGAGTTCGAGACCAGCCTGACCAACATGGAGAAACCCTGCCTCTACTAAAAACGCAAAATTAGTCTGGTGTGGTGACGCATACCTGTACTCTCAGCTACTCGGGAGGCTGAGGCAGGAGAATCACTTGAACCTGGGAGGTGGAGGTTGTGGTGAGCCAAGATCACACCATTGCACTCCAGCCTGGGCAACAAGAGCGAAACTCTGTCTCAAAAAAAAAAAAAAAAAAAAAAAACAAGGGAAGAGGAAGGAAAAGGCAGATCAGCCTCGGTCAAGCTCAAGGGAGGGGTGGCATCTGGCATGAAGGTCACTGCCCCCGCACCCTCCCTCATTGGGCGCTGCCCACTGCCAGGAGGCAGTATAGCTTACAGGTTAGAATAACCAGGCTGGCATCACCTAGACCAAAGTCCAAATCTTGTAAACTGTGCCAAACATGACTCTCAGTTTCCTCAACTGTAAAATGGAGTCAGCAACATATCCCTCTTTTTTGGGTGATTCTAGTTCCCCCCTGCCCCCACCACCACCGGATTCATTCTCACCCCTCCCTGTCCTGCTCTGATCCCCAGGAGGCTGACCTCACCCAGGTAGGATATTGGAAGGCAGCAGGAAGAGAGAGAGGTCGAGGACTTTTCCCACTCCCTCTGCTGGGCCATAGTTTGGCTGTGGCTGCATCCCTGTCCCAGGGTCCCCCATCCTGTCGGGCAGCCCCTTCCACAGCTCCTGCTCTGTGATGATTCCGGTACCCAATGCCCTCCTCTGGCCCACAGGGCTAGAGGTGGTTACAACATGCTGCTTTCACTAGTCTCTGGTGCATCGTCATCCCCTACCAGGTCTTTTCATTATTTCTCCAAAGATGATTTACAAACAGCCGACAAGCACATGAAAAGATGCTCAGCACCATTCATCATTAGAGAAATGCAAATCAAATTCATAATGAGCTAGTACTTCACACCCATAAGGATGGCTACTATCCAAGAAACAAAATAACAAGTGTTGGCGAGGATGTGGGGAAATTGGAGCCCTTGTGTGTTGTAGGTGGGATTGTAGAATGGTGTGGCTGATGTGGAAAACAGTAGGGTGGTTCCTCAAAAAAATTAACACTAGAATTACCATATGATCCAGCAGTCCCAATTCTGGGCATACATATTCAAAACAATTGAAAGCAAGGTCTCAAAGAGATGCCTGGAACCCCATGTTCATAGCAGCATTATTCACAATAGCAAGAGGTTGAAGTCAATGCTCATGGACAGATGAATGCATAAAGAAGAGGTGGTACATACATACAACGGAATATTGTTCAGCCTTTAAAAGGGAGGAAATCCTGCCATACGTGACAAGGATGAACCTTGAGGACCTTTTGCTAGTGAAATCAGTCAGTCACAAAAAGACATTCTATGTAATTCCACTTCCTTTTTTGTTTGTTTTTTGAGATGGAGTCTAGCTCTGTCACACAGGCTGGAGTGCAGTGGCATGATCTCAGCTCACTGCAATCTCCATCTCCTAGGTTCAAGCGATTCTATGCCTCAGCCACCTGAGTAGCAGGGATTATAGACGTGCGCCACTATGCCCAACTAAATTTTTTTTTGTCTTTTTAGTAGAGATGGGGTTTCGCCATGTTGACCAGGCTGGTCTCGAACTCCTGACCTCAGGTGATCCACCTACCTCGGCCTCCCGAAGTGCTGGGATTACAGGTGTGGTCACTGTGCCCAGCCTGTGTGATTCCTCTTCTACGAGGTACCTAGAGTCATCAAAGTCATAGAGACAGAAAGTAGAATGGAGGTTGCCAGGGGCTGGGGGAGGGGGAAATGGAGAGTTGTTTAATGGGTGCAGTCTTGGTTTTACAGGATGAAAAAGGTCTGGAGATCCTCGCACAATATGAACATACTTATATATGAATATACTTTAAAATATACCGTGGAATGATACATTTAAAATGGTTAAAATGGTTTCTAAAAACTTATCAAATTGTATTTTTTGAAAATATGCAGTTTATTGTGTGTTGATTATACGGCAATAAAACTTTTTAAAAGTCCCTTCATTAAACTCTCTTCAGGAAAACTGGGGGTTCCCAAACCTGTGTGCATGTTAGAATGTTCTGGGATCTTTTAAAAATTCCCAATCCCGGGCCACTCCCCAGAGCCATTAAAGCACAACCCCTGGGAGTAGGATACAGGCAGAAGGCGTATCTGATACACCCCAGCTAATTTCAACACACAATGACACCTACAGAATTGCATCCTTCAACTGGGCCATGTGTTTTTTGTCAGGAATCTGCGTAATTAGCTACTTCTTAAGCTTATTGTGAGGATGAAAGGGGATGGTGAGTGCAAAGCATTTAGCACAGCTGCTGGCACTGACAGCGCTTATACAATGTACTGAAAACATCGTTGGTGGTGTTGTTATTGTTATTAGTATTATTTCTCTGGGCCTCCAGGTTGCTGTGGGTCTCAGAGATACTACAGAGGAAGGTAGAGGGGGTATCAGGACCAAAGGCGAGGTACGACAGGAAAGCAAGCAGGGCAGGAAGGAGGGGTGCACTCAGAGGCAGAGAAAGAGGGGAATTCCGTGCTGGCTGGGGAACCTAGTTGCAAGACTGTGAGGAGCCCAGGGCAAGAGAATGGCAGATCTGCCACGATGCCGGGAAGTACCTGCCTCCAGGGGCTGCTGCCAGGCAGCGGACACCACTCGGAGGCTTCAGAAAACACTGGGTGACACCCAGGGCCATGGAAGAGTTGATCCAGGAAGCAGCAGTCTGCAAGGTACATGCGCTTACCACTTGAGGACTTTTAGCTGTCTGTGCTTGCGGGGCTCCTTCTAATTTTTCAGGGTCCCCAACCACCCTTGGCAGCTGTGACAGGCCCTCTCTCAGCCTCTCCTCTGGGCTCCCTGGTCTGAGGCAACCACGGACTGCCACCTCCGTTCACCTGCAAGTGTCTGCCCTGGGGCCCTTCACCTTGCTGGGCTGGCCGTGGTTGGGGGACAGGGGACGCGCCATCAGGGAGGGAGACCACATTACCTCCCTTGGTTGCCACGTAGGAACTGGAAGATGGTGTAAGGCCATGGTATTGAGGTTCACCAATATGGTGAACTCTTCCGGCCAGCAAAGGATTCTGGTCAAGGAGGTGGAGCCACCGGCCCAGCCTGGATTTTCCGCCCCGCAATGGTAGGCCAGGCATCCACTCCAAAAAATATTTCCTAGGCTCCCACTACATGCCTGGCCTGGGGCCCTGAGATCTGATAGTGAACAAGACGTCCTGGCAGAGCTCAGGTCTGCCTGGAGGGAGCGGGAGTGTGGCAGGAAGGAGAGGGCCCCGTGGCAGAGCAGCCAGAGGCAGACAGACAGGGCTCACATCCCAGCTCTGCTCAGTACCAGCTGCAGGTCTTGGGAGAAGTCGATCCACCTTTCCAGCCTCAGTTTTGTCTTCTACAAAAGAGGGTGACAAACCCAGCTTCACAGAGCTGCTGCTGGAGGGAATGAGACAAGATGACATGAGGGTCCCGTTTGGCACCACTTGGAGTTCCTTCCAGGATCGAGGAGCGAAGAGCAGGTGCCTCCACCTGGTTCCAGCACAGGCCGCTTGCAGGGGCCTGAGCTGCAGATGAGAGAGGCAGCTCTCTGGGGACAGAGCTGTAGCCAGAGGCCAGCACCTGGGGCTCCAAGAACCACAAACCCACAGCAGGAAATCCTCCTCTAGAGCCTGGAGCCTGGGTGCGCGGGTCCCCACACTGCTGGCTGCTGATAGCGCTGGGTGAGTGTGGGCAGTCCCTTCCCCAGTCTGGAGTCCACCTTCCTCCTCTGGCCAGCAGAGCTCAGGCTGGACACCAACCAATCCTCCAGCAATGACATTCCAGGAAAACGGAAAGCCCTCACGATCCCTTCTTGCAGGTGGGAAACCAGAGGCCTAAGAAGGACAGTCTATTCTAGGGCACACAAGTTCACACAGCAGAGTCAGAAGTAGAAAGCCAGATCCCCTGACTCCAAATCCATAGCACCTGTCCACACTAGCACCTCTCCAAAGGCTTGTGTCACGGGATGAGCCAGAGTACCAGGAAACTCAGTTAGAAGCTGTGGCTCCTTCTCTAAGGAACTCCTCGACAAAGCTCTCAGCTCCCATGAGGTAACCAGCCTCCCCTCCAAATATCCTCCAAGATCTAGAGAAGCCACTCCTTTGCTCAAGAACCTTCCACAGCTCTCCATCACCCAGTGAACATCTCACCCAGCATCCAGGGTCCCAACCTTCCTCTCCAGCGGCTCCCCCGGGTCCCTCACCTTTGCCTTCCATCCTGGTCGCCACACAGTAATGACTATCCCCATCTCCTGGTCTTTCTGATTCTGTTTCTCCACCCTAGAACTTCCCTTCTCCTTCCTTTAAGACCATCTGAATGTTACCTCCTCCAGGAAGCCTTCCTGCTCCCCAGGTTAAGCATGGCCTCTCCCTCCCCCAGGATCCCAGAGGAGGCAGGCTCAGGCTGTATCTGGATACCTCATGTGCCCATCTGTCTCCATGAGATGGGGAAGTACTTGGGCACGGAGTCTAAGAAACGCCCACTTCTTATCCTCTTCTCATCCTCTATGCCAAGAATTGAAAGAGGAAGGGCTAAGTGACTCCTGGACCCACAACAGGACAAATAAACAGGGACTGTTTGGTGCCCATTTGGGACACAATTCCAGGTCAGAGGTGGCTAGAGGCTGGGCCTGGCACCCAAACACAGGCATTGATCCCGCCTCCAATGGCTGTTTCTGTTTTCCTTTTCCCTGGGCAGAGGCTGCGGGGGCGTTCTGGGCCACAGCTGGTTTCTATTGCATCAAGGCTCAAAAAAGCCCTGAGCATATTTTTAGAGAGAAGGGGAAAAAAAGAATCTTTTCTTCCCTGACCCAGGATGAGGGCTTGCTCCAAGTTTCCATCTGCTCTCTCTTCTGGGTGGAGCTGGCCGGGAAGTTTCTCTGCAGGGGGATCCTTCAGGACGGCGGTTTGTGAGCTCATAGTTAGGGCAGAGTGAGAGACTGCCGGCACGATGCCCGCCTCCCTCCCCGACACACATACAAACACAAATGTGCACATGCACACAACCTCGGGCATGTGGTGTGGAGAGGAGAGCCACATGCCTGAGTAAGAACAGTGGAGGAGCAAGAGGGACTTGGAGCCACCAGTGGCTCCAGCCCCATCTTCCACTGGAAGCAGGTAGCTGAATGGTGGCCTGAAGCAGGGGTTGCCGCACTTGCACTCCAGAGCCCTGGGATGTGCCGCATTCCCACTGGGGTGCCTGGATCCCCAAGACCTGGGCACATCTGGGCCTGGAATACAGAACGTGTTTGATGCATCTTTGAACGGCTGGTTTTCAATTGTCTGAAGATTCTGTTGGGAGGAATGAAAGACCAAATTATTTTAAGACTCTGAACTCTTAGAGCTTTTGTTGAAATGCATTTTCTCAATCAAAAAATACTAAATGCACTGGCGCTCTGCTGGTATGTGTGTGTGTGTGTGTTTGTTGTGTGTGGTGTGACATGTGTGTAAATCTGTGTGTGATGTATGCGTATGTCCTCTATTTGTATAACATGTATGGTGTATTTGTTGTATTATGTGGTTGTGTGTTGTTTTTCTATGTGTATTGTGTGATTTGTAGTATAATTTGTGTGGTGTGCGTGTGGTGCATGTGTTTGACATGTTTCATATGAGATGGGGTGTATATGTGTGTCATATGTGTTTGAAATGTGCTGTGTGTGTATTGTGTCTGTATGATACATGCTGTGTGTTTGATACATGCTGTGTGTGGCTTGATGTGTGCTGTGCCTATGTGTGTTGTGTGTGTCAATGTATGTCGTGTGTGTTGTGTGTTTGATGTATGTTGTATGTATAAGTGTGTGTTGTGTCTGATGTGTGTCGTGTAGCATGTGTGCCGTGTGTGTTGTGTGTCTGACACAGGCTGTGTGTCTCTAATGTGTGTTGTGTGTCTGACACAGGCTGTGTGTCTCTAATGTGTGTTGTGTGTCTGAGACAGGCTGTGTGTCTAATGTGTGTTGCGTGTCTGATGTGGGCATGTGTGGATGCTGTAATCAGAGGCCATTCTTGGTACCAGCCAGAGGCACATCTGGAACGGAGGGAGGGGGCTGTGCAGAGGAGAGTGTCCCTGTTTCCCCCAAGCACACTCTCCAAAGTGACACCTTTTGGAGATGTTCCAGGCCAATCTGTTGAGCAAAGCACCATGGGGAGAGAAGGTAGTTGGAGGGAAAGAGCCCTTTTCTTTTCTTTTCTTTTCTTTTCTTTTCTTTTCTTTTCTTTTCTTTTCTTTTCTTTTTTTGAGACAGGGCTCTGTTGCCCCGGCTGGAGTGCAGTAGCATGATCTCAGTTCACAGCAACCTCTGCTTCCCAGGTTCAGGTGAGTGTCCTGCCTCAGCATCCCAAGTAGCTGGGATTACAGGCGCCCGCCACCACGCTTGGCTACTACCAATTTTCTGAACTTGCTCCCCACCAGCCGCTGCCCCTGATGTCAGACCAGTCTTTGCCTCTGGTGGCACCCAGTTTTAAAATCCTCCAGCCCAAACAGCTGCAGGCCACAAAGCCAAAGCACAGAGAAGCACATGGCCCAGCATTACCGACAGGACAGGGATCAGAGCCCAGACCCTTCCTCCTCCTCATGGTCAACCTGGCCTTTAAGGCCCTTTAGTACCAATGAGACAGCCTGCAGAGAAGAGGTAAGGCTGTGACAACGAAAACCACAGCACACCCAGAGTCATCATTACAGCCCAGCAACTGTGCCTGGAGCTGGCTCTTAGGGGCCTGAGCTCTCTGCAAATGTAGCCTTACTTCCCTCTTGCACTCACCCATCAAGGGAGTATCATTGCGCCATTGTATCAAAGGAAACAGGCTCGGACGGGAGACAGAGGTGAAGGCAGGCCCCTGAGCCAGGAGGGTAACTTCCTGGCTTTGGGGATCAGGTAGGGAAGTCGGCGGCAGCTTCCAGGGTCCAGGGGTTTACTCCGCCAAGGGGCAGTGCCTTTTCTGTCCTATCTGCAGAGACACAGGCCCTGCCCAGGGTCAGAGCTAGGAGGCAGGTGGGCACACCAGCATCATGGGCCTTTGCCCTGCCCAACTCTCCACCTTTCCCAGGCAGCTTGGTCAGGCCAGGCACCCTCTTCCCCACAAAGCCCCTTCTGTCCCCAGGCAGGAAGGGCTGCTACAGGCTCACCCTCCAACTTCCTGGAAACTGAGGCAGCCCAGGTACAGCCCAGGGGAGTTTCTTGGAAGATGGGCTTTAAAAAAAAAGCCCAGATTCAATGCTTCCCCAGTCCTTTGGCCTTGGGCAAATCCTTCTCCCTCCCTGAGCCTCAGTTTCCTCCTCTGTAAAATGGGGCTGCCACCCGTTCCCTCCTGGGATGGTTGGGAGGAACACGTGCGGGTGCATGAAGTCCTTGGCACAGGCCTGGCACAAGGGAGGCGTTTGATCCACGTATGTCCTGTTCCCGTCTTCAGCTGCTCTGGCCAGCCACGAATTGGACTTGACTGGTCCAAAGGTTCCCCTCCTGACCCCAGCAGAAGCTGCAGGGGAGAAACAGTGATTCTTGGAAAGTCACCACCAAGTCCTTCCAGAAACTGGAGGGCCACTGGTCAACATGTCACCTGGCATCCACACCAACCGCCAGGCCCTGAGTAGCCCTACCTAACCTCTCAGCTGACCACATCGAACGCCACAGTCCTGCTCACCACTCTGTGTCTATCCCGCGCTGGGCACTGGGGACTCATCAAACACCATCAGGCCCTCCCTCCCTAAAGTCATCTCGCTCAGCTCTCCCCTGCTCAAAGCTGCCAGGCTATGTATCAGACAAATGGACGATATCCGTATACATTTATACACATGCCACACCACACCACACCACACCTGCAGAGTACTGCTGCATTTAGCACGAAGTCCCTAGTCTGCAGCTGAGCATTCCAGGCCCTTCTTGGTCAGGCCAGCTTCCCCTGTTGTTTTTCCTGCACCTCTTCGGCCTGCACCCCACACCCAAGCCACAGCCAGCTCCCCACTCCCACATGGCCGCCTGCTTTGGTCACCATGGAAAGAGCTTAGTTTGGGATCTGGGCCACAGGAAGATGTGATCCGGAGTCTGCAGAACCTCCAGGCTTCAGCCTCGCAGGGTCTCGTGCTTGCAATGCCACTACCCTTCTCTAGCAATCTATGACACACGTCCAGACCCACCTTGGTCTTCACCTCCTCCAGGAAGCCTTCCTTGATGCCCACCCCTCCAGGCCAGTATAGGTACCTTATTCCCAGGGGGAGCTGCCTGGTGTCCCCAGATCCTCCTGTCACTGATGTCCCATCAGGATGAAATAGCACTAGTCCCCACCCACCATCCTGGTGTGTCCTCTCCCCATAAATGTGGGTGTCCACCTGCCAGTCCTCCTTGCTCTCAGCACCTGCAGCTGTCCTCTGCCCAGCAGCCTGCTGGCCTCCATTCTGGAGACACCCCAACCCTCATCTTATCCCAAGGGCCTTGCAATGCTGAGTTAACTTGGATAACAGCAATCCCAATGCTGGCCACCAAACAACTTGACATTCAGGGTTAGACATGACGCTTCTTAGGAATTTGTCAACCATCTTTCCCCACAGAGAATCTCTCACAAGCTGGGAGTCGGGAAACCTAACCTCTCAGAGTGTTCTGGAAACTCCTTCTCCCTTCTCGGGTCCCCTCACCCTTCTCATTTCTAATGCCAAAGCTATTCAGAACTTCTGCTCCTTGGAGATCCCAGGAGGGGCCTCATCTGACAGGATTTACTCTCTGCCAATATGCAAAAGTGGCTACTGTCAGTCATTTTAAATCGACATTGCTATGGAATGAAAGGTGTCTCCCACATTTCCAATGTTGAAGTCCTGACTGCCAGTTCTGGAGAATGTCACTGTATTTACGGAGGTTATTAAGTTACAGTGAGGTCATTAGAGTGGGAATGACTGTCTTCCTAAGCCAATGTGACAGATGTCCTTATGAGAAGAGGAGATGGGGACACAGAAGGGTGCACAGGAAAGACCCATGGAGACACAGGGAGAAGATGGCCAATGACAAGCCAAAGAGAGCAGCCTCAGAGGAAGCCAATCCTGCTGTACCTGGATCCTGGATTTCCAGCCTCCAGAACTGGGAGGAAATAGATTTCTGCTACTTAAGGCACCACCAGGCTTGGGACTGCATTCTGGCCGCCCTAACAGACTCATGTAGATGTTTCTCATGCATCTTGCTCATTGTGCTGTCCTCACCTATTAATGAGCCTGGGCAGATCAGACCATTCATCCCACAGGGCCTAGAAACCACTACGCCCAGAATGCGTGTCCTGGGTGAAGACCTTCTGTGATGAACAGAACTGGCTTCGCCGGCTTTTTAAATCGTCAGACATGGGAAGATGGCGGCCGGACAACGTTGCTCCCTCCCTATCTGCGAAGCACCATCCCATACGCCCTGAAAGAAAGGCTCCCCAACATTTTACCAATGAGTAAACCAAGGCCAGGGAAGACAAGTGACTTGCCTGAGGTCATTCATGGAGTCAGAGTCGTTAGAGAGGAGAGACTGAAGCCCACAGGTCCCGGGGTGGGGCCTGAGAGGTAGCAGGCTGGTTTGGGTGGCTCTGCATTGTCCACACTCTGGAAGGAGACAGAGAGGGCCTGGGTTTGAATCCTGACTCCTCCTCTTATTTGCTGTGTGTGAGTAGGTTCCTGGCCTCTTTGAACTGGGCCTCAGTTTCCACATGCGAACAATGAGGCTGATAAATATAAGAGGACATGCAGTGCTCAGCACCGTGTCTGGCCCACAGAACGGGCTCAAGAATTGTTGGAAAGGCTGCTGCCCCCACTAACAAACACAGCATTCCCAAAATACTTGCCGACTCTGCACCTGGCCCCACAGGAAGTCTAACAAAGAGCTTGGGTAGAAGCTTTTCCTGCCAGTCGGCATGGGGGAGGTGGCCACACAACCTCTGTCCACCTCTGAGCACTGCCCCCACTCGCTCTATCATTTACCCTCCTCCTGGCCTTACAGGGCCCAGGCACTCAATAAGGTTCAATGGCTCATTGTTCTCCATCCAGGCCCAAACCAGGCCAGGCCTGCCGGGAACCAGCAACTAAAAATAGCCCCACAGGGTGTTTGGGTCTAGCTGCTTCTCTCAGTCCAGGGGTCAAGAGGTGCCCGCGCTCTTCCTGGTCACTGCTTTGGGTGAAGGCCAGCTTGGCCGACTGCCAGATCACCCTGACTGGAGAGCCCAAACTCACACCCGCAAAATATTTAATGGAAAATTCAAGAGCTGCTATGATTCCCCAGGGGACAGAGCCTTGGTGCAGACTTTCAGAGGGAGTTCAGAGTTCAGAGGTGGGGCGGGACTCAGCCTGCCAAGGACTGGGAGAAAGGGCCTGGAAGAACAGGCTGGAATTGGCAACGCAAAGAGAGACAGGGAAGGCATCCCAGGTGGCAGGGACAGCAGAAGCAAGGGATGAGGAGGAGGCTAGGTGTGACAATGAGAGGCTGCAGGAGGGCTATTTGGCAGAGCAGGAGGGGCATCTTCAAGGAGAGGCCCAGGTTCGTTCCAGAAGGGCCCCGAATGCCTGGCGAGACTTAAAAAAGAAAAAAAGAAAAAAAGAATAAAATGGGAAGACTCACTCTACCTGATTTATTTATTTATTTATTTATTTTTTTATTTTTTTTTGGCGGAGGGGACACAGTCTCACTCTGTTGCCCAGGCTGCAGTACGGTGGCATGATCTCAGCTCACTGCAACCTCCACCTCCCGGATTCAAATGATTCTCCTGCCTCAGCCTCCCGAGTAGCTGGGATTACAGGTGCCCGCCACCTTAGCTGGCTAATTTTTGTGGTTTTTTTAGTAGAGATGGGAATCTCACCATGTTGGCCAGGCTGGTCTCGAACTCCTGACCTCAAGTGATCCGCCCACCTTGGCCTCCCAAAGTGCAGGGATTACAAGCGTGAGCCACTATGCCCGGCCCACTCTACCTGATTTTAAGACATCATATAGTACAGTAACCAAGACTGTGTGGCACTGGCAGAGAGATGGAAACACAGATCACTGGAAAAATACACCCACAGGGTGTGACCAACTGATTTTTGACAAAGGTGCAAAATTTCACACCCACTGGGATGGCTGTAATAAAAAAGACATCATACGTCCCGGTGTGGTGGCTCACACCTGTAATCCCAGCACTTTGGGAGGCTGAGGTGGGCTGATTGCTTGATCTCAGGAGTTCGAGACCAGCCTGGTCAAGATGATGAAACCTTGTCTCTACAAAAAGTACAAAAATTAACTGGGCACAGTGGTGGGCACCTGTAATCCCAGTTACTCAGGAGGCTGAGGCAGGAGAATCGGTTGAGCTGGGGAGGCAGAGGCTGCAGTGAGCCAAAATCATACCATTTGCACTCCGGCGAGGGCAACAGGAGTAAAACTCTTGTCTTTAAAAAAAAAAAACACAAAAACATAACAAGTGTTGGTGAAGATGTGTAGAAATTAGACTCCTCACACACTGCTGGTAGAGATGTAAATGGCAAAGTTTGGCATTTCCTCAAAAGGTTACACACAGAGCTTGTTTATGACTCAGCAGTTGTACGTCTAGGTAAATACCCAAGAAAAGTGGAAATGTAAGTCCCCCAGAGAACTTTGTACATGCCCATTCATAGCAACATTATTCATTATCGACAAAAAGTAGAAACGACCCAAATGTCCATCAACTAATGAATGGATAAATCAAATGCGGTCTGTTCTGTGGTATGTAAAATGTGGTATACACAATGGAATATTATTAGGCAATAAAAGGAAACTAACTACTGATACACGCCACAACACGGTGAATCTTGAAAACATTATGCTAAGCGAAAGAAGCCAGTTGCAAAGGACCACGTATTGTGTGATTCCATTTACATGAAAGGTCTACAACAGGCAAATCTGTAGAGGCAGAAAGGAGATTCGTGGTAGTCCCAGGCTGGAAGGGTGAGGTATATGGGAGGGAGTGACTGCTAATGGGTATGGTGTTGTTTTAGGGGCTGATGAAAATGTTCTAAAATTGATTGTGATAACAATTGTACAACTCTGTGAATACGCTAAAAACCACTGAATTGTAACCTTGAAAGAGGTAAATTGTCCCATATGTACTTATACCTCAATAAAGCTGTTTTTTAACAAAAGCAATTCAGCAGAAGAAGGATAGTCTTTTCAGCAAATGGTGCTGAAGCAACTGGCTATCCTTTTTTATTGTTTATTTTTTTGAGACGGAGTTTCCCTCTTGTTGCCCAGGTTAGAGTGCAATGGTGCGATCTCGGCTCACTGCAACCTCCGCTTCCCGGGTTCAAGCTGTTCTCCTGCCTCAGCCTCCTGAGTAGCTGGGATTACAGGCAACCACCACCATGCCTGGCTAATTTTTGTATTTTTAGTAGAGACAGAGTTTCACCATTTTGGCCGAGGCTGGTCTTGAACTCCTGATGTCAGGTGATCCAGTTGCCTCAGCCTCCCAAAGTGCTGGGATTACAGACGTGTGCCACTGCTCCCAGCCGCAATTGGCTATCCTTGTACAAAAAAAAAAGAAGAACCTCAACCTAAACCTCACATCATACGAGAATTAGCTCAAACTAGATCAAAGATTTAAATGTAAAACAATACAACGTTCAGAAGAAAACAAACGAAAAAATCTTCAGGATTTTCCTGTACAACCCAGTAATTGCACTCCTGGTTATTTATCCCAGATAAATGAAAAGTCACATCCCCACAAAACTCTCTCTACAATAGTTCATAGCAGCTTTATATGTAACAGCCTCACTACCTGTACAGCGCCTAGGGCTTAGTGAAAAGCTCTTAGACAACAGCAAGAGCATGATCCATTTTTTAAAAAGGACAAATTGTACTTCATCAACAGTAAAAACTTTTGCTTTGCAAAAGACACTGTTACAAGGATGAAAAGACAGGCTACAGACTGAGAACATTATTTGCAAGTCGTATATCTGACAAAGGATTCATACATAAACTGTATAAACTCTCAAAACTCAACAGTAAAAAAGCAAACAATGTAATTAGAAAATGGGCAAAAGACATGGAAAGACAGTTCACCAATGAGGACATATAGACGGCAAATAGTACATGAAAAGATGTTCAATATCACCAGCCATTAGGAAAATGCAAATTAAGACCTGGATGAAAATCACCACGTATCTGTTAGAACAGCTAAAATAAAACATTGGGACAACATTAAATACTGGCAAGAATGCAGAGACATTGGATCTCTCGTGGTACAGCTACTCTGGAAGATAGTTAGTTGGCAGTTTCTTAAAAACTAAACCTATACTTACAGCACAACCCAGCAATTGCACTCCTGGTCATTTATCCCAGAGAAATGAGAAGTTACATCCACACAAAACTCTCTCCACAACAGTTCATAGCAGCTTTATATGTCATAGCCCCAAACTGGAAATGACCAAAATGTTCCTCAAGAGGCAAATGGCTAAACAAACAGTTGTACATCCACACCACAGAATGTTACTCAGCAATAAATAGGATTGAACGCAACATAAATAGGATGCCCACAACATCTTGGATGAAGCTCAAGGACATTATACTGAGTGAAAAAAGACAATCTTAAAAGGTCACATACTGTACAATTCCATTTATATCACATTCTTGAAATGACAAAATTATATAGATAGAGAACAGATTAGTGGTTGCGAGGGGTTAGGGATGGGGAATGCGTGTGCCTATAAAAGGGTATCGAGGGAGATCTTCGTGGTGATGGAATAGTTCCGTATCTTGATTGCGGTGGTGTTTATACAAATCTGCATGTGATAAAACGGCATAGAACTCTACATACGTATTGTCCCAATGTCAATTTCAATTTTTGATATGGTACCATAATTATGTAAGATGTGCTCATTGGGGCACACCAGGTGAAGGGTACATGAGACCTCTCTATACTATCTTTGCAATTTCCTGTGAATATATAATTATTTCAAAATTTAAAAGTTTAAAACACATACACACGCTTTCACTGC
Source organism: Papio anubis (assembly GCF_008728515.1). Lineage (NCBI taxonomy): Eukaryota > Metazoa > Chordata > Mammalia > Primates > Cercopithecidae > Papio > Papio anubis. The sequence goes on along the minus strand of NC_044988.1, from coordinate 83,007,404 downwards.
AGTGAGAATTTTCCCCAGTAGACCCTGACCCTTCTGCCTGGGGGAAAAGAGTTACAGTGAGCAGATCTGAGCCCAGCCCACAGGAAGGGGCCATGTCCAGCCCAGCTCCTCCTAGGTCAGTTGACTACAGAAGTATAAGAGAGAATAAGTGACGGTTATTTGAGGTCATTGTATTTTGGGGTGGGTTTTATTGATTGATTGATTAATGATGATTATTTTTTTCGAGATGAAGTCTCGCTCTGTCGCTCAGGCTGGAGTGCAGTGGCGCAATCTTGGCTCACTGCAACCTCCACCTCCTGGGTTCAAGCGATTCTCCTGCCTCAGCCTCCCAAGTAGCTGGGAATACAGGCATGTGCCACCACACCTGGCTAATTTTTGTATTTTTAGTAGAAACAGGGTTTCACCATGTTGGCCAGGCTGGTGTTTAACTCCTGACCTCAAGTGATCCGCCCCACTCAGCCTCCCAATCACGGGATTACAGGCGTGAGCCACTGCGCCCGGCCTGGGGTGGTTTGTTTTGCAGCACCGTTGTATCAATAGCTAGCTGATACATACCCACTTGCCCCACTTCCTCTCCATAGCCCTACGAGGATGGACATCTGTCATTGATGACAGTGGCGGAGACAGCTTGTTGTGCCCAACATCTGCTCTGCCTTTGTATTACCCGAGAGTAACAGAACCTCTGATTTTTATCTGGCCACATGGCTATCTAGATTAACACTACATTTCCCAGCTTTCCTTCTTCTCATTTATTTACTTATTCATTTTCAGAGACAGGGTCTCACTATGTCACCCAGGCTTGAGTGCAGTGGCACCATCATAGCTCATTGCAGTCTTGAACTCCTGGGCTCAAGGGTTTCTCCCGTCTCAACCTCCTGAGTTCACTACCATGCCTGGCTGATTTTTTATTGTTTGTAAAGACAGGGTCTCACTATGTTATCCATAGTGAGGCTCATAGTGAGGCTGGTCTCAAACTCTTGGCCTCAGGTGATCCTCCCACCTCGGCCTCCAAAAGTGTTGGGATTACAGGTGTGAGTCACCGCTCCCAGCCTCCTTCTAAACAGGTGTGGCCATGTGCTCAGTTCTGGCCAATGGGGTGAAAGGGAAAGTGTCATGTGACAGTTTCTGAGCACCTTCTCGGACACAACTGAAATTTACCTTTTACCCCCTCTTTCTTGGCCTCCAGCCTTGCGTAATGGCTGGAGCTCAAGTAGCCATCTTGGACAGGAAGTGGAAGCTACATTTTGAGGATGGCAAAGTAACAGAAGAGACAAAATCAGGGTTCCTGATGATCACAAAAAGACCACGCCAGCACTAGGCTGCTTCTACCCGAGTTTCCTTTATGGGAGAGATAGAAACTTCTGCCTTGTGTTTTTGTCACTCACAACAGAACTCAGTCTTTACTCATGCAGTGGCTTCTTATCCAGACTTTTTGTTCATGGGCTTGTCCTGTGCAACCCACCATGCTAAGCAATATATGGCCTTTTATCCAATAAATAATTTATTAAGCACCTCCCATGCGCCAGGCACTGTGATTGATAAGGCTGGGCATACAGTGAGAAGTAAGACGGACAGTGTTCCTGCCCTGAGGGGCTTATGGTTGAAAGGAAGAGACAGCAATGAATGAACACATGCCTGTGTATAATTACAACCTGCGACAAGTGCCATGAAAGAGGAGCAGGAGACTTTGGGAGCAGTCAGCAGGGGCCTTCTGATAGTCAGGGTTATCAGGGGGAAGGGATACAGCCTACTCAAGAGCACAGGCTTCAGAGCCAGCCCAGCCTGAGTTCAAATCCCATTTCCTCTTGCTACTATGGAACCTTGGACAAGGCGCAGTCTCTCTGCGCCGCAGCTGTTTTATCTGAAAAATAGACATTTAGTTGATAAAACATTGATATCGCATTTACAATGTGCCAGGGATGGTTCTAAGCACTCTGCAGGTAGTAACTGTGGAGTCTTACAGCTACCTTCTAGTACAGGCACTATTCCTATCCCCATGTACTGAGTACTGGGTAAACTGAGGCCCAGAAAGTGAAGTCAGTTGCCCGAGTTTACACAACTAAGTGGAAGAGCTGGGAGTTCCCCTAAGCCATCTGTCCCCAGGCCTGGCCTCGGGGCACTATGCTGTAGTGATTAATAATAACAGCTCTTAACTCCCAGGATTTTGGGGAGCTTGAAAAAAGAACAGTGCCCAGAAAATGTTAAATGTTAGCTATCATCCTTATCCTCCTCCTCATCATTCTCATTAACTAAGGGAGCGGGGGAAAGAGTCTTCCAGGGAGGGAGGACTGCAAGTGCTAAGGCCCCGAATGGAAGGAAGCGTGGTGCATCCGAGGACCAAAAGGCAGACCAGAGGGGCTGAATGCAAACAGCTCACCCCATACTGTATTTTATTTGATCACAACAACTGTACTAGGTAAGAACTATTATTAGCTAGTTATAATCTCTTAAATGCTCTATAAATGCGGAAACAGTGGCCCAGAGAGGTTAAGTGACTTGCCAAAAGTCACGCAGTAAAGAACCATCTGGGCCGGGTGCGGTGGCTCAAGCCTGTAATCCCAGCACTTTGGGAGGCCGAGACGGGCGGATCACGAGGTCAGGAGATCAAGACCAGCCTGGCTATCACGGTGAAACCCCGTCTCTACCAAAAAAGACAAAAAACTAGCCGGGCGAGGTGGCGGGCGCCTGTAGTCCCAGCTACCCGGGAGGCTGAGGCAGGAGAATGGCGGGAACCCGGGAGGCAGAGCTTGCAGTGAGCTGAGATCTGGCCACTGCACTCCAGCCTTGGCGACAGAGCAAGACTCCGTCTCAAAAAAAAAAAAAAAAAAAAAAAAAAGAACCATCTGAACCTGGACTCAAGCCCAGGTCTGTCAGCCTCCGAAGCCCATGCCTCCAGTTACCACCCTCCTCTGCCTTGGAATGGACGGAACTCGAGAGCAAGCCAGTTCCTGCTGCAATAGCAGCTCAGAAGGAAAAGCTATACAGCCTGAGGCGTCAGAGTCGAATGGTTCCTGGAGAGCACTTTGAACATGCCCCACCCATTTTTAAGATGGGGAATGTGAGGCCCAGTGAGGAAAGGGACCTGCCACAGACAGACAGATTGGCAGCAGAACTGGGCCCAGAGACTGTATCCCCCTCCAGTCTTGGGGGGGCCATCAGCTTTGCCTTTGTTCAGGCCCTTCTTTTTTATATCTCCCTGGTGATAGCAAACTGCGCTGACTCCCCTGAGAGGGGCAGCTCCGGTGGGTGCGGTGCTTGTGTGCGCTGGGGGTAATGTGGGGATGGACTTTGCCTCAAGGGCAGGAGCTTGTAAAAAACCAGCAGATCAGGTCCCCAGCCTGGCTGGAGGACACAGGGGCAGTGTCCCCAGGGGCATGAACCCTGTAGACTGATGGGACTCCTTGGTAAACAGACTGCTCCATCCAAGTAGGCCTTCCAGTACCCTGGGAAGCAGCTCAGCAGAGCCCTAGCAACTCGAATGCACAGCTCACATCCACACGTGCATACACACGCCCATGCACACACACCCCGCCGCGTACAGAGGCAGCTTGGCCTGGATCCCAGCCCCCCACACCCCACAGAGCACCATCTGCCCCTTCAGAAGATCCTCACACAGGAGGAAAAGCTGGATTCTCCTTGTGTGTCAAGAGAAGAAGCCAAGGACCAGAGCAGAGAGGGGCCTCATCCAAGGTCACACAGAGGTTTGGGACAGATCTGAGCGCAGAGCCCAGAACTCCTGACTGCCAGGCCAGCTACCTGATGAGGCAGATGCTATTCGGTTGCCTTTGAAACAGCAGGCAGGCAGGACCCCGCTGAGCCCATGTGGAACCTAGGGCGCAAACCCCACCCCCTTGGGGCCCTGCCCATGTCGCTGAGTCACTGGCCTTGGAGCAGATGCGGGGGCAGCTTCCTCCTGCACAGCTGGTTGGGGCTTGGCCTGACAGCGCCTCCTGGACCAGCCTCCCTCCCTCTGCCTCGCAGGGCACGCTCCCTCTGTGCCTGGCCCCGTGCTGAGGGTTCACACATATTCGTGAACCTGCCGAGTCCACACAAGTCCCAGGAGGTAAAATTATCATTCCCATTTCATAGTTAAAACAACTGAGGCTTGGAGAGGTAAAGCAACGTGTCACACAGTTCTACCAAGAACTGAGATTCCTTGCAGGACCGGACATCCGCACATTCATAAGCTCACTTATTCCTCGGACTTCCTTAGAAAAATTCTGCCCACAAGCCAAAGAGAACCAGCATCAAAAGCCCCTATCTGCAACTCCAGCTGAACCACTAAGTCTCGCAGACTGACTGGAGATGTGGATTCTTTTGGAAAGGCCTGGCTGAGGCTGCCTGGAAGTCAGGGATAGAGGTCCCCGTCCCTGTTCAGCCACGACGGGCTGTCCACTTTCTCTAAACCCTAATTTTCTCATTTGTAAACTGAAAATAATACTCAGCCCTTCCTCCCAGGGCTTTGTGAGGATCGATGGCAATGAGGCACGGAATGCGTGGTGTGTGCCTCTGCGTGGTCTAGGCTCCTATTGCTACCTGCCTCCTGGTACTGCCCTCCCCACTCCCAGCCATGCCTCTAGTCTCTTCTGTACCCGGCAGATGGGATCAGTCCCACAGCTGTTCCTCAATCCCCTACTGCCTCCTCCCACCCAAGGAAGGGGGCACCACTGCAGCAGGGGGCCCAGGGTACCCCTTTCCTCCTCCCTTCTCTAGCTAGGGAGAGGAGAGGCAAAGCCAGATGTTCCACAGATGTTGCCAGTTGTTAGCAAAACAACAACAAACAAGTGATTTTTTTGAGACCCCTGTCAGGTCCATTGCTTGAGGGCCTGAGAGCTCCGAGGGAAAGGTGGGGCTGTGGGGGCGACGCCAGGAGCCTGAGGTTTGGGCAGGAAGGGAGGTGAAGCAGAGAGGCCTTCTGGGGTGGGACGTCAGTGGGAGGAGTTTGGGGAGCAGACAGTAGGCTAAGGGACCCAGGCGTGCAGAGGCAGGGAGGTAGGGCGGGGAGCTGAGAGCTTGGTGCAAGCGAGAGGAGCAGGGAGGGGCGAAGCTGGAGAATCTGGTAGGTCCAGGGGTGGCTGCCTGGGCAGGAGGCCTGCAGGGGTGGTACTAACTTATCCCTCCTTCCCCACCCCGCTCCAGGACCCGACTTCAGATGGAGAGAACTTTGGAACCCCCAAGGGGCTCACAGGCCCTTCTGAGCTCCGTCATGGAAGGAATCAACAGAAATCCAAGGGTCCTAAGCACTGGGCAGCAGTTTGGACTCAATGGTCTCTTCCAAGCTGTAGAGTCTAGGAGGCCGTAGCTGGCCCAAGACAGGTCAAGAGAGCACGTCACTCACATGGCAGAGGCCGAGAGCGTGAGGGACTTGACTCTCCCACCAGGAGCCTGGCTGCAGTTGGCACCTCTGCAGCTATCATCCAACTGAGTGGCACCCCTCCTGCTGGCATCCAACTGAGTGGCACTGCTGTGCCTTCTTGCCTCTCCACCCACCACAACCTATTTGCCAGCTGACCCCAACTGCTCCCGGCAGGGCCAAGACTGGGCAGCAGTACGGAACAGGCTGTTTCTGACTTACTCCCTGGAACTGGCTGGCTTTGTCCTCCAGCAAACTGTTCCTGGAAGGACAAGGATCTGGGGTCTGAGACTAAAGGGCCCCCATCTTCTCCGGCCTGGGCAGGTGGAGAATGAGTTTTGCCACTCATCGTGTGACCCTGAATAATGAGATTGCTAACAGCAGCTCATGTTTATGAAGCACCTACCCCATGCCATGCACTGAACTAAACTTGTTGCATGCACGACCTCGCTTAGTCATTGCAACTCTGGGGTAAGTGCCAATGTGCTCAATTTATAGATGAGAAAGCCGAGGGAAAGAGAAGGTACGTGACTTCTTCAAAGATTTGCAGCTAGTAGTAAATGGTGGAGTCAGAGACTGAGCCCCAGAGCCTGACTCCAAGGCCCTTCACCTCTATGGTGAAGAGTCCAGCTTCCCTTCCCTCCCCTCAGTCTTCCCATCTGTGGGATGGCGAGGAGCTGGATGGAATGACCTCACAGCTCCGCGATCCCACATTGACCGCCTAGAATTGCCAGAGACCAGAGAGCACTACTCCTTCCTCTCCTGTGAAAGAAAATGGGAACCAGCCCAAATGACACTGTACAGATGAGGCAACTGAGGCCTAAGCGGGCAGAGAATGTACCTAAAGTCCTCCAGGGAGCCCAGGCAGGGCCCAGGGAAGGGGGAAGGGGGAAGGGGACCCAGACACCTTTCTAGTCTGCCCTCCAGCTGCTCTGCACAGCCAAAGCCGCTCGGAGGCCAAGGGAACCAGGGTGTGTGTAATGGAAACCAAGCAGTGGGGCCTTCCGAAATGGGAATTCCATCTGCCTGACTTTGTTCTCCTGGACTTTGGTTTCCATGGCAACTCTGGGAACCAGGAGGTTGGGAAGGTGGAAGAGGGAAGGCCTGGTCCTAAACTGAATCCCTAGAATCTAAAGAACTGGAAAGGTGGGTCTCCTTGTGGACCCAGTGGCTCCTCCCAGCAGAAGATGTGAGAGAGGCCAGGTCAGGCAGGGAAGTCCTAGGCTCAGACCCAGTGCTGCCTCTACCATTTTGGGGGAGTAGGGAGTAGTATTATAGTCCTCCCTGGGCCCCAGTTTTCCCAGCTGTCAGGCCCCCACATCTCAGGCCTGGAAAAAACCTGGAAGGTGCCCTTGTTCAGAATTAGGAGCGCGACTGTTCCCAGGCCCTTCCAGCCTCTGTGAGGCCGTGAGTCTCTACAGTGGGAAAGCTCTTCACAGTCTGTAAAGCCCAATGACACTCATTGCCAGGTCCTGGAGAAAGACCCAGTGCCGCTCCTGGAGGGGCTCACACTCTGGTGCCAACACGTATCCAGCACCTACGGTATGCCTGACCCCAGGTTAGGACCCTGCTGCAGAACTGGCTCACCGGCTCTTCATCCCAGCGCTGAGGAGACAATAGAATCATCCCCATTTTTGCAGGCTCAGGGATGGGCAGTGACTCGCCAAGGTTACAGAGCAAATCAGTAAAGATAAGACTCAAACCCAGGACTGCCTGATTCCAAAGCCTGGCAGCCTTTGGAGACAGAAGAACCCATGCCTGACTCAGTACACGTGGTAAGGGCTAGTCAAGGAGAGGCCACGGCCGCTGGGGAGCAGAGGGAAGGGGTTCTCTGCTGACCCGGGCTACTGTTGTTGCACAGAAGATTCTTCCAAAATGGGTTTCAAGGTTTGAAACCCGTTACAAGGTTTCAATTGTTTGATCTGCTGGTTTTTTACAAGCGATGTTTCAAGCAAGCATTAGGGATCCCATTTGCAAGAGGCGCAGGAAAAGTCAGGTGCGGTCAGAGCGGCAGTCAGACAGCCCACCTCTCCCTCCTGATGAAGGTCTACCCAGCACCTGCTCCACACCCAGGCCCTGGCCCTAGTCCCCTGTAACCCTGAAGAGGGCTCAGTCCAACTCCCTGAAGGCCTCCAGAGACCAACAATTCTGATCCTCTCACTGTGCAGAGGGGCCAACAGGGCTGGCCTTGCCCAGGGAGATGAATGAGGGGAGGCAGGGCGGGGAGGAGGGAGCTGTACATGTCGTCTGCAGCTCCAAGTCTCCAAGACCCTGGGCAGGGAAGAAGATCCAAGGAGATAGGGCCCAGCTCCTCCTGCATCAACTCAATCTAGCTTCATCTAGCTTCATCTAAGACAGCCCCGCTGAGCCAGACCCCACCCTGGGCCATGCCCTGGCCCCTGGGAGGTTGTATGTGTGGGGTCAGCTTTGGCATCAGCTTATACTGGGCTCTGGGCCTCTTCTGCCCACTTCTAGGCAAGTGGCCCAGGTCCTCTCTTGAAGGATGCCCTGGGCCGTTCCTAAATTTGCATCTTCTGCTAGGTAGGAGGGAAAACAAAGGTACAGTGGGGAAAGCCTTGCCCAGGGCCACAGAAAGACTCTGTGAGTCCTATCTCCTGTCTCTACAGCTGTTCCTTCTGTCCAGAGGCCTCCACAAGCTCACCACCACCCTTCCCGAGATTCTGGCCCCATCCACCTTCACTAGCCATCCCTGCACCAAGTGAAAGTTCTATTCGAACCTCAGGGTGTGGCGAGGCAGAGAAGTGAAGGAACTTGCTGAAAGACATGTGGCCAGCTGGTGACAAGCAAGGACTCCATCCTGTAGCCGGCAGAGTGCAGGCTTTGCAGCCAGTCAGACTTGGGCTGAACCCCTGCCACCTGCTGGCTACGTGACCTTCCCTGTCTGTGCTTCCATCTCCTCATCTGTAAAATGGGGATAAGCCCTACCTCCCAGGCTTGGGGAGGAGATGCAGTGACCACTAGAATGAGTGGCACGATGCCTGGCACAGAGGAAGGCGTGCGAAAGCAGCCCTCACTAGTGTATCAGTGTATCTGGCTCCAGGATGGGGGCAGGTGATGGCAAGAGAGAAGTGGCTGAATCAACAGCCCAACGACCAACCCTCCCAGCCCCAGCCACCCTGGGAAGGCTTGAGACCAGGAACACACAAAAAGGGTCATGAACAAGAAATAACACAGGCCTTTTATTTGCTCCAGAACTCGGCTACTGTGTGGTCTGAGGGTGCCATGCTTTCCCAAAAGCCCCCAAGGGACACCCCACCCAGGGGGTGCCAGATCTCTGTGTGCAGCCAGACTGCAGTGTCCCCCAAGGCTGCCTCAGTCCAGAAGGCCAGCTGCCCACCACTGGTGCCCGGGACAAGCACATCCGCTGAAGCTGAAGAATGATGTCCACCTTTGCGTGGCAGCTTCTCACAAGGCATTGGCTAAAATATTGCACTTGTAAATCAGGAAAACTGATGAGGCAAGGGTTTCCTATTACAGGACAACGTGCCAAGCATCCAACTACTATTTAAATAAATAAAACTCAAAGTGGGGGTCTGAGCTGCGAGCTCCAATGGCCCTCCAGGAGGGCCCGAGAGCCCAGGCCTGGACCTCCTGCCCCATCAGCCAGTTCTTTAAGGAACTTGGTCAACATGAAGCCTCCGCGGTCTCCGAAGCAGGGAGCAGCAGCTCCAGATCTGGCTCGGCCGGGGCCCCTGACCTGCCAGGGTCCTTGAGCCCCCTCGTACCGGGGCAGTGGGGACCCCACGGGGCCCATCCTTCTACTCCTCCAGTAGCCTGGGCCTCTCTTGGTCCAGGCCTCGCTTCCGTATGTCTATCCATCTGTCCAGAGACACAGCCTCTGGGGGCTTGCTTGCCCCCTCCGTCACAGTGGGGAGGGAGGCAGGTGGGCAGGAGACCCAGCCCGCCTGGTGTGAACGCTGAGCTCGACTCCAGTGGCCAGCCCCTAAAGCGGGGGACTCATCTTCTTCTGGTTAATAAGGTCCAGGTAGAGGTCAGAACGGAGAAAGCGAGGGTACGAGTCCTTTTCCATGAGCCCGAAGATGCGCTTCTGTGCCAGGTCAAAGCAGCCCCGCGTGACGCTCTGCAGGTTGTCCTTGGTGTGCTCCCGTGTGTAGGAGTCCAGGTTGACCTGCGAAGGCAAAGGGGCACGTGGTCAGGGTTGCCTGCTGGGGACTGACCGGAGGGCCCATGTGCCTGGAAGGGACCCATCCAGCCTCTCACCTCCAAGCCCCTCTGCCCACATCTTAAGGTTCATCTGAAGTGGAGACCCTCAGACCAGAGGATTCAAGTCCTGGCTCAGTCATTTCCTGCGGGGCTGGCAGCATTTATAAGGCTGAAAATACCACTCCGAGGGTTAGGCTTCCTGGGTTCAAATCCTAGCAGTGCCACACCCGGGTGTGTGACTTTAAGCAAATCACTTAAGTGCACTGAGCTTCAGTTGTCTAATCTACCAGCTAGCAATAATAATAACTTTTCAAAGTGTGAAAACCAAGCAAGATCATCCATATAATGTGCTTTGCACATCCTGCCTGGCACACAGTAGACGCTAAATAGATGGGAGCAATTAAGATTTATCTCTCTGAGGCTGTCTCCTTTTTCTTTCTTTTTTTTTTTCCGAGACAGGGTCTTGCTCTGTCACTCAGGCTAGAGTGCAGCGGTGCGATCTCGGATCACTGCAACCTCCGCCTCCCAGGTTCAAGCAACTCTCCTGCCTCAGCCTCCTGAGTAGCTGGGACCACAGGTGCCTGTCACCACACCTGGCTAATTTTGTAATTTTAGTAGAGACGGGGTTTCGCCATGTTGGCCAGGCTGGTCTCGAACTCCTGACCTCAAGTGATCCGCCTGCCTCGGCTTCCCAAAGTGCTGGGATTACAGGCATGAGCCACCGCACCCAGCCTGTCTCTTTGTTCCACAGGTTGTTGTGAGGATTAAACATGAGAGCACATACATAAAGGGCTCAGCACATGCCTGGCATGTGGCAGTGCCTTGGTGGTGGCCATTTTTATTACTAACTGGGATTCTGTTCTTCCCCTGATCTTAGCTTGCATCTTCCCCGCTGGGGACCTGGGCTCATGGAGTCATTCTGGACTCTCCCCTTCCTATGCTGCTGGCTGCCACCTTGCAGCTGAAGAGCCACTGGGTCCTGGGGATTGGAGGGGCTGAGGGTCTGCCCTGAGGTCCTACCTCCTTGCATGCCTGGATCGCAATGTATTCAGCAAAGATCTTCTTGGCCTTGGATGCCATCTTGGACTGTGACTTGACCTTCTTGAAGTCCTCACAAGCCAACCAGAACTCCAGATTCTCCTCGCTGAACTCAGTGCGAAGGAAGGCTTGGAACACTGCTAACCCGTCTGTGAGGAGAACAGATCCTGGGGTAAGAGGCAGAGTCAGCTTCTCCTACCCTTAAGACCCCCCAGCTTACCCCTACAGGACTTTGAATATGGGCGTGCTGGGAACTGAGTACAATGCCCATCTCTGATAGCCAGGAGCCCTGGGATGTAGCCCCAGCCCTGCCACTGCCTCTTTCAAGGTCTCAGCCGGGTCTCTCCCTCTCTATGCCTCAGTGTCTTCATCTGTGAAATGGGGACTATCGATTCTGTCTCACGGAGCCATGAGAGGAGCCGATGGGACCAAGTCCATGAGATGGCAGGCACATTACTCCCCGTGAAAGCCCTCAGTACTTAGAAATGTTTATTCTTATTCTGGGAATATGGATCTGAGCACACAGGTCCCACGGGCCTCCGGCAGGCAGTGCCAACTCCCATGGATGGGGAGGGGCTGGCAGAAGCTGGCTCAAAGGCCAGACCAAGGGCCTTGGCTTGGGCTCAGCCTCTCTGCAACAGCAAGGACACCCTGACGGCCCAGGAAAGGGAAGGCAGCCTCTCTAGCACCAGCTACACAGGGTCTGGATGGGGGCGAAGGGGAGAGGGAGGGAGGGCGCAGGGAAGGAGCAGGCCAGCGCAACTTACATTTGTGAACCAGCAGCTTCTCCAAGGACTCGCCCCACTTGAGCGCTTCCTCTGAGGTGGGCCTGAGGGGTGAGGGAAGAAACACAGTGAGGGCACTGAGAGGCTTGGGGACCTGGGGGGAAGCTGGGCCTGGAGGCCTTTGTTTACTGCCCTGGGCCCAGGCTGTAGCTGAGCCCAGCTGGGGCACCCAGGAAGGAGGCCCACCCTCTTTCTTGGGGCCAGGGTCCCTTCCAGCCCCCACCTCCATCCCACCTAGCCTGGCCCCTAGGGCAGCCCCTCCCTGTGAGGGCAGCTGCTCGCCAGGTACGCGGCTCCGTCTGTGAGAGCCTCTGTCTCCCCAGAGCTGGATCAAGCCGGCAAGCCCCTTCCCCTCAACCCAGCACTCAGTCCTACTCCCCGGGGAGACAGTGAGTCCCCAAAGGGTCCCAGGGTGCCAGGGAGGACCTACTTGAATGACTTCATCATTTTGTCTGCCTTGCCCGCGGGAGGGGCTCCAGGGGACTCGTTCCGCCGTCTGAAGATGCCCAGCTTGTTCTTCATGTCCTTGGCTCTGGGGGCAGAAGCAGAAAAGAGGATTGCTCAGCCTGGCCCACTCGCCCCCCGCAAATACAGGGTCGGGAGAGCTGGGTCAAGGGCACCTACTCCTTCATGGTGTGTCGCCTCTGCAGGTTCCCGTTGCGAGTGAGGTACATGCCTCGGAGCATCTCTGTAGGGCCCCCCACCTTGGGGCCGCAGAATGGTCTGCAGGAAACACCCCTCTGGCTCCTGTCCCCTACCCCGCGTCCTGGGCAGCTGGCAGCAACGGTGCAGGCTGCAGCCACACGCGCTCGCTGGAATCCTGGCCTGATGACTGGACTCCCGGGCACAAGCCGGGCTGGGACTCAGACAGGAGGAGCCAGGAAATGGGAGGGACCAGGACGGGGAGCGGAAAAAAAAAAATTCCTTCTGGCCAACCCTGAGAGGGAGCCGTGAAAGGGGCATGTGTCTGCAAGGGACAGCCTCTGGGGCCGCCCCGGCAGGAAGCCAGTCCCAGCTATTTGTGACTGGCCTCCTCGTTACTATGGCAGCAGGAAGACAGTGGTTGGGGGTGGGGGACAACAAGTCAGCAAATTGCTGAGAGGGAAGGAGGGAGCCAGGGGAGGCTCTGCCCACCAGGGTGGCAAGACTGGCTATTTTTAGCCAAGAACCATTTTTAGCTTTGTCAGTCCCCAAGGAGGCAGCAGAATTCAGCACTGGGTGAAACTGCTGGCCAGAAAGGGGTTAAATGCCTCTTGCTCACGTTCGCCCCCGTTTTCCCCAGACCCCCTGTACAGGGCACCTCCCAGAGAATGGCTCCTGCCAGCCGGCCTCTCAGCCTCAGTCACCCGCATTGGCGACTTCTAGTCATGAATATACAGCAGTTCCCCAACGTCTTAGTAGTTTTAAGCCTGAATAACTTCAGAAGCAGAAGTCCTATAAACTTACAAAAACACCATTTTAAAGTTTAATTATGTAATGTTGTGTGCATAGTTTTGTGATTTTTTAATAATTAATTTTTCACTTTAAGTTTTGGTCTCCATCCTCCCAAAGATGGAAAATGCTCACTGAAACCAAAAATGAAAATGAGAAATTGATTATTCAAAAATCACAAAGCTAAAGACGTGCAAAAGAAATTTTAATTTTAATCTTTCAAGGGGGTTTGGTAAGTTTGAAGCATTTATACCTCTGAAGCTCTTCAAGCTTAAAATGGCACTAAGACCTAGACACCCTGTCTAATGAAGGAGAGTCCTACGGGGAGGCTGAGCCCAGGCTTTGGAGCCAGACAGTCTTGGGTTCAAATCCCAGCTCCAGCAGTTACCAGCTGTGCGCCCCTTGACAAGTTTCCTGACCTCTCAAGTTTCCTATCAAGCTTTTTTCTCCGTCGAGCTGTTTCCTGTCAAACAGAAGCCAGCAGGCCAGGTCTCCAGGTCCCAGCTCCACCACTTTCTTACCATGTAACTTAGCCTCTGCACAGTAGTTTATTCATTTGTAAAATAAGGGTAAGGTCAATAAGAAAGAACGGGATGTAAAATAAAAGTAGTGGTAAAGATTACATTAGATCACATATGAAATACGCACAGAACAGTGCCTGGCATAATAAACAATAATGATTATTTTTATTATTACCCTACATGTTCTAAGACTCTTCATCTAAGCTTTTAAGAGTGTGAGCTTCAGAGGCCAGGCGTGGTGGCTCATGTCTGTAATCCCAGCACTTTGGGAGGCTGAGCCTGGAAGATCACTTGAGGCCAGGAGTTTGAGAACAGCCTGGCCAACATGGCAAAACCCCCATCTCTACTAAGAGTACAAAAAAAATTGCTGGGTGTGATGGCACAGACCTGTAATCCCAGCTACTTGGGAGGCTGAGGCACGAGAATTGCTTGAACTTGGGAGGCAGAGGTTGCAGCCAGCCAAGATTGCACTCCAGCCTGGGTGACAGAAGGAGACTCTGTCTCCAAAAAAAAAATGTGTGGGCTTCAGGCAATTCAAAAGGTAGCACCTACACTGAAAGGAGGCTAGACAGGGCAGCTCCAGCACCCGGGGTGCCTGCCCTCTGCTGCCACACACTGCTTCCCTCCCCTCCCACTTCAGCGCCACATTCAACAGTCCTGGCACCCCCTGGACCCTCTCTCATCCTACAAAAGGTTAAGTGAAGATGGTTGGTGCAAAGGACTGTTTTGGTTTGTGCATTTCATCTTGCTAAGAAAGTGCAACTGGCTGTGGAGTAAGAGAAGCCAACAGTTGCTGCAGAAAACTGGAGAGGTCCAGGCAGCTGGGGCGAGAAAGGTTTTCTAGGGTAGTGGACCCCACCCAAGGTCAAGGCCAGGGAAAAGGGTTGCAGGAGGCTCCTCCTCATAGCCCAATTCCTGCCTAGTGGTGGGTGCTACAGGACCTGGAAGGGAGGGGCTTCCTCTGGGGGGGGTCACTGTGCACGCACCCCACTGCCTCCTCCCTATACCTCCCCCGAGTCTCCAGGGCCTTAGGCCTGGGGATACAAGGAGACCTGAGGAGAACCCACACACACGTCTTTTTCATTGACACATCTAACAAACCCCCCAAAATAAGAAGGCCTGAGTGTGGCCAGAAAGGCTTGGGGAGTGCGGGATTCGGCAGCTGGGCCAGCAGCGCCCCCTCCCGGCAACGCCTGAGACTATTAACATTCAGGAACTCAGGAGGAGAAAGAGGAGCCCCATGACTGTTAGTTCCACCCTTTCTCAGGTCACTCGTGGGCCCAGAAGGAGCAAAGGAGTTGTCGAAGCCATTTGGTCCATGCTTGGCTCAGAAGCTGGGCTAAAGCCAGGGCAACCGGGCTGGTGGCCTCTGGTTCACTGTCTTCCGGGTACTGAATCAGCACTTTGCCTCACTTGGAGAGAATGCTCAGGACCCAGGTAACGCCACTCTGGGGTCACTGCAAAGTTCCAAGATCCAGTTTTTCCGTGGTGTCTGTCTGGGGTTGTGGGTGGGACCAGGCACAACCCCTTCTCCCCACCTGGACCCCTAGAGGAGAGACCCCTGGGGCAGGGGAGGAAGAGGAGTGCAGAAGCCAGTGATCTTCCCAACTTACAGGTTTTTGCTCTTTCTCTTCCGGGAGGCTTCGTCATCATCCCCAACGGTGTCGGCCCCGCTCATCTGTGGAGAGAAGACAGACACGATGCAGTCTGGGCACTCAGGAGCTCCTGCCTAAGCAAAGAGAGGCTTGGAGACCCAACAGTCCCTGCCACCAACTCCTCCCACCCCCAAAGCCCCCACCCCCGGCACACAGGTGAGGGAGGGAAACCCCCCTGCTGGGAACAGCCTGGCCATGAAGTGGAATCGGCCTGGCAGACCCTCTGGCCACAGGGATCTCCTCCTGGGACATTCAGGCCCCCAGCTTACTGGGGAGAAGCCAGACAGCTGGCACTCATGACAGAGGCTTCATTGCAGGCAGTGAGCAGGTGAGAGAGCAGGGCTTCTGCTGCGTCACTAGGCCAATCCCTGCCTCTTTCTGCACCTCTGTTCCTTCATTTCTAAAATCAGGATCATAATGACTAAGTCAGGATTCTGAAGCTCAAAGGAAACCTCAGATGGTCAGTAGTGTATAAAATAAATCATTACATAGGCCTGAGCGCACGTCTCTTGCCTTATAGCTTTCCATGGCTCCCTAGTGCCCTCAGGATAACGTCCAAACTCCATAACATGACTGGATCTACCATCTTAGGATTAGGGCAGAAAGTTCCATTTTAACATCAGTTACAATTCCTTCAGTTCTCTCTCCAGCCTGGCCTCTACTTCAGCAACCTCCTCAACTCTGCCTTCCAACCAACAGAAGGTCTTCATCTCCATGTGCAATTCCTTCCCCGGAGAATGCTTTTGTGAGTCTCCCACCTGCCTGCCTGGATGGATGGATGGATGGATGGATGGATATAGATGGATAGGTGAATGGATAGATGAGTAGATGGATGGATGGATGGATGAATATATGGGTTGGTGGGTGGGTGGGAGGGTGGATGGATGGATGAGTGGATGGATAGATGCATGAGTGGATGGATGGAAGAGTGGGTGAGTGGATGGATATATGAATGCATGGATGAACAGATGGGTGGGTGGATAGACAGATGAATGCATGGGTGAATAGACGGATGCGTGGGTGGGTGGGTAGGTGGATGGATCAATGAGTGGATGAGTGGATGGATGGATGAATTATACCTTCATTTAGCTCATACTATAGGCCAGACCCTGGATGGGGCATAATTCAGATACTTATCTCATTAAACCTCACAATAAACCTATAAAGTAAATAGAGGCTCAGAGAATTTAAGTCAGTTCCCCAAGGAGACCCAGCATGTAAGTGACAGAGGTGGAATCTGCCTCAGTTCAAGACCTGTGTTTCTCCACCAGATGATGCTGCTACTCAAAAATGCAAGGTCAGAACACATTTTAATGTTTCCCGTGAAAGACTGGGGAAGTGCTGCCTCCTTCCTGAGAATGCTGCCCCACCAGAGTTGTAAACACACATGTGTGTACGTGCACACAGGGGCACACACCATATGGTGTGTGATTTTAGAGCAAGGGTTTGGAACCAGACCTGGATATAAATCCTGCTTTCATCAACTTTGGGTAAGTTTCCTAGCCTCTCGGCTTCCATTGTTTTAGCTATGGCTTAGGCATAGTGACAGCCACTTCACAGGGCTGATGGAAGGTTCACCAGGATAAACTCTGGACCCCAAGGCCCAGTCCTGGCACCTACACTAACCTCAGTAACCAGTGGTCATTGCCCAGTGAGTGTTACCACTGTCACCATTCAGTGCACCCTTCAGTGCACACACAGGCTGCAATCATGCTGGCCCGGTGAGGCCATGCCCAAGGCCCCCACCCGTGGGAAAGAGCCCTCGGGCCCTGGGCTTCCTCCCATTCTAACCTCAGCTTCCGTACTTTATCGGCTCCACACAATGGGCCTGGGGACCACTCCCACCCAGCGGCCATCCCCAGCCTCTGTGCTGCTGTGAAATGGGCTCTTCCTTCCACTGAGGGGAGGAGTGTCTTCAGCAGGGACTGACCCAAGCCCAGCAGCCTGACAGAGGTGCTGGGCAGCTCTGGCCCTGGGAGTCGGCCCCCTGGGCTGCTGGGGAAACCCCAGCACCAAGAAGAGGCTGTGGGCCAAGGAGAAATTGAGGTGAAAAAATTGGGTTCTGATTCCCAGCCCTAGGGACTCCCCATAGCTGCCAGGAGGCTTTGGCCTCTGACCTTGGAGGGGGCCAGAGTGGCCCCCCCGACTCCTCCCTCCCACAGCTGCAGCAAGGCCTGCCCAGGGCCCAGCCTGCAAAGGCCCTCCAAAGCAATTCTCCTTTCCATCTTCTCCCTACCGTCTCACTATGCGACCCTGTCCAGCTGAAAAGCAGATGGAGGTGAGTCCAGGATCATGCAGCCCTTCCTTCACTCCAGGCAGAATCCCCGGGCCCTGCCCAGCCTCATCCAGCCACCTCCAGGGACTAGGAGCTCACCACCTCTTGGAATAATAATTATAATTCTTACTGTAATTATAACTATAATTATAGTAATGTTAAGAGTGTAGATTTTTCATTGCCTGGATTTGAAGCTTAGCTCAATCATTTATTAGCTCATTGACCTTAGTTACATCCCTCTTTGTGCCTCAGTTTCCTTATTTGTAAAATGTGGATAATAACTGGACCTCCCTCAAAGGGCTGTGGTGAGGATTATGTAAGTTAACACAGGGGATGTGCTCAGCACAGCAACCAGCACACAGCAGTGAGCAAGTACTCTCAGCTAATGTGGGTTTTGCTATTATTTATTGAGCGTTCACTACATGCCAGGCGCTGGGCCGAAGTGTTTTAACATACTTTATCTCATTTAATCTTGGCAACAATTCTAAGAGCTAGTTACTGATATTTCCCTCAGTGTGCAGCTGAGGAAACCGATGCCCAAGGCAGTTTGGTAACTGGCCTGGGCTCTCTGAACTGGCAAGTAGCAGAGAATTGTGGTCTGGGTCCAGAGCCCACTGGTGACAGAAGGCTTGTCTGTAAGCAGGGCTCAGCTGGTTTCCCCTATTGGTCCTGGTTGAACTTCTGGGGCTCCCTGGCCATCCATGGCTGCCCTCTCTGATCCAGCCCAGCCTGGCAGGCCCCATGGAACCACGTGGAAACAGTGGATCTAAACTCTATACTTACTTGTTTACACATCCGAAATAATTCTTTAGGCTTTTTAAAAATAGGAGACTTGAAGGTATTATCATCTTGGAGCTGGAAGGCATTTTTTGGGTCCTCCTGTCTGACCTCTGACCTACATGGGAGCTTATGAAACAGGGCTGGCACCCTCTGTGGACCACCTCTGCCCAGACCAGTCCCCTGTACGGGAGGAAGGAAGCAGGGCCAGGGAAGGGCTGCAGCCTGTGGTCTCCTCACTGTCAAAGAATAGCCCATGACCCTCTCAGCTGAGCGAGAAAGGCTGGAATAGAATTCAATGGCAGCATCCTGGACCCAAACACAATGATTCTTCAGGGCTTCCTTGACTCCCCAGGAAAAACGCCTGTGGATCTGCTCTGCAGGGCCTCCAGGGAGCAGCCAGGAAGGCAGGGGTCTGGCGGCAGGGGGCACCATGAGACCACTCAACTCAGCACAGGGTGCCAGACCCAGAGGACGGACAGCTGGAGAATCGTGGGGGATGGGGGGTGGCAGCGGGGGCGGGGTGAGGGGTGGCGGAGGGGGTGCTCTCTCTCTCTGGACTCAGTTGGCCCATCTGTGAGATCACCATGGCCGAGCCGACCATCTCTGAGGTCTGCCTGTTCTGACATTCCTACTCGCAGTAGAAATTACTCAGCACACAAGACAGCAGGATAACAGGAGTGTGGAGTGGTGACAACGGCGAGACTGAATGTCATCCTGTGGCAGGCAGCATGCACTCTGGACAGCCTCAGTTTATCTGCACGGCAGCACAAATGACCAGCCCGAGCTTTCTATGTACTGCTCCCTGGAACCCTTGGGACAACTCCTGTGTTCCATTTATAAGAGAAAACCGAAGCTCAGAGAAAGAAGCAACTTGGCCAAGGTCTCAGAGCCAGGGAGGAGGAGGCAGAGCTGAGACTTGAACCTGGGTCTGTCTGACTCCACAGCCTGAACACTTCACCCCTGCCCTCTTCACCTCTTGCCTGGCATTGCCTGGGAATAGTGGCCCATCAGCATCAGGGAACCCTCCCAGAAGAGCCAGGCCAAAGCCAGGAAGACAGAAGTCATGGGGGAACCCACCGCGGTCCCTCTGCCAGTCCCCCACCCCTGGACCCTCATCAGCATGAGGTCACAGGGTCTGCAGTAGAGCCACAGAGGAGTGACTGGACAAGGGTGAGGCCTTGTCCAGCGCCATCATCACTTGCTGCTGTGTGGCTGGGGACAAAACATCTCTTGCTAGCCTCAGCCTCCCACTGTAAGACAAGTGCCTGTCCACCTTGCAGCAGCGTCAGGAAGGTGAGAAATGGGGTCTGCTGATACTTTGAATGGTGGCACAGCCAGTACTACCCTGGTTACTGCTCTTCTCTCCCTCCCCCTCCTCATCACATGATTACCATTTATGCAGCACCCCCCCGGTGCTGAGCGCCAGGTACTCCCCTAAATGTTTCACCTGTGTTAAGCTATTTAATTTTCCCAGCAACCCTAGGAAGGATTATTACCATACCCATTTCACCAATGAGGAAACTGTGGCTCACAGAGGGGCAGGGACTTGCCCAAGGCCCAGTACCAGTAAGAGATGGAGCTAGACCACGGTGTTTGTCCCATCTGGGCTTCATCTCCTTCTGACAAGGGTGGGTTTCGTACTGAAGCTGCTGGCAGGACAGGGCAGGATGTGAATGGCAAAGGGTTCAGGGACTGGGGTGTGGAAGCCACATGGAAGGGTGGCCACCACCAGGCTGGAGGCAGTCTCAGATGTCTCTGCCAGCTCAGCCACTCAAACACAAGAAAGGAAGTGACCGGCTAAAAGTTGGTGGGACAGGGGAGGGTGCCAGTGGGAACCTTGGAAACCCAAAGGAGGAAGCTGAGACAAAAGAGAGCTGGTCCAGGCCTGCTGGACTCCCAGGCATAAGTATCTGTCCCAAAATAGGAGCTGAGGCCAACAGAGCCGGGGAATTAGATAGATGCATACACATGAATGTGTGTGAATTTATCTGTATATAAATAGTTTTATTGGAGCAAGTGTGGTGGGGGGAATGGAACTGGGAAGGGTATAGTGGGGGAATCAGGATTGGGAATCCCAAGGCAGGTGGGCCTCAACCGCCCTCCTAAGAGGAGTGGCCAGGCCTGATCTGAGTGAGCCTGAGGCCTTGCCTTGGAAGGACAGCATTCCGGACTCTCTCTTGTAGAAACCATCAAGAAATGGCCTAAGATGGTGATATTCTAACTTTGGCAAGATCATGATCCCTCAGGGCATGTTTAAAATACAGGGTCTGGGAACCACCCCTAGAGATTCTGATTCTAGAGTTCTGGGTATGGGGACTAGGAATCATATATTAATAACTTCCCCTTGGTGATTCCGGAGCACACCACAGTGTGAGAACCACACATGCTTACAGATGAGGAAAAGGAGATTCAGTTCCCAGGCCAAAGTTCAAGACCCTTTTCTGGAGGGCCCCAGCCTGCCCTTTGAGAATGACTAGCTTTCAGCAGAAGGCATCTCCCCAGATGCCAAGTCTGCCTTCTTGCTAGTGGCTAAGAAGCTAAGCAGGCTTCTGAGGACATGTCCCAACTTGGTGAAGAAGTATGCTGGAATCCGTTAGTGATGTCTGCTGCTGGTTGGAGGGAGGAATAGCAGCACCTGTGCCAGGCATCTGCCCTTTAGGAATGCTCTGCTCTAGCCAAAGAATGCCTGCCTCTACCTCTCTGTTTATTCTAATCCTGCTCAACCTTCAAGGCCAGGCTGAGAGGTATCTTCCTCCAGCAGCTTTCCCTGATGACCTTAGGCCCTGGGGTCTGTCCTCCTGAAGTTCTAGATCTCTGAGTCAGTTGCACTCCATGGGCACTGACCATCCCTATTCACCTGGCCTCACACCAACACCTTGCACAGGCTGTTGCATTTCAAGAGAAGGAGTGGGGTCCATCATTCCCTGAGGGCCACCGCTCATGTGGCTAGTGTTGTCAGGCACCAGCCTCTTCCATTCATCCTCAACTGTTCTGGGATGTGAGTGCTATTAACCCCTACTTTTCAGAGAAGAAAACTAAGGCTCAGAGGAGTTGAGTGACTCAACCAAAGCCACGTAGTAAGAAACAGAGCCCAGACCCAAACTAGCTCGTGGACTTCAAGATCATGGCACAATCTGTTCACTGTTAGGCCACTTTCGAGGCTCACACAGATAACTTATTTCTCTCAGGCTAAGACCGGCCTCACACACTTCTGTGGCTCCTGCCTTGTTGCAGAGCGCAGGGCCTGGTACACAGCAGGAAATCGATAAATACTTATTTATCTACATACAAATATTAATGAGAGGCAAACACTGTGGTGGTTGGTTAAGAGCACTGGCCCTGGAACCAGATTCTTATTCTGGTTCAGACACTGATAAACTGTGTAACCTGGAGCAAGTTAGATAACCTTTCTTTGCCTCGGTTTCCTCTGCTGTAAAATGGGCACCAAAATACTATCTACTTCAAAGGGCCGTTGTGAGAGTTAATGAGTTAATGTAAACTGCTTAGGATAATGCGGATACGGAATAAATGTGTGTTGTTGTTGTGACTGGCTGATGGATTTCTAGTCTGGCTAAGCTGTAACTCTATTTCTCCAGCTACTACCTCAGATCTTTTAAATCCAAATACACAATGGCCTGGGCTAAGCTACACCTGTTCTGCTTTCTGTGGGGACCAGTGGAGCTATAAGAACACAGCATCTAGAGTCCTAAAGTCATGGGTTTAAGTCCAGGCTCTGCCTTCTTGGTCCCAGTGGGCCTCAGTTTTACCTTCTGTCCAACAGGTGGAAGGTTCGCTGGGAGGCTGCTGGGACAGTGGGGGTGGAACACGGTGACTGCTCATTCCCTGCAGCCCCTGGGCCAGCCCTCCCCACATTGCATGTATCCTTCTCCCTCCCCGTTTAGCTTTCTCACCTTCCTGTGTCCCGTGAAGAAGAGGGAAAGGTGGTGCATGGAGCCACCATTGCGGCCCAGCTCTTTCTTGAGGGTGCTGGGCGAAGGCATGCCCCAGGTGGAGGCGGCGCCCTCACCATCTGAGCAGTGCAAGGTGGTGTCGGAGGCGAAGCAGGGCCCTCGGGGCTCCTGCAGCAGGCTGCCCTCGCTGTGCGTCCGGCGCCGCAGCGAGTTCTGCACACGCAGTGAGAGGCCACCCTCGGCCCCCTGGCCCGTCTCGATCATGCTGCTGCGCTTGGCCTCACTGCGCTCTCCATAGTTGTCATCGCTGGTGTCCTCATCCTCGTCCTCCTCCCCTTCCTCCCCTTCCTCCCCCTCCTCAGCCTCTTCCTCCTCCTCATCTCCTGAGCAGCCCCGCTCTGCCCCTGCCTTCTGGCTGTAAGTGCTATCCAGCCGGACCTCGGGGATCACGAAGGCTGGTCTGGAGGCCGCAGGTTGGTCCCCGGTGGTTGCTAGTGGGTCCCCAGAGCTCATGGTGCCCTCAGTAAGGGCCTTGGCCGACAGGGAGACCTGGCTAGGAGGCAGATCTTGACAGGGTGGAAGGTCCTGGGTGGGGGGTTCCTGGACGGCAGGGAGGTCTTTGGTGAGTAGAGGGTCCTGGTGAGGCAGGGGTTCTTGACCAGCAGGCAGGTCCTGGCAGGGTGAGAGGTCTTGGGCTGGAGGGGATTCCTGGCATGGTGGTGCATCCTTGCTGGGTGGGGCGTCTGGGCCTGGAGGGGATTCTTCACAGGTAGCTGAGTCTTTGCTGGACAGTGGTTCTTGGCTGGAAGCGGGTTCCTGCCCAGAAGGGGAGTCCTTGTTGGGTAGAAGGTCTTGTCCTGGAGGAAGCTCCTGGCCAGGAGAGGGCTCCTTGCTGGGTGGGGAATCCTCGGCACCAGGCCCCTTCCCTTCCTCCAAGGACATCTCCGTCTTCTCATCTGCCTCCGTCTCAAACATCTGGGAAACAAAAAAGAAAACAAGAACGGTTCAGAAGAGGAGGCTCCGAGATGCCAGACACCATGCATGAGCTGACATGAAATCAGGCAGTACCCTGAATCCCGGCCCCCCAGTCTGAAAGCTGAGGTGCCAGATGGAACCCCAAAAGCCCCTTTGACTTAGCTGTGTAACAATTCTCACCCTGTCTTCTTGCTTGAACTTTCTGCTCCATCAAAAACACAGCTGGTCATTTACAGGAGAAGAGGGAGAGGTAACCACTGTCTATCTAGCTCCTGCCTTGGCAGTTGCCAGGGCAGCTTGACCCCACTCTCTCATATGGCCTTCCCAGCAACCTTATAAAAGAAGCATCACTGTCTCCATTTTACAGAAAAGGAAACAGGGTCAAAGTCGCCTCTGGGGATAAAGGAGAACAGGCAGTTTCTGCTCATGGACCAGAACCAAGTCAAGCCCCAAACCCAGGGCAGTCACTGAACCCAGCCCAGGGTGTCTCCTACCTGAACTAAAGTTTAAAAAATCCTAATGAGTCATTCAAACAAGAATATGCTCTGAACGCTTAAGTATCTTTTTGAAACTAGTAAACTGGAATGAAACCGGAACTTTAAAATATTGTCCACACCTGGACCCACCAGATGTCACAGAAACATGGAACCTCCCTGAGGAATCACCCACCCAGGGATTTTTAAACTGCTTGGAGGAACCTCAAGGATTCCTCAAAAAACACAGCACCTCCTGCCTCACACACAACCCTCAGGATCCCAGGGGGTTTTGCTGAGTCTCAACAGTAGATTTCATGCACAAAGAGAAGAATGTTTCTCTTGATGAAAGTCTGAATAGCAGCTATGTCACCAGAAGATTGGGGCCCCGAGAAAGTCAGGAGTGTCCATGGTGCCACAACCACACAGGGAGGCAGTTCTCAAGCCTGGGCTGGGCCCCTCCCACTCAAGGTCCAGGAATGCGGGAGGTGGAACTATTTAGAGCCCAGGTTCTGTCCTTCAAGAAGCCATAGCTGCTGAGAACAAATGAAAGAGAAATACCCCACTCATACTCAGGAACTGAACAGATGCTTGGGAATGTGTGCACATGTGGGCACATGTGCACACTGGCAGAAAACTTCAGAGGTAAGTACCCCCAGAACGTGGGTTAAGAGCTCTCATTGTAGAAATTATTAATGTCCATTTGAAGGATGACAACACTGAGTCGAAAGGCCAGTGACTTACCCACTATTATACAGCTGCCCTGATACCCAACAGGCCATGCTCGAAGCTGAGAAGTCTTTGAAGCCCCGGGGGGTCTGTAATGGTGAAGCCCCACAGCTGGGAGTCAGTGATCAGCCATGGCTTGGGGCAGCTGCAGGCTGCTGCACACACGTGTCAGGGGTCACGCTGGCATCTGGGAGCACAGATGTGAGCGGATGTGAAAGCGCGGCACGGGTAAGAGCCACAGCCTGGGAGCGTGAAAGTGAAAGTGGAGCCCTGTAGAGCAGAGACGGTGGCTGGACAAGGGAAGGGAGGCCTCGGAGGACTCTAGCATGATCTGGCCAAGGTCAGGAAGGGCATGCCTTAGGCTGTGGCTCATAGGCCAAAGACAGGTACCTACTGATGCTGTGGCCTTGCCCTGGAAATCCTGCCTGCAGCTCAGAGGTGACTCCACACAAGGGCCCTCTCAGACCTTATAGTCTCAGACTCTGGAACAACAGCGATCCGAAATCCCCACTGCATAGACAGAAAGGCTGAGGCCCAGAGGAGCAAAGGGCAACCTAGAATCACACAGGGGTGTCAGGTAGAGCCAGTCACCAACCTTCAGGCCTCAAGGTGTCCACCTATGAAATGGGATAACCAGCGTGCCTGAGTAACAGATCAGGAGCATATGCTGGAGAAGGCGGAAAGCTCCTACAGGAGATGGTGGTGTTGGAGGTAGTGATTTAAAAAGCATTGATCTAGAGGGAAATTCTGAAGTTAAGGACCTTAACCAGTGGCACATGTTTCCCACGTACCCCAAACTCTGTCAAACACCAGAGTCAGTGTTGGCAATTGGAATGTCAGGGCCTCCAGTCCAGAATTCTCATCTGGAAACTAAGGGCTGTGCTTCAGTCCCATCAGGCTGTTCCCAGGTGGACAGAAAGACCCTCCATTGGGTAGACAGGAAGGCTGAGGGCCCAGTCTGGACAGTGACTTAGTGACTTGCCCAAAGCCACCCTGCACAAATCAGGGGCTAGGCTGGGGCCAGAGCCTAGGCCTTCTGGCCCTGTTCTTCTCAAGCCCACTTCTGATCTCTGTCCCCATGAGCAACCCAGTCCCCAGCCCATCTCCCCACCCTCCAGGGAGCATTCTCCATCAGGAGGAACAAACTGCCCTGCAGCCAGCTCCCTGGGGCCCCTCAGTCCTATCACCCTACGGCATGGCCAGACCTCCCCCCCCCCCCCCCCCCGGCCCAGCCACCTGCCTCTGATAGTCCTTGGGGAAAGGCGGAAGGAAGCAGCAACCGGGTGCCCTCAGGGCCTGGCACGGAGTGGCACTGAGTGGGGAGCAGGCTGCATTTCCCCTTTCCTGGGTGGTGAGGGTGGGGCCCAGGCCTGTCCCAGCCGTGATGACAGTCGGAGCCCGCCCACCCCTTGGGGAAAGTGCAGCAACAAACCCAAAACCAGAAATGCAAGTCAGCCTGCCTCTGCCAACTCTGTTCTAAATCGAGGCCAAACCAAACAAAGCCAGGAGGGGAAGTGCCGCTCAGGAAGGGGTGCTGTCCCCAGAGGGCCCCTACCCAGAGGGATCAGCTGAGAAACTAACCAAGACGGAAGGTTCGCAGAGGGCCCGGTGGTTATGTGCTCAGATACCCGAGCCAGGCTGATTTTGATCCCAATGGGGCCACTTTTTAGCTGTGCAACTCCGGCCAAGCCTTTCAACGCCTCAGAGCCTCTGTTTCCTCATCTGGAATTGAGCCCAGTGATATCACACTGGACTTACAGGACTGTTTGAGTCTCCTCACAGTGCCTGGCCCTGGAAAAGCTTTTGACACAATGGGAGCTATCAATGGTCTTATTTTAGAGATAAGAAACCTGGGGTCCCAGAGGGTATGGGAATTACCTAAGAATGAGAGGCTGATGCAAGATTAGAATTCACATCTCCTGCCCAGGGTCTCTCCCTGTTTCCTTGCAGCCTTACACACAAGTGTTTGGGGCCCTCAGGGGGCTGTAGAGGGAGGAGGAACAGCCCGGAGTCCTGCCTGAGGCCCCTCACCTGGGTGCATCCCACACCAGCACATGCTGGTGAACAGGGCCCAGAGCGCATGGTTTTCTGTGCTCCCAGGCAGGCCTGTATGAACAGGGACTGCATGCAGGTTTGGTACGGCCTGTGTTCTTGGGAGACCTGGGGTGGGAAGTGGTTTGACGGGAGCTCTGGAGCAATTACAGGACACCCAGGGGTGGGGGTGGCAAGTGTAGGAGAAAATTAGGACAGGAGGGGAGGCAAAGATGAGGGGGAGGTTGCAGAACACATAGTGGGCATGGGATTGCCCTGTGAGCAACGAAATGCCACAGGCAGAGCTGTGCTGTGTCAAAGCTGCTCTGGGGAATGTGGGCAGGATTTGTAGGTGGCAGGGAGGACTGGGGCATGCACACATTCATGCATTCATTCATTCATTCTCCAAGCACTGAGGTAGGTACTGGGGGGACGGCAGGGAACAAGTCAGACACAATCTCTGCCCTCACTTAAGCAGAAAAAACAGAGGTTAGACAACTAGTCTCAAGGAGCATGGGGATTGCTCTGATAGAGGAAGTACAGGCAGCTGGGGACCCTGTGAGGCAGCTGTTACAACCAGCTGAAGTAATAAGAATCCAGCCAGGGTGCCAGGGAGACCAGCCTGCTCACCCAGGGCCTTGGGTCCAGAGTGCTGGAAGCCACTGCCCCGCCCTTCCGAGGTGCGGGTCTGTGTCTTTCCCATCCATCACTTCTTTGGCTTGACTAGACCAGGTTAATTCTGCCCGTGTCTCATCTGCTGTAAGCACACAGGAAATGAACCAGGCCCTCTAAATGGAGCCACTGTTTAGGACCTAATCAAATCCTCTCCCAAATCCAATCCAGAGCTCGGAACAGGCTAAGGAGGGATGGCAGCTGTAACACCCAGAGTTCACACTCATACCAGCTTTGGCTCCTGGGCCCCAGACGCCCACTGGCTGTTGGGTTGGGGGTAGTGGTGGGCTGCTGGAAGTGACTTGTCCAACATCACACAGCTACTCACTGAGCAGCCAGGTCTGCTGACCCAGGGACAACCTGCAGCTCTCACTCTGATGATTCATCACAGCCACCATGGATGCCGGGCTCCGCATCTGCCCTCGAAAACCACTTCCTGCACTGGGGGGTGTAAACTGGGGTTTGCCTCTGTCTCAGGGTGGCCCTTAACAGCCAGGATTTTACCAACAGAGCACTGGACATGCAGCCAGAAGACCTGGACTGGAATCCTCACTCCATCATTTGCTAGCTGTGTGACCCCAAGCTACCCCACTCCATGCTTGGTTTTCTCTGCCATGAAAGAGGGTGAGGATGCCTACGGCTTCCTATGCCAGAGACTAAGGGAACCAAGTCTGAGAAAGGGCAGGAAGGCACTCTGTGAACTGTAAAGTCCTTTGAGAAAGGGAGAGGCTATTAGAATTCCTGCCCCACATTGGACCTCCAGGCTTTCAAGATGGGCTGTTCCTTCAAGCGTGGCATGCTCTGGTTCCCTAGCTTCAGGTCCCTGACTCAATGTTAGCTTCCAGGAACCTTGACGGCTCAGCTAACACTTAGCTCTCTCAGCTCAGCGTCAGCCCAGCTCCTCCAGGTCTGGCCTCTTGACCACCCAGAGGCTGGCACACCCAGTGCTTCCTCCATCACCAGCTCAGAGACCCTCCAGGCCATTCTCCTGTCCCCTCTACCTCCACTCTCTCCAACACAGCAGGTTTGGCAAAATTCAGGAGGATGGAGGCGGTGCTTACATTAGGGGGAGCTCCAGATACTAACTTCACACTTACTTGCTGGGTGACCTTGGGCTTAACCTTTCTGTGCCTCAGTTTCCTTAGCCATAACAGGATTTCTAGAATACAGGATTTCTAGAACCTCCTCACAATGTTGAGAGGAATAAATGAGCTAACGAGTATCCAGAGCTCAGCACCATGAGGGCACACATGAGCACCCAATAAACGATAGCTACAGTCACCCCAGCATGGCGTGGTTTTAACAGCTCCCTCCCTGAATTTCCACTGACCCCTTTTCCATCCTCTCATGGGCCTGTCTGCCTGTCCCTCAGGACCTGCTGCAGGGCCCCTCTCATCACAGTCCTGTCCACTCCCTTGGGAACCCATCCACTCCCCGGGCCACAATCGCTATCTGTACCATCTGGCTACTGATGACTCGCAGTCCACACCGCTAGCCCAGACCCCTCTCCTGAGTTAGATGCCACAGGCATTCACCAAATCCTCATGGAATAGTTCTGCATCCAGACACTGTTCTAGGCTCTTTGCATAAAGGAAGGAATAAGAAAGACACGATCCCTGTCCTTATGGAGCCTACAAACTAGAGAGGAAGGAGGGATATTGACCAAGTCATCACTGCTGTAAACACAGGCTAAACAGAAACCAAGATCTGCGGTGTGAAGGAAAACCCTCGGGTGCTGTGAGAGAGTCCAGGGGAGTGTTGGGAAGGCCACCCTGTGGAATGGGTGGAGACTGAAATCTGCTCAAGGGGCAGGGCAGGGCTCACTAGAGGAGGAAGCAGCATAGGCCAAGGCCCCAGACCAGGAAGAGCCTTAGCATGCTGCTGAGACAGAGGACAGCCGTGTGGCTGCAGCCCAGGGACAGGGATGGAGGCCTCCTTCTGCATATCCCATCAGTGCCCCCAACTCAACAAGCCTTACACTGAATGTGTGATCTCCCTACAAGTCCATCATCCCTCCTCTCAATGAAGCCACCACCAGTTGCCCAAACCAGGGAACTGGCCAGCATTTTCTCCTCCTTTTCCTCCACGGCCACTCCCATGGTCAGTCCTCAAATCCTGATCATCACTTATACAACTTCAAGGATCTTTTCACTAGGGAGGTTGGCAATAAGGAGGACAGAGTATATGGGAACTCTCTGTACTTTGTGCTAATTTCTAAGGCTACTCTAAAAAATAAACATTGAGGCCGGGCACCATGGCTCAAGCCTGTAATCCCAGCACTTTGGGAGGTTGAGGCAGGTGGATCACCTGAGGTCAGGAGTTCGAGACCAGCCTGGCCAATATGGTGAAACCCCGTCTCTACTAAAAATACAAAAATTAGCCAGGTGACATGGTGTGCACCTGTAATCCCAGCTACTCAGGAGGCTGAGGCAGAAGAATCCCTTGAACCCAGGAAGCAGAGGTTGTAGTGAGCCGAGATCACGCCACTGTACTCCAGACTGGGCAATACAGTGAGACTGTCTCAAAAAATAAAAAATTAAAAAATTAAAAAGTTGATTCATCTTTTTTAAAAAGAATGTTTCTACTCTCTCCATGTCCACTGCCACCACTTCCCTCCAGACCACTGTCATCTCCCATCAGGATGATGCGGGGCTCACAGTGGCAGTGCAGACCCTGCTGGCCATTCTTTGTGCTATGTCAGGGGAGCTGTCTACATGCAAACCTCAACTTGTCACTCCTCTGCTTAAAACGTTGCTGTGGCTGGCTCCCCAATACCTCTCAGATAAAGTCCAAATTCTGTAGCCCTGGAAGACCCTGGGCTCTGTCTCCCTCCAGCCTCACATCTGATCACTCCCCACCTGAAGTGTTTGATGAATGAATAAATGAATGAAAGAACAATCGCCGGGCGCGGTGGCTTACGCCTGTAATCCCAACACTTCAGGAGGCTGAGGAGGGCGGATCACGAGGTCAGGAGTTCGAGATCATCCTGGCCAACATGGTGAAACCCTGTCTCTACTAAAAATACAAAAATTAGCTGGACGTGGTGGTAGGTGCCTGTAATCCCAGCTACTCAGGAGGCTGAGGGAGGAGAATGGCTTGAACCCGGGAGGGGGAGGATGCAGTGAGCCAAGATCACGCCACTATACTCCAGCCTGGTGACAGAGCAAGACTCTCTCTGTGTCTCAAAAAAAAAAGAAAAAAAAGAAAAAAAAAAGGAAGAAAGAACAATCCAGTGAACTTCACAGGACCATCTAGACTCTTAGCCTCAAAGTGCAGCCCAAGAGTCAGCAGCAGCAGCACCCAGGAGCTTATACAAAATACACACTCGTTTTTTTAAAATGCTAAGGAGCATCGTAAAAATGCCTGTCTGGACCCAATCTAAGACCTACTGCATCACATTCCCTATGAGTAAGGCCCAGGCCTTTTTACTTTTTTCTGACTCCCAAGACAATTCTGGAGAGTGGCATCAGGTAACAGGCAAGGTAACTGTCTGTTATGTGAGGTCCAGAGAAGGGAAGTGATAAGGCCAAGGTCATACAACAGAATCAGCACTAAAATCCAGCCCAGAACCTTGCCCAGGACCAGTTCTAACACATAAAACCCTCTCTATAATGAGGAGCCTATGCAGAAGAGGCATGACCTTGGAGCAGGACTGGGGGCTGGCAAGTTCCCTGGAGGCAGCTACCCATTCATGTTTCCCAAACAGAGGCC
Organism: Papio anubis; assembly: GCF_008728515.1. Classification (NCBI taxonomy): domain Eukaryota; kingdom Metazoa; phylum Chordata; class Mammalia; order Primates; family Cercopithecidae; genus Papio; species Papio anubis. Next base: position 82,976,879 of record NC_044988.1, on the reverse strand, counting down.
CAACTGCAGGAGGAGAGAGGGGCAAAGGAGGAATTCAACCACAGACTGAAGCTCCTCTGTCAGAGGTTCAGGAGGGCGGCACACCACAGCAGGGAGCGCACCCACTATACAGAAAGCAATACTGAGGAACAGAAGGTTAGCTCACCCCTGCACAGGGACAAAGCCAACACTCACGGAAAGGGAATCCCTGAGGAAAGAGGAGATACGAGGGCCCCTCAGAAACCCTCCCTACTCTTGGCTATCGCCTGACCAAGCCAGAAGGACATGCCATTTGCAGCCTGCTGGAGACCCACCACCACCTGCCTGGATGCCCAGCTTCTCCCTGGGCGGGGAGGCGGCTCCTGGGGTCTAGGTTTCAGCACGGTGCTGCCCTGTCACCCCCCCCCACCAGGCCCCTTCTCCTCTCGCCTCTGTTTCTGACACCACTGCTTCAACGTGGGGTGGACTCGTAGTCTCTGTCCCCACCCACCACCCCAAACACCCCTTCGACACCTCCAACTCTCTTCTCTGAAAGGCAGGGAGTTGAGAGTTGAGAGCAGGGGAGTTCCCAGTCTCTTCCTGAGCTAGTAGTGACTGACACCTTGTAAGAAGGGGAACTCCAGGCCCCCCTGGGGCTCTGCTGAGGAATCGGTTTGCCTGTGGGATCCATCCTCACTCCCCTTCCCACCCGACACTCTGCTTTTCTGCCTGCTCTGTGTGTGTGTGTGCTGGGGCCATCTCATTTCCCTAAGCTCTCTATCCCTCAAGTCCACTTCCTGCCTATCCCTGTGAGGACTGGTTCAATCTGCCTCGGATGCCCTGGCTAGAAGGCTCTCTGCTGCCCTGCCAAGACCCAGCCTGCCCTGCTGTCATGGCCCTGGGCAGGTCCTGTTTGGCTCGTCAGAATCATGTCTGGCTTATTCACACCATTTCCCTCAAGACTTACTCAGCAAATACCGACAGAGCTGCAGCCATGTGCCAGGGCCTGTGCTGGCTATTGCTGCCAAACAGCAGCAAGCCATGTTCCCTGCCTTGGAGGTGCCAGATCAATCTCTTACCCACCTGCTACCACCCTAGGAGGCTGTGGAAGTAGAGGCAGCAGGGACAACTAGGATGGCTCTGGGAGGAGGTAATGGGGGAAAAGATGGGACAAGATATTCCAGGCTGAGCCAGAGCCAGCAGGGAACATTCAAGGAAGTGGAAGTGGATGGGGCAGGAGCATGGATATATTAAGGAATTCCGATGTTACCCTGAAAGCAGTTTTACTTAGTGCTGCAGAGGTAGGGAAAGTAAAGCTAGAGGTGTTTGAAACAGATAATGATGACAAAGAGGAGAGAGAGAGAGATCATTAACTGAGCATCTACTGCACGCCGCACACTGTGACAGTTGCTTTATACTTTAGGCTCTACTTCCAACAATCCTGTGAGATCAGTATCATTTTTAATAAGAAAACTAGGACTTAGAGATGTTAAGTAACTTACACAAGATCAAAAAGCAAGTCAGTGGAAGAGTCAGAATTGAAACCACTGTCTGCCTGACTCCAAAGCCCTGCTCTTTCTACTCCTCTGTGATCTCCTTTCCTGCTCTCTTCACTTCCTCCTTCCCTTCCTTCAAAGGATGCTTCCTGAGGACAAACCTGGGCCAGGCTCTGTGCTAGGCAGTGGTGAGCAATACCAGACGCAGGGGCCCTGCTCAAACTCCACATGGTTGGATATTGAGGGGCAGGAAAATGACACCTGGTGTTGGGAGGGGCAGTGCAGAATTCTGTACACCTGGTGACCCTCCCAAATCCTCTCCCTCCTGGGGCCCCTTCCAGGTGGGGAGAGCTAGAAGCGTGTGGCTTCTCTGTGATGTTTTATGCTAGGTTAATCAGAGAAGCTCTGCCATGCCAGGACGACCTCAGGGAAGGACACAAATAGCGCTGCAGTCATGAGGTCAGCATTTGGAAGCAGGAGGGCCTGGGGGTGAATCCTACTTCCTACCCATGTGCCACCTCCCTCACAGCCAGTATGCCGCTTCCTCACAGGGCTGCTATGGGGCATACGGAGGCAGTGCCTGGCACACAGTAGCCCATGGTGGTGCGCCTCTGCTCCTTGCCTTCCTCTCCACAGCTTGACTCTCTCATGAGTGGGCACCAGGGACCAACTCAAAAACTAAGGTTTTAACTCCAAGCAACAGCTCTGAGAATAGGGACAACTGAAAGCCAGAGGTGGAAGGAAGGAAGCCTATTGCTGATGAAGAACTGGGGCTTGGAGACCAGCAAATCTAGCTTCAAACCCTGGCTCTGCCACCTCCTAGGTCAATGCACTGCACAGGCTGCTTAACCTATTCAGGTTTCCTCATCTGTAAAATGGCAATGTGAATACTGAGTATCTACATCACAGCTCTGTGGGGAGGGCTTAGCATAGGGCCTGGCACCTAGTAAGTGCTCAATAAGCATCTGCAATTTCTATAATCATAATTGTTACTCTCATCATGATCATTGACATCATCAGCTCCCTCTCCTGCATCCAGTTCCGGGACAGGGCACTTGGCATATTCTGACCCTTACAGCAGCCTAGAACAGGAGTCCTATTAGTTGCAGGTTTCAGGGGAGGAAACTTGGAAGCTGAGAAGGCAGACGAGTCTGTGCTCAGCCTGCCCCTAGGTTGGGTCAGACTGGCTCACTGCATGGCCTGGGCCAAATCACTCCCCTCACTGGGTCTTGCTCTCCCCAGCATGTCTGTCCAGCTCTGCATCTCAGCTAGCCTAGAAAGATCAGAGTTCAGGGCCCAAGGCATAGCCAGGTCTCCTTGTGGGGGCATCAAGGGCAGGAGGAACAGAAAGGTCCCCCTTTCCAGATATGCTCCCTTCCTTTTCTGTCTGCCCCAGTCTGCCCCACTGCCCTCCTCTTTCAGGGCCTGCAGCTCTGGGGGAACTGGGTGGTGGTGGGGGTCCACCCAGAAAAAAGAGTCTTTTTCACTCGAGGACACCAGAATGGACATGTGGACATGAGACTAAGCCACAACCCTATGGCTGAAGGTCACCCTCCCAAGCCTCTGGTACCCTTGGCCTCACTGCTGCCTTCTGAGGTAGGCGCACCCTATCTCTGCTTGGGGGTGATGTCAGGGTTAGGTTTGGCTGAATTTACCATCTTCTCCAAACCCACCCTCCTGCCTCCCTCTGTCATAAGACTTTATCTTATCTCCCTCAGCCCTGCACCAACTTGCCTATATTGTTCTCCTGCTCAAAATGCCTCCATCCCTTTAGGATAAAGTCCCATCCTCTAACCCTGTGTGTTCTGCCCCCGCCAACCTCTCCACCACACTGTTTCTCCTCCTTTCCCTCCAGCCAGTCTGATACACTCTACCCTCAGGCTCCTCTAAACCTATGCTCACACCATACGTCCTGCCTAGAGCACCTTCCCCTCTCCCGTCCACCTGCCGAAGCTCTACTCATCCTTCAAAATTCAAGTGACCCACACATGTATTGCCCCTCAATTTCTGACAAAGGTGACATTGCCCTATAGTGAGACAGGCTAGATTTTGAATACATTGAATATTTATCCAGAGAAAATGAGTCTTGACCTGTACTTCATATAGCGGACAAAAATCTATTTCAAGTGGATTTTAGATCTAAATATGAAACATAAAACATCTAAAAGAATACATAAAAGTATATGTCCATAACCTTGTAATAAGCAAAGAAACCGGACTCAACAAACACTCTCCATAAAAGAAAAAAGATTAACAAATTGGACTGCGTTAAAATGAAGAACTTGTGTTCTTCAAATATACCCTTAAGAGAGGGAAAAGGCAAATCCCAGAGTGGGAAGAGATATTTGGAATGTGCATATCCAACAATAAACACATATCTACAATATTGTTTAAGCTCCTACAAATTAATCAGAAAAAAAAAAAATCCAATAGGAAAATGGGGGAAAGACTTGAACAGGCACTTTTCAAAAGAGGTCATCCAAATGGCTAGTCAACACATGAAAAAGGGACTCGACCTCACCAGACATCAAGGATATTCAAATTAAAGCCACAATTAGATATCACAATATCTAATACCAATAATGTTGGTACGGACATGGAATAACAGGCTCTTTCATGTACAGCTTGAAGTGAGTGTATTCCCGTCACACTTTGGAAAATAATATCATGGTATTTACTAAATCTAACTCTGTACAACTCTATGACTCAGCAATTGCAAAACTTATTTACCCAACAGAAGCATCCATAGTATATCAAAAGATATGTATGAGAATATTCATAGCAGCACCATTCATTCTAGTCTCAAACTGTAAACAACACAAATGTTCATCAACAGTAGATTAGATAAACTGTGGTGGTATATACAAGGAAATACCACAGAGCAACAAGAATAAACAAAATACAACTTGATACAATATTATTGATGAATCTTGCCATCAAAATGCTGATCGAAAGAAGTCAGCATGAAATAATATGTACTCAATGATTCCATTTACACAAAGGATAGGCTACACTCATCAATGAGAGAAGTCAGGACACGGGCCAGGTACAGTGACTCATGCCTGTAATCCCAGCACTTTGGGAGGCCGAGAAGGGCGGATCACCTGAGGTCAGGAGTTCGAGACCAGCCTGGCCAACATGGCGAAACCCCGTCTCTACTAAAAATACAAAAATTAGCTGGGCATGGTGGCACACGCTGGCAATCCCAGCTACTGGGGAGGCTAAGGCAGGAGAATTGCTTGAACCTGGGAGATGGAGGTTGCAGTGCACTGCACCCTAGCCTGGGCAACAGAGCGAGACTTTGCCTCAAAAAAAAAAAAAAAAAGGAAGTCAGGACAGGGGTTACCTTTGAGGTCACAGAAACTAAAAGAGGGTTATTTGTGGGGATTCCAAGGGTACCAGAATGTTCTATTTCTTGACCTGGATGGGGTATATGGTTTGTGAAAATTCATTGGCTGTATTCTTCTGATTTTTCTGGAAGTATGCTATACTTCGATTTAAAAGGTTTATTTTAAAAACAAATAAAACCCCTCATCCCAGTGTCTCCTCCTCTGCTCCCTGGGCTGAGGCTCACTGCTCCTCAGTGAGTTCCTTGCTTTGTACACATCTCTGATTGCGCATTCCAACTGCTTCCCTCCAGCAAAACGCTGCCGTGCTGCCTCCTGAATGCCTGCTCATGCCAAGCGCCTCACGTACATCGCTGCATTTAATTACAGCCACCCATGAGATAGGCGCTAGTGGTACTCCCACTGCTAGCAGGACACAGAGTCCATTCACATGAAACATGTCTAAGTGCTTTACAGCTATCATCTCATTTAACCCGAGGAGGCTAGACCACTGCTCAAGGACATGAAGGTAGGAGAAGCTCCATTCTTGTCCAAGAGCACACGACTGTAAGGTAGGAGAGAGCCTTCCCTCAAGTCCAGAGCCCATATTCCTATACAACCTCCCTAGACAAGGAGGAGCATGAGGCTGGACTCACAAAAACAATTTCCATGGAGGGACTCACGTCTACATCTCAGAGGGGTGGATAGACTGGAATGGAGACCTGCTCTTCAAAGGGCAAGAATCTGTACAATCACCTTCAGCTTCACCTCCTGTAGGAAGCTTTGCTGAGGCTCCCAGTCTGAACTGGGTGCTTCCCTGGCGGGTCCCACAGCTCCCCCCCACCACCCCGTGCCTCTCCATTAAAGCTGTATTGTTAATGTCCATTACCTGACCTAGATTAAAGATTGGAACTTTTAGATCTATGCCTCCAGTAATTTGCAAGTACATGGCACACAGTAGGTGCTTAACACACATGGAAGGAAGGAAGGAAGGAAGGAAGGAAGGAAGGAAGGAAGGAAGGAAGGCAGGCAGACAAGGAAGGGAGAGAGGCAGAGAGTACAGTACAGAGCTGCTGCTGTTTGAATCAACTGGGAACTAACTGCAGGAAGTGAGGTCTGAGAAGTGAAGATTTCATGTTCTGGCTGGACATTGCTTACAACCCTTGACTTGACGGGTGGCACAGCCATGCCACCTCCCATTCCACAGTCCTTCTCCTGGCTGCCTCCAGCCTGCTGTCAAGGTTCCTGCCAGTCATTTGGTCCCCAGAGGCGCTACCAAGACCTTTCTCTGCCTCTCCCCTTGTTCCCTTACCCTCTGCCACCCTTCCCCAAGTCCCCGAGCTCTGCTATTTGCCCAAAGCTAACCCCAGTAAGAGGTAACTGAGGACACCACAGAGAGCCCTGGTTATGTAGTGAAAAGCATGCCCAGTTCCAAATAACTTCCTGCACACCCCCCTTTCTAAGTTGGGAGCCGCTGACAGTTCTCCAGCAGCAGCCTGAGCCATGGTGCCAGGTGCAAGCGGGCTGGCCCATGGAGGGCAGGGAGAGGGGAGAAGCCCTGGCCATCTGGAGCACAGGGCATACCTGACAGCTATCCATACATCTCAAGTGATGACTTAGGCCCACTGCCAGAAGGAAGAGGGTATCCTGGGACCCTCTTCCCTCTCGTCTGTGCCTGGAAGCTCTGATTTCCCAAGAGGCTTATGGCTCTAACACCCCTCCCACCATCCTGTCCCCATCCCCACTCCAATCCTGGAAGCCAGGGTACAGCTGGTTGTGTAGGGGCAGGCAGCACTCCATGGGGCTGAGCCTGGCTGGTCTGCTGTGAGTGGCTCCAGCTTCTCCAGGCTTAGGGGGCTGAGCCATAAGCAGCCTTGTTTATTCCTGGGAGGAATGATGGTTTTCCCTAAGCAATGACATCTTGGAAACCATCTGGCTCCACAAACAACAACAAACCTCCCAGCTTCGGCTTGGGCTGCAGCTTGCAATGAGAAGCCTCCTGCCCAGAGGCACCTGGGGAACAGGCTGGGGGCTGCTTCCCTGCTGCACCAAGCCCTGGCCCTGACCATTGACTCTTGGAAGCCAGGAAGAGGAAATGGCCTGCAGAGAATCAAAGAACTGGATATTTGGAAGGCACCTGGCAATACTTGGCCCAGTCCCTGGTTGCTACAAAGGGGAAACTGAGGTGAGAAACAAGGCATATTTGCCTGAGATCATCAGTAAGAAGGGACTAGAAGGTGCTGCAGTCTCCAGCCCACTGACCAAGGGCTTTGTCTATTGCACATGCTGCTTTTCCCAGAGGATAGCAGGGCTCTAGTCAGTAAGCCCGAAGGTCCAAAAGGGACATGTAACTGGTGAGTCCAGAAAAAGAGAGCCCCAGGATGAAACCTGGATACTCAGACAGCCAGTTGGTGCAGTACAGAGAGGCCTGGGTTGGGGAACCTGAGCTTTTGTCTCTGCTTTCCTGCTGAGTCGCACGTCACCTCAGGCAAGTCCTTCCTCTCCTGCCTCAGTTCTCTATCTAGCTATCTATTAGGTTGGTGCAAAAGTAATTGTGGTTTTACATTACTCTTAATGGCAAAAACCGCAGTTGCTTTTACACCAACCTAATAGAAGGCAAAGAGACTGCCATCTCCAGGGCCTTAAGAGGCCAAATGGGAGGCAGCTGTTGGCCCCCAGGGACCCAGCTGGGGCTAGGCACTCTCTCCTCAGCTGTGCCTGTTCTGAGGGAGCCACACAGACCACTGACTTGAGGATCAATCCCCCCAGACCTACTCTGGTTGGCACCATCCCAAGAGGGTCCAGGGAGCTGAGCTCCAACCCCCTGTAGTCTGTTCAAAGGACCTTGAGCACTGCATTTCAACCAGCCAGGGATACCCCTCCACTCTTCATGGCCCAGGCTATGTTGTGGATACCACCTAGCCCAGCATGACCCCTGAGTGGATTCTCCCTATGGTCCCTGCCACGATGAAGCCAAAATCCTCCCCACCTCACCTCCTATCAAACCCAGCCCACATCCCTTGGCCCTATGGACACAACTTTGACATTCAGAGCCTAGGCCTCTCCTAAAGGGGCTCCCTGACAGGCCCTCTATGCCAGGCACAGAGCTAGGAGATGGGCAGACACAGCTGACTTGCATGTCAGTGTTTGTCCTCAAAGAAAACCTGCCCTAGCCAGGACAATGCAAAGCCCCTCTCCAACCATGCCCCAGGCCCCTGGCCAGGTCCTTGCGACTAAGGAATGAATAAGGCCCAGATTCTGCATAAATAGGATACAAAACAATATTCATGGGTACCACCACCAATGGACAGACTCATTCTGGCTGGAGTATTTGCTCTAGCTGTGGAAGTTTGGATAGAATAAGACATGGAGAGGGGAGGGGAGGGGAGGAGAGGGGAGGGGAGCGGGGGGGAGAGGAGGGGAGAGAAGGGGAGAGGAGGGGAGGGGTTTCCAGGTAGCCGGAACAGCATGTGCAAAGGCAAGGAAGCCTGGAAGTGCAATGATTTCACTGATACCACGTACTTATAATCAGAAGCCCCATCAACAATTTCTGGCTTAAAGCCCTGGAGACCTCTCACGAGGAGCGGTCACTTGCCTCAACTGCCTCATCTTCACCATCTGCCTGCTTCTCAGAAGCCAGTCTGGGCTTGCAATGAGCCCTGTTGTGGAACTCGGCTCCCTGAAGGGCCTGTCCTAGGCTAAGCCACACCACGTGCTAGGGCTAGGGAAAAGGGGAGGTGCCCCTTGGCTGGGCGCAGAGGACTCAAGGGGCCTTGGTGGAAACTTTGACTATGCCTGCAGTGCCCTGGCTGGGATCCCGCAGGCACCAGCAGGGCAGCCTCTGCAGCTCCTTCCCTCGAGGAGATGTACCCACTCTAGCACTGGGAGAGGGAGCCAGATAGCCACCCAGCCAGAAGGCCTGAGGGCAGCAGGATGTGGAAAGTTTTCAAGCATCGCTGCGGGGCCTGGTGTACCAAGCTTCTCAGGCCAGGAGGGTCAGATTTAAAGTTGAATTATAATGCTTAGCTCAGGTCAGGGAAATGATTTCCCACATATCCTGTTCTTGCTGTTCTAGGAGGCAGAAGTCCTCCATCCTGGTCCTGCTCAGCCAGAGACCTGCTGCTCAAACTTGGACTAGGCTCCTCCCTTTCTGGGTCCAGGTTTATCCTCCTGCCCTGAGTCCTAGGGTTCAAGGGTTCTTCCTGGACACCCCGGAACAAGAATAGAGATGTGGACCCTCCAGACTGGGAAAATAATTAGCTTCTGTCTGCTCACAGTGACCAACTCTGTGGTGTGAGCCTGTCTCTACCACCACCTCCTGCCTGATGGGTCTCAACTGGAGCCAAGGAAGCAGGTGCAGGTCCTCTCCCACGGGGTTGGAGCTCGGAGTCAAAGCATCTTTGCTTGTGCTTCCAGTGGACATTTCAGCAGAGACCGTCTCTGGGACCAAAGGCTACCCACTGAGACTAGTTCCAGAGACCATCTCTTCCCCCGCCAGTGAAACTAGACACAAGCTTCCATCCCTGGTGCCTGGTGTGCGGCCAGCACCCCTGACACAATAGCAAACCCTGCTGACTGAGCGCTCCCCTCCCGTGCAGTGTCCTGACTTCTTGGCCACCAAACATTTCTTGTTTCTCCCAGAAAGAAAAGCTGGCTGGCCAGCCTAGAAGTGGGGAGCAGCCAACAGAGGAAGCATCCCCCGAAACCTGCAGGGCTCCCAGCCCCTGAGACAGACAGCTGGACAGACACACACACACACACACACACACACACACACACACACACACAGCTATCTCAGAACAGAGCACAAATGGTTTGGTTGCAACATGCCTATCAATGGCTGCCCTGGGGAAGAAACAATAGAAACAGGGGCACAGGGTGGCTTGGACTCCCGCCCGCCACATACACAGCCCTGTCACCAAGGCACCTACCCAGCACACTCCAGCAGGAACCCAGGCGGCTCCTGGCTGCTGCTCCTGCCAGCTCGCCCGCCCGGGTCTCCACCCGGCTCCTCCCGCAGGCGGGCGGCCGTGGCTGTGGCAGCTCCTGGCGGCCGTGTCAAGCGGCCGCCTTCCCCAGACAGAGCTCCTTTGTGTCAGCAGAGCTATTTATGGACTTACCCAAGTTCCCCAGGGGAGCAATACCTGCTAGGAAAAGCAGAACCAAATGACCAGGTTCCACCTCCCACATCTAGGTAGCGCTTTAAAAACCCTTGCATCACCCATCCCTCCTCCTCTTCCTCCTCCTACTTGTCCTCCTCCTCTTCCTCCTCCTCCAGCGTCTTTCCCAAACACACACCCTGTCCAGCCGGCCACCGCCACTCTGGAGAGAGGCTGTTTTTCTTTCTTCCATTAAACAGAAAACTCTGTGGTTTCTCAAAGCACTTTCATCCGAGATGGAGTCCGGGATGTCTCAAAGAAGAGTCCTGGGCCAGCCCGTCCTTCTGCCCACCCTGCGAGGGGCCCAGCTGGCTCCCGGGTTACATGCTCACACGCATGGGCTGTGGGTCCCCTGTGGCTTGTCCCCAGGGCCCAAGCTGGCCCCAAAGTGCTGCTCCAGGGGGAGAGGCGTCCATCCCTCACAGCAGCACCCCGTGGCACTGGGATCCCTAGCAGGCTCCACCCCACACACATCCTGAGGGCTCCCAGGCTGGGGCAGCGCAAAGCCGCCTCCAGCCAGCCTGCCGGCTGCCGCTCCCTACAAGACCAAGCCAATCATCACCGAGGCTTCCCTGTCACACCCCCACCCCGATGCCGTTCCTGTCCCAATGGGAGGCTACAACTGAACCCAGGGTCCTGAAGCCAGCACACGCTGACTTCCAGAATGTGACCGCCCCCAGGGTGGGGGGCGGGTGGCAGCTTCAGTCCCTTCCCAGCACACAGCTGAATCTTTGAATGCTAAACTCTGGGGAATCCTAGGTGGAAAGAGAACTTGGGGCTTCCTCTCCCGGAGACAGACAGCTGGGAGGGCAATTTGGACTGTAACAGCCCATTACAATTAGTGAATGACAGAGACATCCCCAAGGAGGAACTGCGGGGGCAGTGGAACAAGCCCTGGACTGGGAGGAGAGGGTCCCCAGCTCCAGTTCCAGCTCCAGCACTAGTTGATTGGGTGTCACTGAACAAGTTCCTGCCCCTCTTTGAGCCTCAGTTTCTTCACCTGTAAAATGGGGCTGCTAACCTTGACCCACCCACCTGTGGGATGAATAGAGGATTCTCTGAGCTGGCTCTTGGCTACCCTTTCTTGACCATGAACTCCGTGCCAGGCCCTGTTCCCAGAGCTCTGCCTGCATTAATTCACTGAATCCTCACCAGCAGCTTGTGAGGAGGACTATGATTATCCCAGTTACAGATGAAGAGTCCGAGGTACAGAATGGCAAAGGAAGTTGCTCACAGTCACACAGCCAGTTGGCTGTATAGCCAGGACTGAAAACTACTTGCTCCTACTCACCTTGCCCGCTCTTAACCACCATACAGCCCGACAACTGCAAGACGCTGCTGTGCCAGCACAGAGCTGTTCTCTGGCACTGCAGCTTGTCACGATGTCAACAAATGCACCCTGGGCTGTCCCTGAGACCCAAGTTGGGAATGCCCAACATGTGACTGGCTCCCACCAGAGCAGCAGGCATCCTGGGATGATGGCACAGAGAAAATGGACTGAAGGAGCCTCTATTTTCCCGTGCCCAGCCCGCCCACCTTGGCCACCTAGGCTGAAGCACAGTCTCTCTGTCTCTTTCTCTCCCTATGGTAGAGACCCCCCCCCCAGGGTCTCGGGATGTTTCTGCCTGTATCCCTGCCTCTGTCTATCTCTGACTCTCTGTTCCTGACTCTCTCACACACACAAGCATACACATGAACACTGCTACAAGAAAACATTCTTTATCAGGTCGACTCGCCCTCCTCTGAGTTGGTCACTCACAAACTCCAACCAGTGTTTCATCTTGTCCCTGGGGGCAGAACCAAGGCAGTCCTTGCAGGGCCCAGGAACCTTCTAGATTGGAAGGCTGTCATCCTGCTGGCTCCTGAAAAGCAGGATTCACCCTTGGCCTGGGAAGCTAAGGAGGTGAGTCTCAAGAGATGGCCAATTCCAATGGAGCTGACCAATCACCAATGAGGCTGGCTGGTTTCCAGGATGGAATTTCTGGTGCATGGGATAAGATTTTCTTAAGGTGGGGAGCCTGAATATAGGATTCCTTCATGTCAGAGGTGCCCTTGAGCTTCAGCTGAGTTGTCACCTTCTTTCAATCAACAAACAGTTACAGAGCATAGACTGTGTGCCAGGCACTGTGCTGGGCACCAGGGATGTGGTGGAGAACTGATAGGCTGGGCCCTGCATTCACAAAGCTGACAGTCCAGTGAGGGAGGCAGACATTAGCCATGGAGTGAGACTAATGACTCCAAAATTACACCCTATGCTGTGATGGGCAAAGCAGCTCTGCCAACCCAGTGCGCTAGGTCCAGAACGAGTCCAGAATACATTCATCAATGCTCTGGACCATAGTATGGTGAGGAAAGGGTAGAGCAGCTCAGTGCCCCAAGGCCCAGAGCCTGCCAGGCCTGGATAGGAGAGCATCCCATGACTGGAGGAGCCCTGGGGCAGCCACTGCCCTCTGCCTCCCATAGCTCCAGACACAAATCAGCAGGGTTGGGGGGCCTCCCAGTGTATAGCCTAGGGCAGGATAGGGGAGTCACTGGCAGCCAAGCTATCTAAGCCAGAGGGCCCTCAGAGATCTTTCACTGTTGTTTCCCATTTACAGCCAGTGAAACTGAGGCCCAGAGAGGGAAAGTAGCTTTCCCAAGGAAACACAGCAACTGAGTGGCAGGGCTGGGATTGCTAACTCCCAGTCCAGTGCTCCTTTCACCACATCCCAATGCTTCTCAGAGGTACCTAAATGATTGTGCTGTTCAGTACAGGATAAATTGGGATCTCGAGAGTGATAAGATCTAGGCGGCCTATAGGCCCAGGGGTCAGCACCCGGGCACTCAGGACCTGGGCCCCAGTCACTGATCCACATATTTCACATAACAAACACTTATTTGACACATGATAGCACTGATCTAAGTACTTTCTGAATACTGATTGATTGATTAAATCCTCATAACCCTATCAGATATGATTTCTTTCTTTTTTTTTTTTTTTTTTTTTTTTTTGAGACAGAGTCTTGCTCTGTCACCCAGGCTGGAGTGCAGTGGCAAGATCTTGGCTCACTGCAACCTCCGCCTCCTGGGTTCAAGCAATTCTTGTGCCACAGCCTCCCAAGTAGCTGGGACTACAGGCGTGCGCCACCACACCCAGCTGATTTTTTGCATTTTTAGTAGAGATGGGGTTTTGCCATGTTGGCCAGGCTGATCTCGAACTGCTGCAGGCCTCAAGCAATCTGCCCATCTCAGCCTCCCAAAGTGCTGGGATTACAGGCAAGAGCCACGCGCCCGGCCTCAGATATGATTTCTAATATCCCCATTTTATGGATGTGTAAGCAGAGGCATAGAGAGACTACGAAACCTGCCTAAGGTCACACTCTAGTAAGTGCAGGGCTACAGATGAAGCCCAGTTCACTTTCTACTGTGTCCTGCACCATGGCCCAGGGCAGCCCATGGAACAGATGAGCCCATCAGTTACACGGAGAACTGTACAGCCCAACCACACAGGTCAGGCACTGTGCTGGGCCCTGGGGATGTGGTGGAGAACAAACTCCCCACTGTTCACACAGGTTGGCAGCAGCTCCCAGGGCTAGAACCAAGGAGGTTCAGCAGGGACCCGCCTCCTATTTTTGGAATACAGTACCCTCAAGCAGAGCCCAGGTCTTTAGACAGAGATGCAGCAACAGCCTGGGATGCAGCCAGGTGCCAGAGACAGGCTGTTCCCCTACAGGCCACACCACAGCGAGGTTTCCACTGTCTTCCTTTACTGCTTCCACTGCGTGAAGACTAATGCACCTTGTGGGTTTATGCTCCCAAGACCCCATCATAAGCATGTAATTCAGCACTTTGGGAGGCGGAGGTGGGAGGATCATTTGAGCCCAGGAGGTTGAGATCAGCCTGGGCAACATAGGAAGACTCCATCTCTACAAAAAGAAATAATAAATTAATTTTAAAAAATAAAAATTAGCTGGGTATGGTGGTGTGTGCCTGTGATCCCGGCTACTCAAGAGGCTGAAGTGGGAGGATGCTTGAGTCCCGGAAGTTGAGGCTGCAGTGAGCCATGATAATTGTGCCACTGCATTCCCACCTGGGTGACAGAGCAAGACCCTGTGAGAAAGAGAGAGAGAGAGAGAGAGGGAGAGAGAGAAAGAAAAGAAAAGAAAAAAGAAAAGAAAAGAAAAGAAAAAGAAAAAGAAAAAGAAAAAGAAAAAGAAAAAGAAAAAGAAAAGAAGGGAAGGGAAGGGAAGGCAAGGGGCCGGGCACAGTGGCTCACATCTGTAATACCAGTAGTTTGGGAGGTGGAGGCAGGCGGATAACTTGAGGTCAGGAGTTTGAGACCAACCTGGTCAACATGGTGAAATCTCATCTCTACTAAAAATACAAAAAAGTAGCTGGGCATGGTGGCATGCGCCTGTAATCCCAGCTACTTGGGAGGCTGAGGCACAAGAATTGCTTGAATCTGGGAGGTGAAGGTTGCACTGAGCCGAGATCACATCACTGCACTCCAGCCTGGGCAACAGAGCGAGACTCCATTTCAAAAAGAAAAAAAGAAAGAGAGAGAGAGAGAGAGAGAGAGAAGCCAGGGAAAGGTGTGGTCCCAGGAATTCCAGAGCACTTCAGAGTAAGACTAGCCCCTTGCCCCTACTAAGCTGCTTAGCTTTCATCACCCCCAGACACCCCAAGACTGTGCTGGGTACACACCGGCTTCAACTTCTGCAGAGCCCTGCCACTGTCCCAACTCACTACAGAAGAAAGTGACTACCCCTGGCTGCTCTTTGAAACTCTGTGGAAGTGTCTGTACATGGCCACCCCAGTCCAAGCTTTGAATCTGCTAACTCGCTTAGAAAGTTCTGAGCTTTTACTTCCTGGGGCTCACAGCCCTGGTTTGGGGGTCTAGAGATTCTATGCAAAAAGGCCCTCCCACTGCAGAATAGGCCAAGAAACGTTAATTAGTTATTTCAATAACCACTGAATCCCTGCTCTGTGCTGGAGCCAGTACTAGGAACTAAGGCTACAGAGCTGGCCAGAGCAGCCCACCCATGGGATGGAACTTGGAGGCGGTCATGGCAGATGAAGCCACTGATGCTGCAGGCGGGGGCTGCCTTGCCATGTTTTGGACTCTAGGACCCTAGCACCCAGGCAAGGGACACATTCTCCTACTGCTTGCTTGGTGTAGGTCTTGCTCTTCCTAGTGGCACGGGCCTTGTTCTGGGGCACCCGCCACAAGTGGTGGGGTGGGGTAAGACAGAGCAGGTATCCTCAGGTTCAGGTTCACAGGGAGCTGTGGCTTGTGGCCTGCAGAACCCAGGGTAAGCCCCTTCCCCTTCCTGACCTCAGTCCTCCATCTCTAAAATGAGACCAGGAAGTGGGTGTCCAGTGGCCCTAGCCCTACTCCTCCCCTCCCATGGACAGTCCCATGCCCCTCCAGGCCCTCTCACTAAAGGAATCAGCTCAGCCAGTGGAATTTAGAGAGAGCACAGTCTTTGGAGTCTAAACAATCTGAGTGTGAATCATCCTGGGCAAGGCCCTTTACTATCTCTGAGTCTCAGTTTCCTCATCTGTAAAATGGGCCTTACTGGACCCGGAGGAGGACTAGATGACATGGTATATGTGGAATGCCTGGTACACAGTAAGTGCTCAATAAATAAGAGCCATCATTGTTATTGCTATGATGTCATTGTTGCTATCATCTGTGAAAAGACAGAATTCACCTTGAGACGGTTAATGTAAATAGTAAAATTAAATGTGGTAACACCTGTTGAGGGGCTAACAGATGAGGGCCTGGTGTGTTCTAACAGCTGAGAATCATTTCCATTTTTTGATAAACAGGCTATTCTCATCATGCCCAGCTTACAGATCAGGAAACTGAGGTATAGAAAAGTTACAAGGCGGAAGCCCAGCAGGCAGCATGGCTCCCAGGCCCATGCTCTTAACTGTATATTCTGCCCCTAATCTCTTATTCCCCAACTGTCTCCCCCTTGATATCTGCCTCTTCCTCAGCAACTTGAGGCAGCAATGGACGATTCCCAACCTGCTAACGGAAATGGTGGCTCCCAACCCAGCAAGGAGAAGCCCACATGCAGCAAAAGCCAGGAGACCAAATGTCCCCCTACAGAGCTAGCCCCGAGGCCTGCTGCTGGCTGGATTCTGCCTCCATCCTGGGGCACGCTTTGCAGTCACCTCAGCAGTATCAGTCTGACCTTGGGCAGCTGTAGCAGCTCAGGATGGCTGGGAGCCATGACTGTCTCCCTTCCTGGCTCCAGTCCAACCAGCCACATGCTGGCCGGAGACTTCGGGGTTTTGGGAGCAATCCTCGACCCACTGTGCTTGTGCCAGCTCCAGGGCCAGGCTGTGTCCTGTCAGCCCATGTTCCTGGGAAGTGTTCAGCACAAAGCCACTGACTCAGCTACGGGGAGACCAGGCCTGTGACCTTGGTTGCTGGAAACAGTTCTCCACACACTCCCCTGGGTCCACCCACTGCCTGGACTGTTGGGGTTGAGCCCAAGCCATCAAAACAAAGGGTCAGTGGGGGAAAGACCGAAATGCTAACTTTGCTGCTGCCTTCTGTGAACCCTGGGGCAAGGCCAATCCCCCCCACCACCTTCAAGCCTCAGTTTCCCTGTCTCTAAAATGCACTGGGGTTGAACTAGATCAGTCCACTCAAAATGTGTTCTGCAGAACCATATGGGTTCACAGGCTGCTTGTTACCAGTCTGCAGTGAGATAGGTAGCAAGACTGAGTGTGTTTAAAGACCTTTGACTTGACATTGCTACGTCCAAGCATGAGATGAGTGGACTGGTCTCACTGAATAGGGCATAAGCTGGCTCAGGTGTTCTCAAGCCAGCATAATAAATCACATGCAGTGTGATGCTACAAAATGTCAAAGTCCCTCACCATAGGTAGCTTAAGGAGTCCTGATTTAAATGGCTTTGTTTCACGAGAACTCACTAACTCAGACCCTATCATGATACTTACATATACAGTAGGACTCAATCCTGCCACCCAAACCACTCCTCCTCCACTGCTCCCAACTCAGAGAATGGCACCAACTGTTTCCCTGAGCTAGACTTATTATTTTTTTTTTTTAGGACGGAGTTTCACTCTTGTTGCCCAAGCTAGAGTGCAATGGCACAATCTCAGCTCACTGCAACCTTCGCCTCCTGGGTTCAAGCAATTCTCCTGCCTCAACCTCCCAAGTAGCTGGGATTACAGGCATCTGTCACCATGCCCGGTTAATTTTTTGTATTTTTAGTAGAGACAGGGTTTCATCATGTTGGCCAGGCTGGTCTCGAACTCCTGACCTCAAGTGATCCACCTGCCTAGACCTCCCAAAGTGCTGAGATTAGATGCGTGAGCCACTGCGCCTGGCCTCAGCTAGACTTTTGAGCACCATTCTTCTCCCAAACATTCCCCATGAAATTAATCATAGAATTTTGCAGACCCCTTCTGCTATACATCCTGTGGATCTCTCACCTCTCTCAATCCCTGGTGCCTCCGCCCTAGTCCGAGACGCCATCAGTTCTCCCTGGCCGAGGGTAATAGCTCCATACTGCCCCCTGCCTCTCACCTTGCCTTCCTCCTCACCATTCTCCCCTATAAGGCCAGCATCAGCAACACCCATCAATACCTGCGCTCAGGATAAAGTCACACTTCTTCCTACAGCTTCTCAAGACCAGCGCTGTCTGATCCTGAACACACCTCCAGCTTCATCTCAGGCTCTGTTCTCCTTCCTTGTCTTCCCGCCTATGCTGGCCTGCGTTAGGGTCCCCACCTAGAACAATCCTTACATCCCAAGCCTCCCCTGCCTCAGAAACTCTCCCCAGGTCCTCCCAGTAGGCGCTCTCATTAGGCTCTTTGTCACCACTGTCATCGATTTATTATATGCTGTTCATGACTGGTGCCCTGGCCCCACACTAGACTGTCAGCTCTGTCGGGTGAGGACCATGCTGGTTGATGAGCCAGGAAGTAGAGGACATCTGAGATCTGCCTAACCAGACCCCATTTACTTGAGGAACTAACCTTCCCTCTCTCATTCTCAAGCCAGGTGATTCACAAGGAACCGACCCAACTCCTGCTCCAAGGAAAGGCATATGACCCAGGACTCAGTCCATTAGTTTAACCCATCCCACTGTCCTCAGTGGCTGGGATGGGCTTGTGATCCTACTTGGGCCAATGAGGCTCAGGCCCAGGGACTTTGATGAAATGATTGAGGGAGTCCAACTCCAAGGCCATGGCCATAACCCTGCCCCTTCTGGCAGCAGCACTGCTACCACTAAGGGAGTGAGCTAACACCTAAGTAAATAGAACCAAGAGATGAAGAGGCTGAGGCCAGTTCTCAGTGACATTGCTCAAGGGTCTGAATCCAACTAGGCCTGAAGGCTATCCCTCCTAATCCAGTAAATTCCATTTACTGCTAGAAGCTAATCTGAGTTGGGTTTTTGTCACTTATGCATACTGCATTGCCAGTACTTAGCACAGTGTTTGATGCACATTAGGCACTGTAAACTTCTTTGCTCACTCACACAGTCATTCAACAAACACTCAGCAGCGTGAAGGTGACCACGTGTGTTCTATAAGAAGAGTCATCGTGGCTGCTGTTGACAGTGGTGACTACATGAACAGGAGTAGGAAGAGGGAGACCCACAAGAAGCAATGCAGCAGTCCCAGGGACAAAGAGGAGGCCTGAAGAGGGTGGCTGACACCAAGGGAAGAGAAGGGAGGGGAAGAGTCCCAACTCTAAATTCACCGGAGAACCTCTGACAATCCCTGCCCGTCTCTGGCCTCAGTAGCCCAGTCTGTTTCAGATCCATCATCCTAGCATCCCCAAGCTTTCCCCACTGATTACAGAGTCCCTGCCTGTTGATACTCAACATTGTCACTGGAGAGTACTGAGGGGAAGGGCAGGGTGGGCTCTGGGGTTGGGACCCAACAGGCAGGGAGTATAGTATAGCAGCTAAAGACACGGGCTCTGGAGCCAGGTGCTCGGGATTAGAACCTGGCCTGCACCTCCTAACTAGGAGACCTTGTATAATCTGCTCAATCTCTCTTTTCCTTTGTTTTCTCATCTATGAAATGGGGATAATAACAATTGTGCTGGGAAGATTATACATTATCACAGAAAGAAAGCATGCTTTAATGTTAGGCACCATTATTATTATTATTATTATTATTATTATTATTATTTGTAGTAGGAAGTCCAGAAAGAGGAGATTGAATACATAGAATAGAAACCATTCCTAAATTAATAGAAAATTTCCCTGAACTAAAGGAAGACTTGAGTCTTCAGACTGAAAGGACTTACCTAGTTAGGACCAGGAAAAATTGCCAAAAGAAAACAAACAACTAGAAATAATCTAGGGAAATTTCTGAATTCCAAAGATTGGAAAGAGGAATCCTGGCTGTTTCCATAAATAAATTTTAGAAAATCAAGGAAAAACTGCTCTTAAAACACTAAATACTGGGGAAACCATGGAACACTGCTCTCAGGCTTCTGGGAGAGAAGGACGATTCACTCAGAAATTTCTATTCAAGCAAACTATGACTCAAACATGAGGACAAATATTTTCAGGCTTACCGGGATAAGAAAGGATACCACCCACAGACCCTTTCTGGAAAAATTACTCAAGAAAGCTCTACAGACAAAAGTGAATTAAAATCGAGAAGTCAAGAATGAGATGATGTGGTATGTGAGAGACAGAGGCAAGCCATGAAAACAGAAACATTTAGAGCCTTAACTACTGATAACTAAAAGTGCAATTTTAAGTAAATGATTCTCAAAACAGAATAGTGCTAATGTTTAAAAATAGTCACAACCAGCCGGGCACGGTGGCTTACACCTGTAATCCTAGCACTTTGGGAGGCCAAGGCAGGCAGATCACGAGGTCAGGAGTTTGAGACCAGCCTGACCAAGAGGATAAAACCCTGTCTACTAAAAATACAAAAATTAGCTGGGTGTAGTGGCAGGCGCCTGTAATCCCAGCTACTCAGAAGGCTGAGGCAGGAAAATCACTTGAACCTGAGAGGTGGAGGTTGCAGGAGCTGAGATTGCACCACAACCGGAAACTGAAATTCCAGATAATTAGAACAATACCTAGGAGGTATGGAGGAAAGCAGAGAAGTATAGTCCAGCCCACATGATCATTATGGGTTAGAGGCCATGAGGACAGGCTACTATGGATCTGGTGTCATTCCTGATGTTGAAATATGTTTGTGACAAAGGTAACGGTAAAGCCACTAGCAGACTAGAATTAGGGTGTATAACTCCAAAGGAAATTTTGCAGAAGAATAATAGGGGTTGGCCTTGGGATGTTTACTACTAAACCATATTCTGAAGCTAAAGTCATTAAGTCTAACCTGATGTAGGAATAGACAGATCAATGAGGGAGATGAGAGAGCTTAGAAGCCAAACCACCCATATGTGGAAATTTGGTCTATGATAAGTGAAGAAAGGAAAGACAATTCAAAAAAATTGGGTTGGAAATACTGGCCAAACCATTTGGGGGAAAAAACTAATAAGAGTTCCATCTGACACCAGGCACTAAATTAATTGCAGATGAATTTAAAATATAAATGCAAAAAATAAAAGAATAAAAGTACCTGAATAAAATTTAGATGAATATTTCTCATAATCTAGGGGTAGGAAAGACCTTAGAAAATATAGGTGCTCCCAACCCCCCCAAAAAAACTTGATTACAAAAAAAGTTTACTTCTAAATGATAAAAGATACTATAAAGTTAGAAGGTAAATGACAAACTAGAAAAATAATTATAACCCATATAATAAGCACATGGTTAATATTCTAACCACATAAAGAGCTCTTACAAATGAGATAATGCCTCAGTCAAAAACTGGGCAAATGACATGAACTGACAGGCCAAAGCAGAAATATAGGTGACTGATCAATATAAAAAGAGGCTGGGCGCAGTGGCTCATGCCTATAATTCCAGCACTTTGGGAGGCTGAGGTGGGTGGATCACTTGAGGTCAGAAGTTCAAGACCAGCCTGGCCAACATGGTGAAACTCCATCTCTACTAAAAATACAAAAATGTAGCTGGGTATGGTGGCATGCGCCTGTAATCCCAGTTACTCAGGAGTCTGAGGCAGGAGAATCGCTTGAACCCAGAAGGTGGAGGTCGCAGTGAGCCGAGATGGCGCCACCACACTCCAGCCTCTGTGACAGAGCAAGACTCCATCTCAAAAAATAAAATAAAATGAATCTCAACCTCACTAATAATGAAATAAATGTAAATTAAGATTAAATATAAAGTTTCACTTCTTGTACCAACAAAGAATTAAAAGCAATTTAACATTCCATTTTACGTAGGGTGAACTCTCATTCACTGTGAGTAGGAATGCAAATTGTACATGTACTTAACCTCTGTTCCTTTGGTTTCTCAATTTAAAAATGGGATAAGAACAATACTGTTGGGGAGATGACATGTGTAAACAGAAGGAAAGCATTTTTAGAGCACTTCGGCAGTGTGTGCCACACTCCTAACAGAAAAGCACAGCAAGATACTTACTGCAACATTGCTCAGAATATCAAAACATTAGAAACAATCTAATCATGCATCAATACACTAAATACATTATGGTAACTGGGACTACAGGTGCCTGCCACCACACCAGCTTTTATATATATATACACACATATTTTTAGTAGAGACAGGTTTTCACCATGTTGCCCAGGCTGGTCTTGAACTCTGGACTCTGGATCGGCCCGCCTCAGCCTCCCAAAGTGCTGGGATTACAGACTTGAGCCACCGTGCCCAGCAGTACAGCCACTTTGGAAAACAGTCTGGTAGTTTCTCAAAAAGTTAAACATTAGTTACCATTTGGCCCAGCAATTCCACTCCTAGGTATACACGTAAGAGTAATAAAAATATATGTCCATACAAAAAAACTTGCACAGAGATATGTATGGCAGCATTATACAGAATAGCCAAAAGGTGTAAACAACCCAAAATATCCATCAACTGATGAACGATTAAACAAAATGTGATATTCCATACAACAGAGTATCATTCAGCCATGAAAAGGAATTAGGTGCTGATACATGCTACAACATGGATGATCCTGAAAACATTACACTATATGAAAGAAGCCAGTCACAAAAGTCCAAATATTATATAATTCCCTTTATATGAAATGTCCAATATAGGCAAATCTACAGAGATGAAAAGTATAAACTAATGGTTGCTTCGGGTTGGAGGAGATGGGGAAATTAATGGATGATAGCTAAGTAGTATGATTTCTTTTTGAGATAATGAAAATGTTCTAAAATTGATTGTGGTTGTGGTTACACAAGTGTGTGAATACACAAAAAATTATTGAATTGTGTACTTTAAATGGGTGAATTGTATGGCATTTGAATTAAATCTCAATAAAACTACTCTAAAACAAATTATAGATATGACTAATAAGTCAGAAACATCTGTAGTTTAAAGAAATTATAAAAATAAAAGGCTAACATACAAATATCCTTATTATAGAAAGAGCTCTTTGTGAATTAATAATTAAACTATAAAAGTCCCAATAGAAAAATGAGCAAAAGACTTGCACAGGCTATTCCCAAAAGAGGCAACACAAGTGACTAGAAGGCATATAAATAAATGCTCAACATCTCTAATAATGAAAAAAAGAACCTATTAAAAAATGTAACAATATACCGCGTTGGTAATGATGAGGGGGAATAAACATTTTCTTATCCAGACTATCTCAGTTTGCTTGATTTGACAAGATTTTCAGTGCTAAAAAGGGAAAATCCCAGGCAAAGCAGGATGAGCTGGTCAATCTAGATGAGATTAGAAATCAGTACAACCTTTCTGCAGGGTAATTTGGCAATAGGATCAATAATCTATTTTATAAATATATAACCTTTGACCCAAAACTCTACTAAAGGGCGTTTATTTTAACAAAACATTCATTCATTCAACAAATATTTGTTTATTTAGTTCCTTTTTGAAATGAAGTTTCACTCTGTTGCCCAGGCTGGAACGCAGTGGCACAATCTCGGCTCACTGCAACCTACACATCCCAAGTTCAAGTGATTCTCCCACCTCAGCCTCCCCAGTAGCTGGGACTACAGGCATGCACCACCATGCCTGGCTAATTTTTGTATTTTTTGGTAGAGACAGTGTTTCACCAAGTTGGCTAGGCTGGTCTCGAACTCCTGACCTCAGTGATCCACCCACCTTGGTCTCCCAAAGTGGTGGGATTACAGGCATGAGCCACTGCACCCAACAAATATTTATTTAGAGTCAAATGTGTACTAGGTGTTGAGCTGGATGCTGGGGATGCCAAGATACACCTAAGAGGATTTTTTTTTTTTTTTCATTCAGAGACAGGGTCTCACTGCTGGAGTGCAGTGGTGTAATCATAGCTCACTGTAACCTCGAACTCAGGCTCAAGCCATCCTCCCACCTCAGCCTCCTGTACAAGGACTTTCATCTGAGGTTTTTGTAACAAAGAAAAATTGCAAGCAACCTGAATGATAAACAACTGAAGATTACTTAAATAAAGCATGTTTCATCTACACAATGAAATACTCCACAGGCACTAAAAATGATGTTGTAGAAGAATATTTATTGAAATGGAAACATGGATACACTACGCTGTTAAATGGGGGAGAAAAAGCAGGTTAGAAAATTGCACCAGTAACCCCAATTTGCAAATAAGATATATGTATGTATAAACGAATGCCTGACAGGACACATTCCAAAATGTTAACAGTGGTTTATCTCTGGGTGCTGGGATTAAGGATGAACTTCATTCCCTGTTCTTGGTTCATCTGTATTAAATGTTTTCTTCATAATAAACATCAATCACATGGATTACTTTTGCTACAACACAACAACAACAACAACAAAAGTCAACTGCATTAAAACAAACAAACAAAGAAAAAAACAACTTCCCATGCCCCATGAGTGGAGGCCCCAAGGAAGGGGGTTATAGAAAGTCAGATACATGTTCATGGCTTGGTTTTGCAACAAGAGCTACTATTAAGTACCTACTGCATGCCAGGCATTACGACAGATCCCCTTTGATCTTCATAAGACCGCAGTGAAATCAGTGTTCTTGTCTCATTTTACAGATGTTCTGTGACCCACCAGTAATCCCACGGCTAGTGAGAGGAAGAGCTAGGATTTGAACCCTGGCCTGTCTGTCTCTAAACCTGTAGGAGTCTGCTACCACCTCAGCTGCCTCTGTTCCTGGGGAGGGGCAGGGAAAGATCCTGAGCTACTAAGGCCTCTGTCCTGCAGGCCAGATCTAGGCTGGTCCTTGTCCTTCCTCCCTGCAGACAGTCCAAAGAAAGGAGGACAAGTCAGCAAGGGAGGGGACACCAGCAAGAGGAGGTGTGGCACTGGACAGTCGGCTGGCTGAGGTCAGGGCTCAGGATGGGCTAGCCGGGGACTCCTCGCCTGCCAGGCGACTCTCAGGAAGCCTGACCACATCCGGTCCCAGGAGTTCCCAGGCTCTGTGCGCCCAAAGGCGGTGACAGCAAACCTCACAAGGCCTGCAGCCACTGTGCTGAAACAGCCAGGGAAAAACGGCCTGCCAACTGGGCCCTTCTCCCTGGGTTTGCTTGCCACCAGCCAGTGCTTTCTGCTCTCCGGGCCTCCAGGGCCTCCTCACCTGTATGAGGAGGGGGTGTGAGAGCTGATGGCTCCAGGACCCTCCCAGATGGAATTATGTGACTCCATGGGACTTCCGCACATCGGGCCTGGCAGGAAGAGGAAGGGGGTGAGGTCTCCCCACCCAGCTCCTGAAGGAGCCCCCTCCTCTTCCCCTCAGCTCCATTCCCACTGCTATTTTTAGAACAGACCTCAGGGAGCGTCTCCACCAGTCCAGCCATGCTCCTAGCTGCAGGTAAAACACAGCAGCCCCATTCATTCTGCTCCAGCAAGCACACGCCAGGAATTTACAGACAAGCCAGAGGACTAGACAACCTCTCCCCACACCATTAGCTGAGCTGCTTTCTCACTATTTCCATTACAGCCCAACATGGTGACTTGTATTTCCTAAGGCCAACACAGTGAGTTGCTGAGTGAGACAACTCTGAGACCATCTGTGCCCCTCCTCCACCCCCAGCCCAGCAGAATCTTCAGAAGTCACCAACTACATGCCCTTGGCCAAGTTTCTGCCTCTTTCACTTGGTTTCTACAGTCTAGCTTGTTAATCAATTGATCTCAGTGAGGGAGGGAGGAGGTTTTCCAGCTCCATGTTCAAAGTTTCTAGGGTTCTACCAATATTCTAGTCACTCATAAAATAAATGTTATATTCCCAAAGTCCACCTGAGTATTGATTATAGGCCTCTGAATGCATTTTCGCACTCAAAAGTATGTTATAAATGGTGGTCAGCTTCCTAGGCCAGCCTACTTAACCCTTAATAGTCTTCCATCAAGTAGAAAGAGTAGAAAACCATATTGCAATAATAGACTTAAACCAAAACAGAAACCCACTAACATTTAGGACAATTTTCTTGAAAATTTATCTTGGGTAGGGTTATCCCAGCAGAAGTGGGTAGGTACTAAAGGTAATGAAAAAGTCAATGGCAACTTATGGGGAAGAGTCTGAAGGAGACTTCTGACCACACCAGAAATGAAAGGACTGCAAACCAGTGACCACAAATTCCACACAGAAATTAGCCTGATGCATTGGACTGGGAGTTGGAAAGGTTAAAGAATGTACTTGCATACATACTCGGTTGGTGCCAAAGTAATTGCAGTTCTCATCATTACTTTTAATGGAAAACACCACAATTACTTTTGCACCAACCTATATATACGTGAAGTTGAAACATAGAGTTCAGTGTGTGTGCCCAGCCACCTGAGCAGAAAGGAAGGAGGGAATGGGAAGATACAGGGTTGGAGAGCCCGTCTTGTGCTGGCCTCCCACGAGGGAGGCTGGAAGAGGCACCTCTAGGGGAGAGGAGGCAGTAATGTGCTCATAATTTGGGTGTCTGTGATGAGGACCACTTTCTGTCTAAAATATACCTATGTGTGATGAGTACATGATGAATATTCACCAGGAACAACATTTGCATAGGGCCATACACATATACTCTGTTTCAATGTGAAAACTAAAATGCCTGTTCCCTTTCTTCTTTTCGCCTGGTATTAGAGTACCGAGGCTTTGCAGTCTACCCATTCTCCCCTCTGAAATCCCTCATGGAGCTGTTTCTATGGAACACCTATGTGTCTCCAGACAGTGACTGTGATGAAGAACCTAGCCAATTCTCCCCCTAGACCAGGATCTCCACCTTTTCTGAGGGGAGTAGCTACTTTATCATACTCATCTTTATTGTTTTATCCTGATAATCTGGAATCAGATGACTCCTGGAGACCATCTGAATTCAACTCCCTCATTTTTCTTGGTAAAGGAACGGATGATCAGAGATGTGAAGCAATTTACTCAAGGTCACATGGTAAGTACCAGCAAAATCAGGACTCGAGGCAAGATTTTCAGAATCGCCCGCTGGTTTTCTCTGCGAGCAAGGGGCCCGGTGAGAGGTAAGCTCCGCAACCCACAGCAGCAGCTCCAACTGGGTTTCCTTTCCCTCTGGGAATTCCCCAGCGTCAGCGTGGGAACACGGTGGTATCCATGACCCTGAAGTGAAACTGGTCAGACCTTCATAAACCAAGTGTAGATCCATGCTCTGGTCTCCACAAAGCTGAGGTGCAACAGAAGAAGCTCTGAATCCAAAGAATCAGGAGACCTGAGCTCTGGTCCTGGCTCTGATACTAACCTTTCTCATGATCCTGGCCAGGTCATTTCTCTTTTTGCACCTGTTTCCTCCTCTAGTTCTAGAATATAAGAGAGTTGAACTGGACAGCCTAATTCAATCCTACCTCTACGGAGCACCTACTATGGACCAAACAACAATAGAACCAAAGACAAATAAAATATAACATCCACTTGCTCCCAAGAAGGAAGCTCATAGTCATCCAGGTGCTAACGATGAATTGTGCTAAGGCAGAAAAAGTACTCTGGGAACCACGAAGGGGGAAGTCAGGACTCCTGATGCGTGCCTGAGAAAGGTGTTCTCAGAGGAGCCACTAAGCATCGAAGGTTGAGGATTACATCCGGCGGGGACAGCCAAGCAGGGCAGTCAACATCAGGCAGATCAAACACCCTAACTGTGAATGTCTACAGTGAGTTTAGAGAAGGGGAAATAGTGCGGTGTGGCTGGGCTCCAGGTGCAAAGCAGGAGTGTAGTGCTACCAAGGAGAGCCTGGAAAGCCAAGCCTTATTCTGAAGACAGTGGCCTCCCACAATGGTCTTTAAGCAGGAGTGTAACAGCCCAGCCTCCCTGGCCCTCCCAGCTTGGATGGTCCGGACTTACAGGAAAGCTGTATAGCTAAATAATCCAAAGCAGGTGCTCTGGAGCTGGGCTGCCCAAGTTTCAATCCTAGCCACCCACTAGCTGTGTGACCTTGGGCACGTTTCTTAACTTCTCTGAGACTCAGCATCTTCATCTCTAAATTGGGCATAGTGAGAGTAAATGTGTAACAGGGATAACACATCTCATAAGTCTGCATGAGGATTAGATGAGATAGGGTAGGTGAAAAGCTTGGCCCTGTGCCTGGCTCCTCTTGTAAGAGCCCATCAGATTACCTTCTGGTATCATTCTACCTTTAAAACCAAGGATCTGGGAACAGTTTGGAGGATGGATGGCTCTATTGAGAGAAAGTCTTCAGGGAAGAGAAGGCAAAGACAGGATAGAGGGTAAGGTTGCACTGTCTTCTTCAGGAGCTAAAAAAAACAATAGCAAGACAGCTGAGACCAAGAGCAAGACAGCGAAGAAGGCAGTCTGTCCACCAATAGGGCAGCAGCAGGGAACGGGGAGGAGAGCTGGAGGCTGCCTGGAAACAGCTTTTTAGGGAGAAGAGTCTGCATCTCTTGGGGGAGATGGCTGAAATCAGATCCAATTCCCTGTTACTCAGGGCTGAGAGTCTAAATCAGTCAATTAGCAAAACCTGGGCACAAAACCTGGCAGGTTCAGCATGGGCAGGCTCTCTCCCTGCCCTCAGCTGGTCTCAGGTCAAAGGCCTCCTTCCAGTACTTAAGCTGGGCACAAGCCACCCTGAGCCTGAAGTTATACCTCTTTGCCTTTGGCCAACATTCCATCACTGCCAAGCACTTCAGGACTCTGTCTGCTGATCCTTTTGATGCCAAATTCAAAAGGGGAAGGGGTGTAAGCTACCCATTCCAGAGCTCCCAGAGAACCTGTCTTAAGGAGCTCAATCTGATCTCTCATTTTAGTCTTTTTTCAAATCTTGTGGGAAGCTATTGATCTTTTCAGCCTGTGCCACCCTCAGGAAAATGCATTCTGGAAGTTTATTCTCCACTGGGTGGAAATTAAGGCATCTCATTTTATTTATCCTAAAAGCATCCCCTCTACAGCTTGATGGGCCACCGCTTCTGACATGCCGGATATCCCTCTCTTGCCTCTTCCTGGAGATGATTGATTTCTCTTACTTCTGTCCCTAAAAGGCAAACCTTTTTATCTGAAATGAGCGGTAGATGAGATTCAAAGGCCTCGGCTTGAGGGCAAGCTTGGCCCTTGCCAGCTGTGTGACCTAGGATAAAACATCTAACTTCTCAGAGCCTTGGTCTCTTTCACTCATAAAACAAGGCTGCTGGGAAGCTGAGGGGAGATCATGCCTGGGGACCCCAGTTGCTGTCTCCAAAGTTCAGGCTCTCACTGTGGGGCTTTCGCTGTGGGGAGTCCTTCCACATTGCAAAACTGCCTGCATCTTCACTTTGCAAAACCCTCTTGGTGCCTTGGTGCCATGTGTGACAAATGAGGACTTTGGTGGGAGAATTCATGGGGAAAAAATAAAGAATAAAAATACAAGACATATATAAATAAATGTCATTATTTCCAAAAGGTCTGCAATGTCTCAACTCCCAAATGGCCAAAAGACCCAGGTCAGCAGAGATCCAGGACTGACGGCTTACAGGATAGATGAAGAGTTTTAAAAGACCCAGAGCCTGAGGCATTAAACAAACAAACAAACAAACAAACGTGAAAATAGGATCAGAGAGTCGGGGGTGAGTGGTGAACTAAAGAATAACTTTGTATTCAAGTTGCACAGATGGTCTTTCCAACAATAAATGGTTGTGCTCCCATCCTCCCAGCTCCTGGGCCTAAGACACCAAACCAAGACAATTGGCCCATCAGGAAAGAGGCCATTGTGTGCTTCTTAGCATGATTTATGTAGTAGGGAGGGGCTCGGCAATGCTTCCCGTGACTATAGCTCTCAAGTGCAATTTCGATAGCTTGTTCATCATCCTGGACAGCTAGGATGGACTGGGATGCTGGACAGCAGTGGCCATCAGGTCATGTTTCATCTTCTTGAGCCTGTGGAGCCAAATTAATTGTTCCATCGATTTGAGAGGCAGAGCAGCAACGGTGCTATGGCTCACCACAGTCACTGCCCAAGGCCCACCAGGAACTGATGTCTGCTTCCCTAACAGCTGGGCCTGGGACCCTGATGTGAGCATCTGCTCGACTCAGCAGCTTGTCAGGACAGGCTGGGTGAAAAGTCCTGTCCCCAGGGCTGTGTGCTGCATTCAGATTGTCCATTTTTTTGTGGCCAGAGCTTCTGTCCTCTGTACCTGTCTGGTAGACACAGGTAGGTCACCAGGTCCAGGAGAGACGAGCTTGCTGCCTTCCCAGACAGGCGAGGCTCCTGTGCCTCACATTCCCCTTATGTCATTTTGTAAGGGAATCAAATGAAATCAAAGTGCAGCTTGCTGTCTGTGCAGACCCAGCTGCTCAGCCTCTCACAATTCCCCGGCCGGCAGGCTGAGCCCTGGAAGACAGAGATACTGTGTATCACTGGTCCCAGTCCAGGCAGCCTCTACTCCCCTGCTGGGTGGGGGGCATTGGTCTGGTCACGGGCAGATCCAGCCCATCCCCTATTAGACTGCTGAGTCAATATGTCTGATCTTTCCTAGGTTGAGAGGAGGATAAGTGGGAGGTAAGGGGTGTATTCTCTTCTAGGCCACTATTTTTGGGGTTCAAGTGGCCATAGCAGCTGAGCAAGCTCACAGGGGCACAAGAACCTTTCTCTAAAGATGCTGAGGTCTTACACAACATGAAGAATGTCCATGGTCAGGCAGCCTCTCTGGCCTGAGCCAGCCCTCAGCCTCTCTGATCCTCTTTTCCTATGCAAGTGACTCTAATCCTCTTGATACACTTTTGCCCATGAGCCGTGCAGCAGGCAGTCAGTGGGGTGGGCTCATACTGCTGTCCCCTTGGTTGGTCTTCCTTCAGCCCTGTGGCAGGACAGTCTCCACTAGAGCTGCTAGGCCACCTCCAGCCCAGTCCCTGGCCCTTGGGAGCCCCACAGAAAGCAAGCCAAGTCAGTTTCCAGGGCACTGTGTGGCAGCTTCTATCACAATGCTCAGCATAGGACGGAAAGACAGCACAGCGGCCCCTGCTAAGGCCTGGGCAGCCGTGAACTCTCCCACCTAGCCCAGGCCGAGCACTCACTGCTCCCAACTTCCAGGAACATTCCTAGAACTCAGCATTGGCCCCCTACCCAGGCCTGGCCAAAAGGTGGCTCTGTGAGGAAGGTCCTAATCCTCACTCACATCCACTGAGAGAGGGGCCATTGAGGAGGAGGGTAGGCAGGGGGATGAGGCAGGGAGTCATCTCTTCTCCTCCAGAGCCTGGCATTCAGGCACCCACCTCCCCAGCCACCATCCAGCACAAGCCACCAGGACAGACCTCACCTGGTTAACTGAACGAGCCCTCTAACTGATCTCACACCCACTTGGGTCCCTCCTATGTGTAAACTGATCTTGTAGAAATGTACCTGCAACTCCCTTCCTCAAAAGCCTTCAATGGCTCCCCAGTGTATCTAGAATGAAATCAACAAGACATCAACCACCAAACCCTGCACAGTCAGGCCCTCGCCCACTGTGTCTTGCCCCTCACTAAGCTCCAGCCACACTGGCCTGCTCGCCATTCCTCCAGCCCGCTAAGCTCCTTCCCATCTCAGGGACTCTCCACGTGCTATTCCATCTACCAGGAACACTCTTCCCCAAGTCCAGGACTGGCTCCTTCCTCTCCAGCCCACAAGTCTAGGTTTAAAAGTTATGTCCTTCCCCATCTCCACCCCCACACACAGCAATCTAAGTACAATTCCCTCTTGAAGAAATCTGTGTTTTCCTTCATAGATGATCACAGCTTGCCATCACGTGTGTGCATGTGTGTGTTGGTGCTGACTTATTTAGTGCTCACTCCCAGCTGGACTGAAATCTTGATGACAGCGAGACGGTATCCGACTTTTTCTCCACAGTATACCCAGCTCCTAGCACAGAGCCTGGCATAAAGTAGATGCACCCGACATATCCATCGAATGAATGAGCCAATGTGTACAGGTGGAAAATGAGTGAATGGGCAGAGATGTCCTCTGGCAGCAGCAGATCATGGCATTGTTCTTCATCAGGGTGACTTCTCCCAACCTCTCCTGCTGCCCCCAAGGCAGGTCCAGGAGCCATCCCTGGAAGCCCAGATGTGGAATGTCCTCCTCCTCCTCCTCCTTGGAAGGAAGAAGCCTCTGAGTCCTCTCCTCTTGGGGCTTTCTGCTGCCAGTCTCTGCATGCCCACAAGGCCTCTCACACCACTGTGGTC
The DNA here is from genome assembly GCF_008728515.1 of Papio anubis. Taxonomy (NCBI): domain Eukaryota; kingdom Metazoa; phylum Chordata; class Mammalia; order Primates; family Cercopithecidae; genus Papio; species Papio anubis. The sequence goes on along the minus strand of NC_044988.1, from coordinate 82,945,309 downwards.
CTTCTGTTGACGCACCCTTGGGACCACTCCCTTCAGATGACCCTAGGCCCACCATCTTGGTCCTCTGTTTTGGGTCCAGTTGAGGTGAGGTTACTGTGTGGTAGGGGATGCCCAAGAAAGGGTTAAGTTGCCAGAAGCAGAGTCCCGCCCTTGGGTTTGCTCAGCCAATCAGAGTCTGTCCTGATGAGGTAAAGCTTCTATCCTGGGTGGCATTGGTTGAGTTGACCGGCCCCATCTCCTGCTGGAGAGAGCCGAAAGGGTGGAGTTTCTGTGGAACCAGACAGAACTGGAATTAGCTCGCTTTCTACTCAGGCCGGGCTGCCTGACTGCAGGACCTGCCTCTGCTCCTTTCTAATGCACTCACACACCCTGGCATCTCCAGGGCTGTCTCTAGTGGCCCCAGTGGAGATGACAAGGTGGCACGCACCTCACTGGTCACATCTGGGAGAAGTCTTAGAGCCAGAGCAGACAAGGAGGCCTCAGTTTCCCTGCCTGGGCCCCTGGAATATGGCAGGTGTCTACCAGGAAGTGACATGGAGCAGTTGTCACATGTGCTCCGAGCACCAGCAGCAGCTTCAATGAACAAGGGCCCGATGAATCTTCCCATATGGGCAGCACTTTAAGACCATGACAGTGAGAATGATAGCGGCTAGTTCAGAGTTCATCTTGCATGCCACTTTGCAAAGCACATCCTGAGTTCAATCCTCACAAGAAGCCTCTTAATCCATCCACTTTACTGATGCAAAAACTGAGTCTCAGAGAGGCTAAGTGGCTCACCTGAGGTCACATCGCTTACTACGTTATTTTGAACTATCTGTCATGTCTGTCTCCGCCACCAGACTGTGATCTCCTGAGGAAAGGGAGTGATGAATTGTTCTGTGTGTCCCCCCAGTGGAGCACAGGACCTGCCCTGAGAACAGGGCCAGGCCCCACTGCACTGTGTCTGCCCTTATCCTAAGGGCTCGGTTTCCATGCTTCTCAGAAGGCTTCCTGGAGCCCAGCGCAGCACCAGGCACATGAAGGGTACTGAGCAGGAGGCTCATGGCATAGATGATGCTTGGATAGCCAGGACCCCACTGGATCCTTCTTAGGACCCGCAAGCATGGCTTTCATGCTTAGATCACCACTCCAGTGCCCTCCTCACCTCTCTCCTATTAGGAGAATTCCACAGGGACAGGGACCAGGTCTCATTCATCTCTGTGACCCCAAAGGATCTAAACCAGTATCTGGCACTGAGAAGGCGTTTATTATGTATATTTGCTTGAATAATCAAAAGAATATATAACTGCCTCTCCCTTCTAGCTTAGAACCTGAATAGCCACAGGTGGGCCTGGCTCTGGGTTATTCTAGATTAGAAGTCTCGCAGCAGTTCCCCATGCAGGGAGTTTAGTACAAGAATTCCCAGGCAGAAGAAGAAAGGTAGGTGGCCCCCAGCTACAGATAATGAAGCAACAGAGGGGCAGAGCTCTGAAGAGGAAGGAGGGGGTGATGAACAGGAGTAGGAAGTTGAGACAAGAGAGAAAGTAGTTCATTTATTTCTACAAGAAATGGAGACTAGATGGCCCCTGGCCCTCGGCTTTCACGAAAATCACAAGGCTTGGAGAGACAGAAAGAGCCATGGGCCCAGTGCCCAGATGGGACTACTGAGGCCACAGCAGTCAGCGGCTGCTGAAGGTCCCACAGCAAGGGTGTGACCTCCCAACTGTTCTTTAAGTCCATCTTCCCCTGACTCCCTCCACCTTCCCAACAAGCATATATTTCATCTTTAAGGTAAATTGCACTTACTATGTTTTGTGAATTTGGGAAGAGCTTTACATTCCTTAAGATATTTAAAGAAGCCCCCACATCTGGGTGTCAGCAGACACTATTGAAAGGAGCATGGAAGTTTGGGGAGTTGCCTTACAAACCCCCTTTTGCCTGAGAGGCATTTGGGTGGGGCAGGGGTAGGGTGGGGGGGTCTAGGCAGTGTTTTCCTTTGTTCAGCAGAAGGTGGAGCATCTGCAGAAAGAAGAAAGAACACAGAAAAGCCATTCAAAGGTGTGCTACTCTTGAGGTCAGGAGTTCGAGACCAGCCTGGCCAACATGGTGAAACCCCATCTCTACTAAAAATACAAAAATTAGCCAGGCATGGTGGCATGTGCCTGGGGTCCCAGCCACTCAGGAGGCTGAGGCACGAGAATCACCTGAACCCAGGAGGCAGAGGTTGCAGTGACCTGAGATCGCACCACTGCACCCCAGCCTGGCTGACAGAGCGACACTCCATCTCAGAGCAAATCGGTCCAGCAGGACCCTTACACCTGAAGAGCAAGCAGTCAGCCTCCGAGCTCTGCTTGGCCCTTCTTCTTCTGCCCTGGAGACAGAGACCTTAGTGGCCAGCCCTTGGTAAAGAGGTTCCTGGTCAGCCCGAGGCTGCCAGGACCTGATGGAACTGAGCACAAGTGGACAATGCTGTGGACCAGCTGGACAGCCAGGTGGGCCCTGTCAGTAAGGTTGCTAAAGCACTGCTAGAACTACCTAGGGCTGGAGAGAATCATATTTACTGGAATTCCTCTCAGGAAGCATTCCATAAGTGTCTAGAAGGAGTAAGTTGCTAAGACTCTTTGCATGTGCATGCTGGCGGTAGGGATGGGGAAGGCTGAGCAGTGAGACCTCTAGGGCCTGCCTGACAAAAGACAGTTATATCATGGGCTTCTGAGGAGGGTGGCCCAAGTGGGGTGTGCCAGTGTGGCGCCAGGCCCAGTTCTTAGGCCTGGGAGATAATTCTGAGGCTGTCCCAGCACTCGGGCCCCCTCCTTCATCCTTCTCCTGTCCAGCACACAGCTTCTCCATGGAACACGCATTTGAAGAGTTTGGGTTTGAAGACGTGTCCAAACTGCTCTGCCCAGGATTCCCATACATCCTAGTGTGGCCCTGAAGCCAGGCCTCAAACCCTCGGGCCCTTCCAGGGTCAGCCAGCCAAGCCCAAAGCCCTTCAGGGACCAGAGTCTGACCCAGAAACAGCCTGCCTTCAGTCACCCTCTGTCCTCCCGAACCTGAAGATGGAGAGATTCTCCAAGGTATTGAGAAGGCTGCTGCTAACACACTCCAAAGTCAGCAAACTCTGATGGTGAGGCACAAAGAGCTCTTTCCCCGAGAAGAGGAGGCACAAGCCCAAAGGAAAACAAACTGAGGGCATGGGTTCAGCCATTCGACGTCCCAGGGGCCACCCCAATGAAGAAGAGTGGCCTGGATTCTGACTGTGACCAACCCAGGATCAGTGGGGCAGGGCAACCTATAGGCATGGTGACAGGTTTCTGCTCAGTAGAAGAACCTGACAGTGGCAACCAGCCAGTGTTGCAACAAACCACCTGGGGCTGGGCAGGGGGCAATGCATTCCCCACAGCTATGGTTGAGCGAGTGCCTACTGCATACCAGGCACTGTGCTATAGCCCGTATATGCACCCTCTCATTTCATTCTCACAACAACACTTTGAGGGAAGGATTATTGTCCCAGTTTACTGGTGGGGACATCAAGGCACAGAGCAGCAAAGTGACTTTCCCAAGTTCCCACTGCCAGTTGGTGGTAGAGGGTGGCTCAGAAGTCCGTGCTCTTCCTACTGTCTTCCCTCATCCAAGTTATTCTTGCCACTAGCTAGTGTAAAACAAGAGAACGTTCACAGCTAAGATGATGTAATTCTCAGACCCTCACTCCTTTCGGGAATAGCTGGGGAGCTGCTGTCCACCACTGGCCCTCAGAAGAGGTTGCCAACTGCCTCTTCCCCACCTCCTGCCTCAGAAGGCCTGACCCCCACTGCCCCTGCATAGGCCTGCTGCCCATGGCATGGGGGCCTGAGCGCACCAGGGAGAAGCAAAAAGGCCAGCAAGTTCATAGGCTGCAGCTCTCTTTCATCTCTCCTCTTCCCCTAGATCCAGCAGAGCAACCACCTCAGCAACTTTTGCAGCCAACCAGACCCAATTCCCAAATGCCCAGCACTCTTAGCAAGAGAAGGGACCCGAATGACTCACAAATGAGGTAATATAACTGTATGTTGTGGCTGGCATCGGAGTGTCAAAGGGGAAGGCTGTGTGGTCCAGCTCCTATTCTATCCCCTCTCCCCAGGCACTGGATGGGCTGAGCAGTGCCTGGCCCAGAACAGCCTCCCCCTGGGAGTCTCTAATCTTCCCTGATGCTCCTGCCAGCCAGTCCCCAGCCTCCAGCAGTCGGCTATACTTGGCTCTGGCCCACATGGAACTATACAGCATACAACAGCTTCTGCCGCAAACATCCCCTCTATCACATCCGCCTGGGGCCAATGTTAAACACCAGTGTGCTGCCCCTGGGCACAGGCTACCCAATGGCAGAGGTGAACACATGCCAGGCAGCATCAGGGAGGCCAGCCCAAATTAAACCTTGCCATAGGCAAACCGAAGAACAGAGTGCAGAACTGATGGGCCACGCTTAATTTGGCTCTGTCGTTCTACGTGAGCACTGTCAGACCCACTCAGCAGACCCAATGACATGCCAAGGGGGAGAGACATTCGGGCACAGGCCCCCGCTTGCCAAGAGCTCATTGCCCAGAGCCAAGTTGGAAGCTCAGGCTGGCCCCCAGCTCAATGCAGAGGCTCAAGGGTCCAGGCTGGCTGAGGGGAAACAAGGCAGTCAGGCCACAGCCACTGTCAAGGCCCTTACCTTGCTGTCCGGGGGTGACGCTGCCAGCTGTTGCTGCTTGGCGATGTTCTCCGACAGGCACCAGCACACTCTCTTCTTCTGCTCCTGCGAGTGCGCTTCCAAAGTGAATAAGCACTCTGCCTTCTGACGTCAGGGAAAATAGAGAAATGGACAGTCAGGGCTGCTCCCTGGTTCAGGGGGCTCCCAGGCCCAAGCCCATCCCTGTGCTCCACAGGGTGAGGCTGCAGGCGGGAGGGGAGTGTCCGCCAAAAGCCGCAAATGCACACTAATCCCCAGTGACATCGAGGCAGCCAGAGGCGCAGGGAAGTGGGTTCAAGGGCCAGCTGGCGAGCTGTTGGCCCACAGGTTGGGGGAGGGGAGGGAGGCAGTGGCTCCCAACACAGCAGAAGCCTGTGAAGAGCTGCAGGACAGAGCCGATGAGGTCACCCCTAGGGGCAGGCAGCACAAAGCAGCAGCTGGGAGAGCACGTGGGGAGCCCAGAGGGCCAGGGCCTCGGGCTGATGCTCTGTGGAGCCAGGAACCCTCCCCACCTCCCCTGGCTCACAGAACCCATCTCCCTCACAGCGCTCTCCTCTGATCCCAAGGCCAAGGCTGAACGGGTGGTTGGACGGGCATACCAATAGAACCCAAATAGCAACTCAGGGCCCTCTGGAAAGTCTTTGACGGGCAGGGTGATGTGGCCCTTTGCAGCCCCACTGCCCAGCACATGATCTCAGTCTAATTAGTGACTGTTCGGCTCAGTCGAGGGCAGCAACATCCCCGGCACTGCTGACATTTAGGTCCCGCTTCACTGTTTAACCTTGTTAAGTACTACAGTCTCCTCTCCCCAACTAAACTATAAACCCCTTCTAGAAAGGCCTTTTTCATCTAGGCCTCGTATAGTGCTTAGCAAGCAATGGCCTTGGTAAGCTCTGGTTGCCAGGAGGGACTTCTGGGATGAGGTGAAATCTAGGTCAGCTTTGGCACAAGCACCAGGGAGCTTCAGGGACCCAGAGAGTTGCCCCTAAAGCAGTCAGAGTGTGCTAGGGGTGGGGTAGGGATGGTGGTACATGCCCAGGGTTGCCATCCACAACCGGGTACTCTCATCAGGGGATTACAAGCTCTGTCTGCCTCCACTGGAATTTGATTATAACCCCAAAGGGCTACGATTAGATGAACTCAGCCAGGGAGCTAAGAGCATCAGCTGATCCCTTGGAACAGAAAAAAAAAAAAAAAAAAAAAGACAGTGTTTCTATCCAGCCCTTTCTCATTTTGCAGTTGGACAGGCCTGGTTTGAATCCGAGCTGGGCCACTTCCCAGCTGCCAACCTCAGGAAAGTCCCAAGCTGCCTGTGAAATGGGGATATAATGGCATCACTTGGCTTTCAGAGCTACTAGGAGGGCAAGCAAGGAGGACAACAATCAGGCCTCAACAAACAGTCACTAGTATTACTATTCAGCAATTCATTTGTTTAATAACTATTTATTGACTGGGCGCAGTGGCCCATGCCTGTAATCCCAGCACTTTGGGAGGCCAAGGTGGGTGGATCATGAGGTCAGGTGTTCAAGAACAGCCTGGCCAACATGGTGAAACCTCGTCTCTACTAAAAATACAAAAATTCGCCGGCATGGTGGCACACGCCTGTAATCCCAGCTACTCAGGAGGCTGAGGCAGGAGACTCACTTGAACCTGGCAGGTAGAGGTTGCAGTAAGCCAGGATCATACCACTGTACCCCAGCCTGGGTGACAAAGCCAGACTCAGCCTGGGTGACAGAGCAAGACTCAGCCTTGAAAAATAAAATAAAATAAAATAACTATTTATTGAGCACCTGCTCTGTGACAGGGATAGTCCTAGGCATTGGAAATAAAGAGATAAATGAGACATTTATCTCTTAGGGACAGTCCTAGGCATTGGAAATAAAGAGGTAAATGAGACAGACTAAGCATGGGCTCTCAGGTGAGGGGCAAATACAACAATATTTATTATTTATACAAATAAACAATTAAAGAAATAATATATAGCCCTCCCTATCCATGGGTTCTACATCCATGGATTCCACCAACAGAGGATGAAAATTATTTGAAAAAATATTATAGGCTGGTCACAGTGGCTCCCATCCGTAAACCAGCATTTTGGGAGGCCAAGGCAGGGGGATCATTTGCGCCCAGGAGTTCTAGACAAGCCTGGGAAACACAGTGACACCCAGTCTCTACAAAAGTTAAAAAAAAAAAATTAGTTGGGTGTGGTGGTGTGCGCTTGTAGTCCCAGCTACTTGGGAGGCTGAGGTGGGAGGATTGCTGAAGCCCAGGAGCTTGAGGCTACAGTGAGCAATGATTGTGCCACTGCACTCCAGCCTGGGTGACAGAGCAGACCTTGTCTCAAAAAAAAAAAAAATTCATCTGAACTAAATATGTACAGATACCTTTTCCTGCCATTATTCCCTAAACAATACAGTTTAGCAACTATTTACATAGCACTTACATTGTATTAGGTATTATAAGTAATCTAAAGATGATTTAAAGTACATGGAAGGATGTGTATGGGTTATATGTAAATACTACCCCATTTCGTATCAAGGACTTGAACATCTTTGGACTTTGGTAACTGTGGGGTCCTGGAACAAATCCCTGGTGGATACTGAGGGACAGCTGTAATTACAACTTGTGAAAATGTCATCAAGGTCATAAAGGGAGAGGTCGTACTTGAGGTGATCAGAAAAGGCCTCTTATGCAGGCCTTTTATACAGGCCAATACACAAGCTAAGCTAAGACATAACAGTAAGAAGGGGCCAGCAAAAACAATGTTTGGGAGAAGCTGTTCCAGAAACAGCGAATGCAGGTCTTGAGCTGGGGTGGACTATCGCATCAGATGATAGCATCTAGGGACTTCTTCTACCCCGCATCCGACCCAACCCTTAGGAATGCCACCCTTCAGAGTGGAGGCACATCCCACGCTGAGTGCCAGCCATTCCTCTCAGGCCCAAAAGTGCTCAGAAGTTGATCTTCCTAAAAGCATTTGGGGAAAGAGGAAAGAAAGCCCTGCCCACTGGTTTCAGGGAACTGGGTGGTGCGCTGAGGCACTCCTGGAGCTTCCACTTAACAGCTTCCCTCCGCTGCCCAGAACCCTCTAGCCCATGGCAGGGGAAGGATATGGCCAGCAGAAGACCCCAAGATTTCCCAGGGAGAAGCCGGGTGAGGCAGATGCTGACCAGAAGGCTCTCTGCTCCCTGTCTCCAGTGTTCTCATGTAAAGGTTGGGGGTGAGGCAGGAACTGTGGTCCCTTCCAGCTTGGAAAGGCCATCACTCCATGAACCTGGCCCTGGCCCAAGCCTCCCAGTCCTGCTTCTACCCAGCTGGGTGGGCTTTAGCCCATTCCTTAATCTCTCTGAGCCTCCATGTCCTCTTCTCTTTCTGTTCTGAAGCAGGAATTCTGCCTTACTAATAATGCCTTTTGTCTAACTATCAATTTTAAAAAGAATTTTCCAGCTGGGCGCGGTGGCTCATGCCTGCAATCCCAGCACTCTAAGAGGCCGAGGCAGGCGGATCATCTGAGGTCAGGAGTTTGACCAGTCTGGCCAACATGATGAAACACTGTCTCTACTAAAAATACAAAAATTAGCCAGGCATGGTGGTGTGCACCTGTAATCCCAGCTACTCGGGAGGCTGGGGCAGGAGAATCGCTTGAACCCAGGAGGCAGAGGTTGCAGTGAGCTGAGATCGCACTATTGTACTCCGGCCTGGGTGACAGAGTGAGACTCTGTCTCAAGAAAAACAAAAAGAACTTTCCCAGCCATGATCTCATGTTGATCTCGGCAATGCAGTGAAGAGGCAGGGATGGTATGGATTGTTGTCCCCATTTTATGGAAGGGAATGGCCAAGGTTCAGAGTAGCTAAGGACCTCCCTGAGTCTCATCGCCAATGAGGAGCAGAGCTGCAGCTCAAAGCCTTGGAGAACCACATGCTGGGATCTCATCTCCAGCACCTGGGGGGGTCTCATCACCTGGTCAGGCTGCCACATCTGTGGCTGGCAGGAATGTTTCCCTTGCAGACTAGACCAAGAGGCAACAAGAATGCAAAGCCTCCAGGAGAAATTCTGTAGGTAGCTGGGTCTCAGAGCAGCTGCAGAGTTCGCTGGCAGCTTTTTGGATAACTGTCCACTGCTCTAAGCTCCAGGATGGGGTCCCCCTCCCTACAAAAGTATGGAAAAGTTCCCCCCTTGCTGGGAGGGCCTCTCACAGTGAGAGCCACCTACCCTCAATACAGAGGCAGCCCCCTCAAATCCCATGCCCTGCACAGTGCTAAGACACTTACCAGTGATACCTTGACACTTCTTCCAACAACTTTGCAAGGTAACAGCCGTGATTTTGCCCGTTTTACTGACACCACAAGAACCACCCTCCGCTGCCCTGCACCATGGGAATCTCCTTCGGAAAGCCATATTTCTTCACCTGAGATAGTGACCATATTGCCTGTCTCAACAGCAGAGTGTAGGGCTGGGTCTCTGGCTCTCAGAGCTTGAAGCTGTAATACTAGAGGACCCAGAAGGCTTCCAAGGCAGGGGCAGAACTGACTGGCTTAGACGGGCAAACATTTTTGGGAGACCTAAGCTTTGGTCTCTCTCTCTTGGCCAGGCCAAGAGAGAGAGCACTAAGCCAGCTCCCTCCAGGGAGGCTGAATTCCCATCTGCCTAAATCTGTCTAATTGGGGACACTCATTACCTTCCTGGCTTCCCTCACAAGTAACCCATCTCTTTTAATCCAAGGTGTGATCCAACTCGTCGGTCTCAACACTGATGCCCACTGTGCCCTCAATACCAGGCTCTGGGGTCAAGGCCATAAGCCGCCCTGAAGGCCTCTTCATGTAACTCACTCAGACGGTGCCTCCTGACTATGGAGTGGTCAGCCAAGCACAGACCTTTCAGATCCACTGGCCCTGGCCCAGAAGCACTGGGCACAGACCTGTGTATTTAAACACGGGCATCCTGAAATTCAACCAGACACCAAGCTCCTCTTGACCTCTTTAAAATCCCCTCTTGCCTTACCTCCTTGCTCCTGAATTAACTATATCTTTGTAAAAACCAAAACCTCTTCAGCCATAAATTAAGTTGGTTCATTTGCTTTGATAAAAATTCTGTCATTTAATTCAGTTCTCCTAATGACCCTATAACATAGGTAGGAAGGAAAGCAGCTGCTACCATTTTTCACATGAGAAAACTAAGGCTCAAAGAGGTTATGTCACTGGCCCCAGGAGGTCTTGGGAGAGAGAGATTCACTGTTTGTCTTCTGCCTCCTCCAGAGCCTGTGATCTTACCATATTTGTATAACTGTATATGCACATTACAAAGAATATGAGCTATTCCTCTTAGCTTTCTTTTTAAAAGACCAATAAATCATTTGTGATTTCTCTAATGGAGAGTAAATGAATATGAAAAGCCCTTCCCCTTACTTTGAATTGACAATAACAGTAGCTACCATTTATTGAGCCCTCGTTGTGTGCCAGGCTCTGTGCTAAGTGCTTTGGATGCAAGTCTTACTGAATCTCATTTAATCATTACCACAACCCTGCAGGGTAGGCCTCATCAGCCCCATTTCAGAGATGAGTTTGTAATTTGCCCCAGATCACTCAGAAAATGGAAGAGCCAAGATTCAAATCTAGGTCTTCCTAACTCCAAAACTCTTAAATTAATGGAGCCAACATCAGAGTCTAGGTTAGAGAATAGTCCCCGACCAATGTGCCCATGGACCCAACTGACTTCAGAGCCCCCTGTGTTCTGAAGCCAACTGTGGGCTGCATCTGTCCAGTGGATTTGCAGGAACTGAGAAACACATCTGTCCGGGCAATAGAGACCCAGAGCCCAGGACTACTTTAGGATAACACCACCCAGGACCTTGCAGCTAGAGAACAATCAGAGCTGCCACCACCCAGGCAATTGGGCCTTTCTCAATGCAGAGTCAAAAAATGTCTCTAAATCCTGATTCTCTTTTTCTTCTCTGGGTGCCACCTGCATGTCAGGCAATGAAGAGAAATCACTTTTCAGAAGTTCCAACTAAGATGTGAGTTTCAGGCTCTTGATAGGATCCAAAACCACCCATGTTAAGAGTGGCCCAGGCTACAGAGCAAACAGGCATCTTGTCTTCCCTGAATTACAGATGTGCTTCTCCTAAATAGCAACCCACTAAGAGAAGGGAGAGGCTTCTAACTGCCTGTAAGCTCAATCCCACAGCCCCTGGGGATCAGATCACCTGGCACTTTACTGAAACAAAAAGCCCCAAATCAATATCCCTTCACAATCTCTGGAAGCTGGGAGATCACAGATCCCAGGAAACCAATAGAGCAGAAGTCCTTTTCTCTGGGAAACACTAACCCAACCTGGCAGGAAGCTCTATTGGCATTAAAGAACCTGGAGCCTCCTTTCAGGGACTGCCCCAGAGAATCAGAACCCAGTGTGGTGAGGCTGGAGGAGGAGCCTAGCCTGGTCATGGCTTCTCCTCTCTGCTTGGTTGGCTCTGTGGAACTAAACACCCTCCAGCACTGAAGTGATTCCACCAGCCACTTCCACCAGCCATGTACCCCAAGGGGAATGTGGCTGACACAGGGGAGGATATCCAATGCCCTCTTGGTCCTCAGGTCTGCATTTCAGGCAGCCCAGTTCCCCAGCGGTGTCCACTGCCTCTTTGGAACTCTCTGCCCTCCGCTAAAGCTAACTTCACATCAACTGTCTTCTCCTCCAGGGGGCTGTTGAAAGACTCTCTGTTGGCCTTGCACTTCTTAGCCAGAAACTGAAGGAATGGTTTTCAGTCACAAACTGTGTACAATTCCTTCTCAAAGAGGTGTGTTCCTCTTGGCCGCCCAATACAGACTATGTCCCACCTCCCACAAAACAGGTTCCCTGGACTGTTGCATGAGACAAACAAGCGAAGGCAGAGGGCAGGAATGTGTCTAATGCATCCTTGCTTGGAACAGACACTGCCCTGCGGTGAACAGAAAATTCACTGAAAATTGAAAAGTATTTGTATAGCTCAGTGGCTCTCAATTTTTTCATCTTCAAGGATCTCTTGAGTGAAACCCCAGCCTGAATGATATTTTATCTACCAAGCCATATCAAGTAATAAGTTACTTGCCAGATGTTGCTCAGCAAAGGCATAGCACTGCCTATCTAAGCTTCTGATCAGACTGAGATAACCAGGAATCTCAACCACACTGAGTGGGTATCATTCCAGACTGAAACCCAGACACTTGATGTTTGCTGAAGCCTGTATTATCTGGCCCAGGTAAAGGTACAAATACCTTCAGACCTTTTGAAACACTGACAAGACCCTGTACGAGGGGTCGTGGGTGGTACTTCCTGGGAAACATGGAAGCAAGAGGCAGGTGTAAGAATCATGGTGATCTCTAGAGGAAGGGCTATTAACCAGTAAACAGGGTGATGCACAGCTGCCCAGCCACACCCCCACTGAGATTCCTGCAGTTCAGGAGGTCCTGCACAGAAAATCTCAGGGGTCTGTTCTAAGCACTTTCCTTTCCACTGCTCTTTAACACAGAGGTGAGAGAGGCATGGGGTAGGAACAGCTAGTCCCATTCTACCTAGCAAAAAAACTGCTACTCTGGCCTTGCCCAGGACTTTGGCATAAGTGGGTGTGGAGGCTGGCATTAGAACACTGGTCTAGATCCCAGCCCAGTGTCTCCCCTCAAGCACCAGGTCGAAGATCTCTCTCCTCAAATCCAGAGGAAAGGACTCACCTCTGCTAGATAGAGCACGCAGAATTTCAGGTCTTCTGAAGAACCTTTGAGGGAACAAAAAGTAAGATTTGCATTAGAACTGGCTAAAGAGCCTCAGTAGTTTGTTCCAGCAGAGTCAGCTGTCTTGCTCAGAAGGCTGTGTGTGGCACCTCCCGGGAAAAGAGAGAGGCAGGCATGGGAGGCAGGGAAGTCTCTGGAGGAAAATTGGCTAAGTAACTAACCAGGGTAATGTACAGCTCTAAGGCATTTGCCTGTGGGTCAGCCTGGCCCAAGGAATGCTGAAATCTCCTCCCTAGGAGAGGTAGCCAGGAGCACCCTCTGGGCATGAGGTACAGGGAGGGAGCCCTCATCCATCCCAGGAGGCCTCCTCCCTTCCATGATTTCTGCAGTAAGAGACCTGGAGGCAGCACACATCTGGATTTTCCTTTAAATGCTCCAACTGCCTTTGCCATTTTGAAATTCAATAGGGAGGCTTGTTTTCCACCAAGGAATGGTGGGCTGTGCAGTCATAGACTGGGTGGAGCCCAGAGATGGCTTCCAGGCCCAGGCTTCACCTCTCTGTGTGTTTTCCTAGAGACTTCTAACCCCTGGTCCAGGATCTCAGTCGCAACCATTCACTAGCTCTTCTCTACCTGGGAGGCATCTGGGAGGGCTGTCGGGAACTCCCTCCTCCAGCAGAGGAGCTAAGGTCCAGTGTCAACCCCGAGGGAAGGTGATTGCTCAGAGTGCTTCAGAAGCAGGAGGACCAGGAGATAACACTCAGATTCTGGGAAAAGCTTCCTGAAGGAGGGTCCTGTTGAATTTGGACTCAAGGTGAGAAGAAAGGACATTCCAAGAGAAGTACAAATTGTGTTCAAGGAAGAGCAAGTGCAGAGAAGCAGACTGTTCCCTTCCTCCAGGACACTGGCCCTGCCCACTGCAGCCACTCTTCAGGGCCTGGCAGCACTCCCGCTTAGGGCACTTGTCTGGGCATGGGCCCGGGATGGTTCTCCCTGTGACCGTGCAATGGGCCTCGTTGGGCAAACCGTCATTGTTGAGGGAAGCAACCACAAGCACATGAAACAGTAAATGCTTAAAGGGATAGGACCTTGGCACACCACAGTGCTCCATGCCAACCACTGTTCCCTATGCTTCCCATGGATATGCTTGACCCTCACAACAACCCCTGGGAGGCAGGGCTCTTTTCACCCAAGACTCTTGACAAAACTGAGGCACAGATGAATTGAGTAACTTGCCCAGGAGTAAGAAAGAGAATCAAGATTTAGACCCAGGTAGGCTGGATCCAGAGCCCACACTCCCACCACTACACACCCCACCTCAGATGCCCACCACATAGGCCCTATCCAGCTCCTCTGTCCTCTCAAGGCACCAGACCAGTGTTGAGCTCAAGGTAGGACCCTTAACACATACTTGAAGTAAAGAAATTGTCAAAGACACCAAAATTAGTTGCAAAGAGAAGACAGCAAGATAAAAATAGAGACTGTGGGTCAAGTCAATTCCTAAGAAAAGCAGTGAATAAGGGCCCTGGTGTGGGTGAAGTCCAGGGCCCCTTGAAGCAAAGTATATGGGCAGTTCTGAGACAAAGCTATCCCTAGGGTCAGGGGCTGCCAGCCAGAGCCAGATTAAAAAATCTCCCATAAGTAAATGAGGGTTCACTTCAGACTTAGGGAGAATAAGTCTTTCTACTTCTTCCCACCTAGTGATGGGCTGGGGAGGGAGGGAGTCTTGCCTAAGAAGTCCATCATGTTTAAGAAAACTGTAATTTCAAAGCTTCTGCTGGTTCCTTGTGTTGCTGAGGGTAGAGACAAGAGGAGGTGGTTTCTTTTGTTTAAGAGAACACACTGGGACATTTCTTTGGCTTTCCAGAAGCAGATCCTAGTGCCAAGTGAGAGTCAAAAAGATCTATGTAAGAAAATAACAGAAATTTGGGGGTTAGAAGCTGGCAGCAAGAAAAGAGAAGGTTCTAGAAGGGAGAGGAAAGCCCAGGAGATGAGAGCTTCAGGGAAACAGGAGGCTGAGGTTGGGGGAACACTCCGTGAGACATATTCCCTATGGCAGGGAATGGTGGATGGATTGCCTTGACAACTTTTCTGTGCTGTGACACCCTTGCCTCCTTCCCCATCCTCCCTGCATTACTGCAAACTTTCCCTGAAATCTGTTCCACGTCACAGCCTTGTGCTGGCAGCACTTTGAGAGGAGGATGGAATGGGGGCAGCACTCAGCATGGTTCAGAGTCTCATAAAAGAACAACAAACTGAAGAAGCCAAGGGTGCCAGAGAGGAGCTGCAGCTGTAGAAAAGCAGGCTGCAAGGGGCTGACCCAGGAGAGAAATTCTGCCCCTCCTAGAACATTAGAACTGGGGGCTAGGAGGGAGGAGAACGGCAGCACACATCTGGGTTTTCCTTTAAACATTCCAACTGCCTTGGCCCTTTTGAAATTCAACAATTAGCCACTAGGTTCCAGAGTGGGCCTCACTTCCCGCAAGGAATACATGGACCATGCAGGAGGGATCCCCAATCATGGGCTGGGTGGACCCCACAGATAGCTTCCTGGCCCAGGTCTGACCCCTCCATCACTTTCCCAGAGCCCTCGCTCACCTGGTCTGCGATCCAAAACTCAACAATTAAGCAAACCCCCTTCACTGTCTGAGGCAAGCAGGAGGGGTATTGTCTCCATTCTCCAGATATAGAGACTGAGGCCCACGGAGGGAGAACAACATGAATAGGACATACAGTGAGTAAATGGCAAAGCCGAGCTTTGAACTGAGGACTGCCTGCCTTGTCACACTTCTACCCCTCCATGGGTTACTCATCTACATTCCACCAGGCTATGAGCCCCAGAGGTGGCAATGTGTCCCTTCCACTGCTACCACCCCAGCACTGCTATCACTGATGTGGGCTCTGAGGACATGCTCAGAAAATGGGGACTAGCCAAGAGTTAACTCCAAACATTGCAGCAGCTGAGACCAATGCAACTGACTTTCTGCAACTGCCTACCTGGCTCCAAGGTGAATGGAGAGCCCAAGAAGCAGCAGAACATTTCCAGGCCACTTCTGAGACACCAGAGCAGGCCAGAAAGACACACTATGGGCGTGACGCTGGCCGCCTGGGAGGCAGCAACACAAAGAGTAGCAAAGCCAGCAGGGCGGCAGAGGCAGGAAGAGACCACAATGGGCCCCGGCTGACCGGAGATGTCCCAATTGTTAGCGCCAGCTCTCCGCCTGTTCCCATTACACTGCCATTCGGCCCTGCTGAAGCCTGGGGGAGGCTGGGCAGGACGGGGGCAACAAGATTTAAGTGACTACCACCCAGGAACCCTGGGGGAGAGGTGCACCCCCAGCTCCCGAACTGAGGCAACACTTCTGCTCTTTTAGTCATTCATTCACACAACAAACATTGATTAGGTACACACAGTGTTCCATGCCCCAGGCTAGGCCCTGGGAGTGTGCTTGGCCAATGGAGCTAAGGACTCTTCAGACAAGTTACACAGGCAGACCTTGGTCCCTAGCGTGGGGCTGCTTCTCCCCGGCCAGGGAGCAGCCCTTGCCAGCCCCAGCCAACCAGAAAGGTTGGGTGCATTCCTTGTTTGCCATCTTCTTTGCCCCAAATTGAATTCTGCATACATGGTGATTTGAAAGAGACAAATAAGAAACCTAGGAGTCATAAGCAATATTAATCAGAGACCATTCTGCCTACAGAGGCTCCAGCTGAGGTCCCAAATGCATCCCTTAAAAGCCTTAGGCCCTTGCTGCTGCAGCGGGTCTCTTGGGGCACAGGGGAGGCAGGCAGGAAATTGGACGCCAGGACTCAGAACATTGGGTCCTGTGGCTCCAATTTGGACTGTAGGAGAAGGGGTCACTAAACTTCCATGAGCCTCTGGACCCACAAGCCTATCTCAGGGGAGTGGGGGCAGCTGGGGGAAGGCAAGGGCTCCATCGGTGCCTGGAAAGAAATCTAAGCGTTGGATTGTGCACCTATAAACGGAGCCATTTCCATCCTCTCAGCAGCTCTCAGGCTTCCTGGAGTTCGGCCCCAAACCATCTGTCCAAAAAATCCAGGGCAGGCAGACACATGCACGCGCACACACAGGCCCCTCTCCCACGCCAACCCAAGGGGCTCTTCTGGCCATGGTGGTCTCTCCTGAGAAGTGCTGCCTTGGCCATCCTCAGCCCTTGTGCAGCTCGCACTCCATCTGCAGGGAGAGGAAGCCACAGTGCCAGGCTTGCACAAGGCTGCGGCTCAAACATAGCTCAGCACCTGGAGAGGCTCTCTGTGACACCCCAAGTCCCCACACCACCCGCCTTGACCAACACCCAGTGGAGGATGGAGCACACCCCACCCCTAGCTTCAAGTCTTGGGCCTGGGGCCTCCAGAAGGGGAGATCCCAACCAATTCCCCATCCAGCCCCCAGAGGGATAGAGGCAGGATAGTATAGGCATGGTCCAGCTGCTCACAGCAAGCTCTGGGGTTCTGTGTGGGGGTGTCAGAGCTGGGAGGGACACAAAGCGCTGGCCCCACCCTTAGTTCCCAGTCAGAGAAACTGAAGCCTGGCAAAGGGAAAGGGCCAGCTGAAGCCACACAGCACAGCACAGCAGCACCACACCCAGACCCCAGACTCCCAGTCACTGCCCTCAGCTCCTCTACTGCCTTCTTCCTACAACCTCCATGTCCACCCAAATTACAGCCAGTGTGAGCCTTCTCTTCCCTCCCTCCTCGCAGGAAGCTGAGCAAACCAGGGTCCTAGGTTATGGCCTCAGTCTTGTAACGTGCAAAACAGAGTGAGGGTACCACTTATACCAACCAGCACATATTACTGAGCCCTGCCCCATCCAGTGCTCCTCCCTCAAATGTGACAGGGTCTAGACTGTCTGGGCTGGGGCCAGGGAGGGGGAAGCAGAGAAGAAAGGACTCAGTGTGAGTGCACGTGTGAATATGCACACTGCAGCCAGGCTGGAGCGACAGGGAGAATGGGCATATGGGAAGCTGGGTGTGACAGAGCCAGAGAGGGGCTGGGGGGTATGGAGAGGATGGCACGGAAGCCCAGGAACAGAGGCCACTGGAGCTCCAACCTGCTTGCCTCCAGCAGGCATGGGGAACTCTGGGAACGCCAGTGCTGGAACTGGGTTGCTCAGGCAGCTCATTCCCACTGCCCCGTGGTCAGGCTGAGCCCGCCTGGAGGGAAGAGCTGACCCAGTGAGGTGACTTGCTTTTCCCTTCCATGGGCAGGGGAAAGGCCAGAGCCCGAGATGGAGAAATTGTCAGTGGCTTCCTGTGGGGAAGTGAGAGTGGAGGTTCTCACACTGAATGGGTTTCCGAGGAGGAGGAATACTCGGGCACTGAGCACACAGGATAGTTTGCAAACAGCCAGGAAGCTTTCCCGGAGCAAACCCCGCCAAAACAGAATTCTTTCACTGGGTAATATTTTCCTCTCTGCCCCTGTCACTCATCCTCAGACAGGTCTGTTGTTTTCATGATCTGGGAGAGGAAACCGAGCCCCTCTCAGCGGAGACCTCAGGCGCCAAACCAAACCACCGACAGATACTCCCAGCTGGCTTCCCCTCCCACGAGTGGAGGGCATGGTGGAAAGTTTGGGTTAGAAATTCCCTCCACACTCCCACATGCACCTGAGGCCCAGCAGCTTGGGCTCTGCAGGACCATGTAGCTGGGTAGGGCCAAGTTGCGGTCTCTGTCCACAGATCTGTAGGGTGAGTGGGTGGCAACAAGTATTTATTGGGCACCTGTTATGGGCCAGGCACTCTGCATTTATGACCTAGCTTAATCTTCACAGCAACCTTGTGAGTGACTATTTTTCTCCCTATTTATGCAGGAGGAAACAGACTCAGAGAGGCTGAGAAAAGTGCCCACAGTCATCCCAGTATGGAGGGACAGCGCCAAGATTTGAACACAGGTCTGTCTGAATCCAAAGCTCCTCCTACCCCACTCCATAGCCTTCCTGGAAAGTCTCTAGAATAGAAACTTCCCTGAAAAGCTCAGGTATATCAGAAGGCTTACCAGCCTGGAAGAAATGCCAGTGTCTGAGACCTACTGGCCCATGGACAGAGCCCAGCAGCACACACTCCAGTGCCCTGTGGATGACTGGCAGCCAGGGCCCAGAGGGCTGCCCAGAGGGACTGGGGCAAGTTGAGAGGGGCTCTGGGTACCTAGAGCATCTGCTTACCTTCCTGCAGCTTCACACTCTGGAGGTAGAGGGGGTTCCTCAGGACGTCGCAGCGGCCAGGCTCGTCCTCCTTGGTGAAGAGCAGCAGGTCCGAATAGGCAAACAATGTCACCTGGGTTGACAGAGAGCAAACAGAACTGGCTACTTTGCTGTCCTCTGGAGGCTGGGAGCCACAACCTCCCCGAGAAGGTGGGGAGCCACAGCCTCCCCAGGTAACACATCCTCATCATCTCACACAGAACCAGGAGCAGTGCTCAGTACAGCCTCAGTCAAGGGCAGACCTGACCTGCAGTCAAGATGGCCCCACCACCCTCCAGTTTCCTATACTTCTACTCCTCAAAGTAGGAAAAAAGCAAACAGAAGGGGGGAAAGCGGCCCTCATGGCAGCTGGTCTCTGCAAGCTTCTTCACAGCCTGATCCCCTAGGCCTACCTCTCTGACCAAATGCTCCTGGAGTCTCCAGCCCAGCACCTGGGGCTTGGAGCCACCCTTAAGCTGTAAGATTTTCCATATTTGCTTTTATTCTGCTGTAAGTGTCTGGCTGAAAGAGCACTGGACTTGAGAGTCAGAAGTCAGGAGACTCCTACCCCAGCTCTGCCACTAACTAGCCACAAAAAAATTGGCTTAAACTCCCTAACCCCTTCAGTTTTCTTAACAGTCCAAACAGGGAGAAGAGTCCCTGCCTGGCGTTCTTACAAGCTCCTTCCACAAGCTCTTTGCAGACTGAGTAAAGCGCCACACAATGTGAGCTAATATTACCAAATTCCTTGCAGATAAGTTTAATTGCATTAATGAGAAGTCAGTTCAAGAAACAGCCAGTTACTCACACTCTAGTACAGACATGCACATCACTTTTATCTCTTTTATGCATTAGCTGCTCCAAAAATAAAGGCAGAGGCTATTCTTAGACTTCATAGGTAAACCAACAGGCACGCTCAGCATATTTTTATGCTAAGAAAATCCACTTGATCCTCTAATGCCACTGAAGATTACACTGTTCTTTGTTTTGCAAATCCTGCAGCGGACTTTAGTCAAAAGCAATAAAATCCAATTTTAGATTCTCCAAATAAAACAAAATGTTATTAATTATATGAACTTCCCTTTGAGGTATCAAACACCTGACACCGTGTCTCTTCTGAAGAAGAACCAGCCAGAAGGGCCTGGCATGCACTGAAGGGTACCATGAGTGTGTGTTGCACTGTTGGTGACATTTACAAAGCCAACAGGTTAACATTCAGCTATCAACCTGTTAAAAATGACCCCACAGCCCCATTTCTGAGACTCTGTCCTACAGAAATACTTACAAGGAGGTATCAGTATGAACATACGAGGATGTTCTCAGCAGCATTTTTGTAATTTAAGAAAAGAAAATGACAAACATTCATCAAGAGAAGATGAATAAAATGAATTATGCTACCTTCATATGGCAGAATTGTATGCTACTATTAAAAAATTAAGTAGAGCTATGTGGGCAGAAACAGAAATCTGTCTATCATAAATCAAAATAGTGCAATGTGCAAAAATACCTAGCATAGAGTCCAATTTTGTAAAACAAAACGATACATTTCTCATAGTTATACCTTTTTAAAATAGCTAAGATGCCACACTCCTCACTCCAGGGAGTGGGATTTTAATTGATACATTTTGATTTAATGTGTATTATATTTGCAATCACTGTTACTTTTGTAATTTAAAGATATAGAATATATATTAAAAGATGGCTTGGCTTCTTGAGTGTAGCACAAATACAGAGGCTTGAGGAAATCTGGGCTGCAGAGACAACAGGGAGATGTCCCTGAAGGAGCTCTCAGGGGCTTTGGCTTCTCCGATGGGGCCCAAACATGAAGATTCCAGAATCCTGGGCTATAAGGCATCTTGGTGGTGACCCTAACTCTTCCCACCACAGGCCTGTCTCAATGCAGCCCAAGAGAAGCCTTCATGTGTTGAACGCTTACTTTCTGCTCAGTGGATCCTCACTTGTAAATAACACCACTGCCCTCATTTACAGACGAGGACCCTAGAGATCAGAGAGGTTAAGTGACCTGTCCATGGCCACACAGCCAGGGACCATTACCCAGGTATGGCTGACCTAAAGCTCTTACTATACAGAGAGGTACCAATGTGCCTACAGCTGTTCAGTTCCTGAATGTGAAAGAATCCAGAGACCAAACAGAAGGAGCAAATGAGGCAAAAATAAATAATAATAATAATAATAATAATAATGTTAAGAAAAGAGGGGAAGAAAATGACCCAAGAGCTCAGAAGGAGTCAAGGAATTGGTTGTCTGAGAAGACTTCAAAGTCTGAGCGATGGAAAGAAGGCTCTAAACTAGCCAGAAACACAAGGCAAACACCCTCAGAGTCCCACAAAACGTGTCTTCCCTGACTCAAGGGAAATCTGGTAGTCACCTCCAGACCCAGAGGGAGGCTGGCAGGGCAAGGGCTAGAGCCAACAATCTGTCAGGAGCCTAGAAAGTTAAAAAAAAAAGAAAAGAAAAACAAAACAAAACAAAACAAAAAAACAGCCCAGGCCCAGAGAGGGGTGGAAGTAGGGCAAGTGGGAGGAGCCACCAGCAACTGGGGAAGAACCATGAGCAAGGTGAGAAAAGGCCCAGGCCACCACTCTGGCTCAGATTCCCAGGGCTGAGAATATGGTCTAGACAGGAAGTGATTAAGACATAAATGAAAAATTTCCCAAAGGTTGGGTCAGGGAAAGGCCAGAACTGGCACACAGCTAGAGGCAGAGCAGAGGGGCAAGCGCGCCAGGGAGGGCATGTAGACTCCCCCATCTCACCAGCACCAGCAGGGGCCACAGCAGTCCATGGGAGAGTGATGCCCATCTCCATGGCCCAATCACCTGTCGCGTTCCACAGCAGGCCACAGGGGTCACCCGGTGTCTTTCCCACACTTGCTCCAGGGACACATCTGATTTTCCAAAGGGTCAGAGTTGAGGGACCACTTGGTAAGGGGGTCCTTACCACTTGGAGGGTGGCTTCTCCCAAGTGGCCCTAATCAAGCTTCTTCTTGGGAATCTGACCTAAGAGCAGGGTTTACTGAAAACACATTGGTGCCTTAGTTAATGGTAAACTCCATGAGTCAGTGTGTAAAGGGAGGGTGTGTCTGTCTTGTGCTTCATGGTATTCCCAGAACCTCGAACAGGGTGATAGACCTCAGGGCACGTTAATCAAGTCTATTACTTCTGCAAGGGGGTGTGATGAGGGTAGTTCATGGTGTGGGACTGGATCAGCTCACAGATGTTAGCAAACTTGAGTATGCCCAGAGAAGTGATGGGACAAAGAACCAAGGAGGAACATTCCACATATAAAGATTTCTGTTGAGTGTAAGGGAGAATGCTCTACAATTTAGCCCTCCCCAGTAACAAAACCACTGCTCTAATGGCTACCCTAGAAGATTCAAGCAGAATTAAATCAGAAATTAAATCAGAAAACCATTTAACTGGAAAGTTATAAGGAAGCAGTTAGAATGGATGACTCCTGAAAGCCTAACCAACGCTGAAATTTTATGAATTTATCCAAATCCCTTTGAATTTTTTTTTTTTTTTTTTTTTTTGGTGTGAGTAGCATGACAGGGTGCCCAGATCTACATGTTTGGTTGCTATCATACTTCAAGAAAAAGGAATATATTAATATTTATTTTACTTGTCTTCAAATTGCTTCCTTCAATCTTCAAGGCGAAGGGAAAGGAGTTTCTTTGTTCTATGATTCCAGAGATCTATAAAACAGGGTTTTTGGACGAATTGCAACTGTCACAAGGCTCTGGCTTCAGCTTGTGTTCCTTAGTTTGTCTTTATGCAGACATGCCAGAAGCAGTGTGGGGTCATGGAAAGCATCGCTGAGCCAGAAAGACCAGAGTGCTAATCCCGGCTCCATTCCTTACCAGCCTGGAGACTCTTGGGTCCCGGTGAATCTCACTGGAGCCTCAGTTGCCTCAACTACAGAGTGGGGACAATCGTGCCTCTCATGGGGGTGCTGCAAGAGCTAATTGGGGTCAAGTACGTAAAATGCATACACAATGAGGATACACAGTAAGTGCTCAATGTTTGCAGATTCAAGGGTAAGTGCACAAACAGAAGAGTGAATTTAGACTTATGTATACGTTTCAGGGTGGCTGCCATCTCTAACTGGCTTCTTGTGAGTCTGGTGAATTTAGGGCCACACCTCAATTTCTGACCCTTGGATGCCTGACTTAGCTCCACTACGCTCTCATTCACCAAATGTGGCTCTAAGTGACTTCTCATCCCTAAAACTGAAATCCCTCCCAACAGATGAAGTTTTACTCCTACTGAGACAATTCAGAAGATATGCAAAGATTTTTAAGTTCCCGAAGTTTGCAAAGTTCCCAAGAAGAGGTTCGGAGAAGGGGAGGTCCAGACACACAGCAGACAATAGCGAGCGGTGGAAGGGAGCATGCAGCCCCCCAGGGCACTCCCTTGAAAAAGATAATGTGCATTTGGAATAGATGAGTTCCAGTCCAGTCTGCTTACTTAAAAAACAAATCAACCTCCTGCTTCAGCCACAGTCACACATAGTGTCCCAGAAGGCTGAGGTTTAAAGGGTCCTTAGAGACCAACCTCTGACCCTGCCCTTACTGCCTCAAATACACACATACTGCTGCTGCTGCTCAGATGGGAAGACTGAGGAAGAAGGAAGAAATCACATGTGAGCCAGCAGCAGAGCTGGGTCTCGATATAGACTTCCTGTCTCCAAGTTTCCTGATCTTTCCACTACCCCAAGCTGCCACTCGGCTCAGCCAAGGCAGCTCTACACTGGCGCCTGATCTGCAAAGAGTCTGCTACCCTCACCCCATGGCCCCAGGTAGCCAGGGCAGAGCCCAGGGCTCTAACTTCTATACCCAAGTAGTTTTAAGCTCAGAGACTGAACTGGCCAGCTCCGGGGTTGTGTGGATGAATGAAGTTCTCCCAATTAGAGAAAAACATCCCAGGCCAGCTCCCAGAAGGGTGGCACAGCTCCCATGTCAGCACCCTGCTGGGAGAGCTAGAACCCAGGCGAAATCATAGACTCGTCTCTCAGAAGAGGATGTGGGATTTGGGTTAATACAGACAGGCCCAGAAAACTTGGGTAAACTGATGCTGGTCTAAAAATTCACTTCGGCTAATAGCTTTACTCTTCCCACCACCAAAGTTACCCCCCACAGCCAGGGTAAATTGCCATCTCTTCTGCTCCTGAGAGGAAGGTGGGGTAAACAATGGGGTGTCTTTAGGGGCTGGGGAAACCTTCTAACCATCAAAGAAGGATTCAACAGCTTTGAAAAGAGATGTACAAGAAAAAGCTGTAGCCTTTGCTAGGGAGAGTGGAGGAGTCCATTTCAGGTCTCCCCTACCTTGAGAGTGTACACTTCTAAGATACTCAGAAAGAGACCCAAGTGAGGGTCCTGGAGGATGCCAATGAAGCCCACAGAGAAAGCCCCCTAAAAAACGCAGGTGAAAGTCTTACCTGGGCAGCCTTGTTCCTCCCTTCGTACAGCAGCAGCTCCTCTGACAGCAGGAGGGTCCGGGCAGGGTTACAGAGATCTAGAGGCTGGAAATAAAGCAGGCTGAGTGGGCAGTTCAAAAAGAGGCTGGGTGAGGAGCTGGGGGGAGGAAGCGGCAGCTTGTCAAAGCCAGCCACAGAGAACCCTCTGACCCAGAGAAGACTGTCAGCCCGCCACCAACCCAAGAACCCACACACCCCCTCATACATAAGATGGAAACAGAAAGACAGACGCTGCTGTACTGTGGAACTGTTGCTGCCACCTTCCCCATCAACCCTCTCCGTGAGAGCTACACTCACTGACAGGAAGTCTAACCACAGGCTTAGGCCCTCTGCAGTCCTCAGTCCCAGCTCCCACCCCACACTGCACTGGGTTCCTGGGCCCTCCCAGCCCCTGCCATCCCCCATCTATCCTGTTCATGCCTCACAGGACTAGGAGGCATCCTGAGAGCCACATGCCACGAGATTTGGTCACTTGAGTTCCTTCAAGGCCAGGCCAGTCCCTGCTCTGCATTCATAACACACTTGAACTGACTGTCTCCTTCTCAGCCAATCCCCATAGCGTCAATTCACACCCAAACCTCTCACCCTATTCCATCACCTTGCCTAGCCCAGCCCAGAGGAAGCTCCCTAAGCTCTGGATTACCCAGCAGCACTTGTCCTTATGACTGTATATTTCTAACATGGCTTCTAAGTACATGCCATCAAGTAAGGTACTTGAAGGAAGATCATGAAACAAACAGCAAGCTGGACCTGAAATCCCAGCTACTTGGGAGGCTGAGGTGGAAGGATCATTTGAGGCCAGGAGCTTGAGGTTACAGTGAGCTATGATCATACCACTGCACTCCAGCCTGGGGGACAGAGCGAGAGACTGTCTCTTGAATAAAAATAGTTTCTTATACAAATATTAAAATGAATATGAAAATTAGACACAGGCCGGGTGCGGTGGTTCATGCCTGTAATCTCAGCACTTTGGGAGGCTGAGGCTGGTGGATCATCTGAGGTCAGGAGTTCAAGACCAGCCTGGCCAACATGGTAAAACCCCATCTCTACTAAAACTACAAAAAATTAGCTGGGCATGGTGGTGGGCACCTGTAATCCCAGCTACTTGGGAGGCTGAGGCAGGAGAATCGCTTGAACCTGGGAGGTGGAGGTTGCAGTGAGCCGAGATCGCGCCATTGCACTCCAGCCTGGGCAACAAGAGCGAAACTCCGTCTCAAAAAAAAAAAAAAAAAAAAAAAGAAAGAAAATTAGACATTGTAGATGCCAAGAACTTTGTGTCGCATGCTAAGACAGAGAAGAGACCAACAGAAAGGCCAAGGCCAGGACCTGCTGACAGAGTTGTCTAAGGGGAGGCATGTGAGCTCCCAGAGATGTGTTGCATCCTAACAAAGTGTGCCTACTGGACAGTGACAGGCCCAGACTGGGATGCCAGGGAGACCAGAGAGGCATAGGCAGAAATGAAGCCCTTGGGGCCAAGTCACGTCTATGCTGCTGGTAAGATGATAAACCATTAGAATCTTCCTGCAAAGCAATTTGTCAATATGTATAAAGAGTCTTTAAAATGTTTATGACCCATGACCCAGTCATTTCCCTTTCAGCAATCTCTCCCAAGGAAAATAATCAGAGAGGCAATCCATGAGCAAGGATTTTCATCACAGTGTTATTTACGATAGCAAAATAGTAGACAGAAGTATCTGAATACAGAACTGGTTAAATAAATACAGTATACTCACATAATAGAAGAGAGGGCAACTACCATAAAACACAGAACATTTAGTGGTGTGGGAAAGGTTCATGCTACAATTTTCATTTTAAAAAGGCAACATGACATAAAATATAGAATAAGATCTGTTTTTTAATGTGTACATGCACACAGAAAAGATGCTGAAATGTTCACACTATCATATCTGGGTGTTGGAATAAATAAAGGTTTTCGGGTTTTGTTTTATTTTGTTTTGTTTTTTTGAGACAGAATCTCACTCTGTCTCCTAGGCTGGAGTGCAGTGGTATGATCTCGGCTCACTGCAACCTTCGCCCCCCAGGTTCAAGTGATTCTCCTGCCTCAGACTCCCGAATAGCTAGGATTACAGGCATCTGCCACCGCGCCCAGCTAATTTTTTTGTAGTTTTAGTAGAGACGGGGTTTTACTGTCTTGGCCAGGCTGGTCTTGTACTCCTGACCTCAAATGATCCACTCACCTAGGCCTCCCAAAGTGCTGGGATTACCGAGCCACCATGCCCGGTCCAATAAAGGTTATTTTTAAAGAGAAAGAGAGATAAATGGGGAGGAAGAGGGGAAAGAAGAAGAGGCTGGAGTACAGTGTTATGATCATAGCTCTCTGTAACCTCAAACTCCTGGCCTCAAATGATCCTTCCACCTCAGCCTCCCAAGTAACTGGGATTTCAGGCCCAGCTTGCTGTTCATTTCATTATCTTTCTTCAAGCATTTTGTTTGACGTTGGAGAATAAGAGAGATCTAGTGAATGGCAGGCCACCAGTGAATACAGGTCAAATATGTTTGCAGAGACCAGGGAGACCAGATAAGCCACAGACCCCAAGGGTCGCCCCTCAGTTGTTTCCAAATAAAAAAACCACTGGGTGAGCCAGGGAGTGGGAGCATCAGCAAACAGGCCCTGTGACATGGCAACAAGCAGCTGGGGTCCACCTGCCCTGTCCCCAGAGAAAGGGGAGGCAAGGTAGGGGAAGGAGAGGACCCTTTCCTTGCTGGGCTCCCCCGGCCTCACTTTTTCCTGTGTATCTCCCTGGAAATCTCTGCTCCCTCAGTATAAGCCCCTAGAATCCTGTGCATCTAAAGCTACTTATCTTTCCCAAAACGGGGCCCTCAGTCCTGGGATAAGGCATCATCCCTGAGTCCTGGGGCAAGGGCCCTCCTCTTTCTCCGTTCCTCCTGAGGGAACCCTTAGGACCAGTCACGGGCTTACCTGAACAAAGACGGGGAACACCAGGACTTTAGGGGCCAGGGTGACATAGGTGCCGTAGCTTGAGTGCGTGGCATGCGGCCTCACGACTGGGCAGTTTTGGTAGTTCCCATGGCCCTTCATGGTCTGCACTGTCTTCATCAGCCGTGACTTCTTCCCCAGGCCCGTGTAGGACTTCCCTTTACTGGGACTCCCTGATTCTGTGAAACAGAGATGGGGGACTATGAGACATTTTCATCACTCCTGCAAAGGTGTCCCCTCTGTAGAAACGGGACACGGACTCATTCTGTCAACAACCACTTACTGAGCAGCTACTTTGTGCCAGGTCCTGCGCATGATGCGAAACACAGGGAGGCCTCACATGGGCTCGGGCCTCAAGGAATTCCCTCACGCTCTAGTGAGAGACGTTGACACGTGAGAAAGCAAGTTCAGGGCTAGCACAGCGCTGGGCACTACCAGCTATGACGGAGGCAGCATGCTCCACCTGCTGCCCCAGGCCTGGATCGGACTTTCCAGTTCAGCCTTACGCTTTTAAAAATCAAGAAATCGCTCATATTTGAAAAATCAGAAGATCTGGCCTCACTGAGCCCACAGTCCCATGTGGAACAATCAGTTAGAGCAGAGTGTGTGACCAGCCTGTGTGGCAGGGCACACGCTCTCCTCACCAGACCCCCACACCATTCCCACTACTCCCTGCACAACCTCAGCCCAGCCCAACCTGTTTCCTCCCTCCCTGCCCCACAGACAAAAATCCACAGCAGCAGCAGCAGAGACCAAAGGCTTTCCCAGGATGTACTGGAGTCCGCCCTCTGCAGCCAAGGGAGCTAGAGCAGCCTGGCCCACTCCAGTCAGTCTAGAATAAGGAGTAGCACTTGCTGCCCCAGGTCACAGTAAAGCACACAAGCTTCGAAGCCAGGTGGCTGTGCTCAATCCTGCTCCCCTGCTTACCAGCTGGGTGAGCTTGGGCAACTTATTTCACCCTCAGAGTCTTGATTTCCTCAACTGTAATAACAGTGCCAAGCTCACTGGGTTACAGTGAGGATTAAATGAAATGCTCTAAGTGAAGTCTTTGGAACAGTGCCTGGAACCTAGTAAGTGTGTGATAAAAGTTAGCTGCTAACTCGTTGTTTTGTTGTTGTGATTTCTCCACTTGGAAAAGCAAGTTTGGGAGTCAGGTGCCCCGTAGGACTCTGGGAGTCCCAGGCTTCACTGTATTCAGGAGGTACTCCAGCTTGGCCACCAACTCACAAATCATTGTAATCATAAGGAAAGACAGAGAGAGAAACAGAGAAACAAGGCCACCCCCAGGAAGGAGAGCAGAAGCTGTAATGGCGGTGGGAGGGGTCCCTCTTTGAGGGCACACTGATGGACACACACCCCTCACCCTGAACAAGGGATGGTGCCCAGGTTTTTTGTTGTTTTTTGTTTGTTTGTTTGAGATGGAGTTTCGCTCTTGTTGTCCAGGCTGCAGTGCAATGGCCAATCTCGGCTCACTGCAACCTCCGCCTCCCAGGTTCAAGTGATTCTCCTGCCTCAGTCTCCCAAGTAGCCGGGATTACAGGCATGCGCCACCACACCTGGCTAATTTTGTATTTTTAGTAGAGACAGGGTTTCTCCATGTTGGTCAGGCTGGCCTTGAACTCCCGACCTCAGGTGATCTGCCCACCTCAGCCTCCCAAAGTGCTGGAATTACAGGCATGAGCCACCATGCCCAGCCTGTGCACAGGTTTTTATCACGTCCCATCTAGTGGGCAGAGGGACAAAACACAAAGTCGCTAAAAAGTCAGGGGTTCCTGGACCAAGCAGGTGGGAAGGAAACTCCAGAGCAGTCAGGGGAAACTCCACACACTCCTGGGCCCCTTCTAAGGCATTCCTGCTACTGCGTGGCAACTACCAGGTCCTCAGTGACCTGGGTGCCCAGCCTGGTCCCGGGCACAGGCCTCCTTCTGCTGCCAGCAGCCCTGGCCGCGACGGGGGAGCCAGTGGCCTGACCCCAGCTATACCTCAGGGAAGCTCCCCACCAACGCGCACCCACAGTGTCGGAGGAAAAACTCACCTCAGAAGGTTTCACACTTGCTTCCTCCTCCCACCGCCTGCCCCTTCTCACTGAGCAAGGTGAGAAAAACAAGTTGACTCCCCCCATGCCCCTGACAAGTGACCACTGATCATAGACGAATCTGGGGGCAGTGCTCAAACCACCATAACTCAAACCACTTCCTGCCTCTTCTGTGAGTCACACAGAGAGGAGTAGAATGAGCATGAGCTCAGGATGGGCACAGGAGGAACAGACACAAGGAAGATGTCACATAGCTCCTTGTCTGATCTGGCCCTGCACATCAGCCCCAGAGGGGTGTGTGCTGCCAGGCCCTGGACCCTTTGCTTAAAGCACCATCCTGAGTCTCAAGATCCTCACTGAATTTGAGTTGGATAAGACACCCAAGCTTGATCACTGACTTCCCAAGTCAGAGACAGTCTGTGTAACCCTGAACAGCTTCCTTCCTTCTCTGAATCAAAGTTTTCTCCACTTTGAAGTGGAGATAATACTGATTGCTGCCTTGCTTGCCCCAGGGCCAGTGGGAGGTTCACACAAGAGACCTGACGGAAGAGAGCTTGGTGGATTGTACCACAGTGTGAGTAGTCAGGGCATTATCACAAACCCTGAGCCTCCAAGTAATCCACCTATCAGGGCTAGTAGAAGGACAGGCAAGGCTGCTGGGTCTCAAACTGTGCTGTGAATGAAACCCCAAGGCCAGCCTGGATCTAGACAGTCTAATTTAACATGGTCAAGCCTAGAGCAGAGAAGGCAAAACCATGCAGGACTGACAAGTAGGTGACTGGAGCAAAATAGACCAAAATTAAAGATGGGTACCCTTTGTAGATGCCAAAATCTGGGTCCTGGGCCCCCAGTCTCAGATTAAAAAATTGATTTCTTCCCTTCTCTAGCTCAGGAGCCCAGGGCTGTCACAGAATCCTCACCAAGGGCCTCACCTA
Source organism: Papio anubis (assembly GCF_008728515.1). NCBI lineage: Eukaryota > Metazoa > Chordata > Mammalia > Primates > Cercopithecidae > Papio > Papio anubis. The sequence continues at coordinate 82,915,304 of NC_044988.1, read as the reverse complement.
AAGCAACCAACACATAACTCTGCCTTCAGAGAGGAAAAGTTGGCTCAGCCCCATTTGGTAGACAAGGAAACTGAGGTCTGGAATGGTAGGGTGACTGGTCATTTGGTCAGTAAATTATACAAGGCAGGATTAACCCAACCCATGCAGCAGTCATGCCCTCGTGTCCAATCTCCACCCACCCCTGGACAATATGTGGCCAGTGGGAGTGGCTCTGGCTCTGCAAAACTGATTTTTTTTTTTTTTTTTTTTTATAGAACAGTACAGCTTGCAACCCAGTTACCGAGCTCTGTGAAGGCAAACTCATTTACTTCCCACCTGCTACCGATGTCTGGTCCAAACCCCCATATCACCCTTTTTTCCTCCAACACCTGCTTCACTGACCAAATACAGTAATTACAGGGCTCTGCTCCCAGATTCTGAGGCGAGCCCTGGCAGCCACCCTGCCCTGACAGTGGCAAATCTGAGGCCAGGTCACCTTTACAGGGCAGGGACAATGCCAAGGACACCAGCAGCCCTGGGAAACATGCCAACCACAGCCAGGCAGGCACTCCAGGCTCCGGAAGGGCACCAGACCCTATTCAACTCAGGATGGCTTAACTCTCCCTTCTATTCAACTCAGGATGACCCAATACTCCTGAAGGGCTATGTCTTGGCAGCCCAGCCAGAGGAGGGGGACTGAGAAGCCAGCACCCTGGTGACAGCCTTAACCTCTGGACAACCCCAAGTGTGTTTAAGGGAAATTATGTGCCCTGAATTTCACCCTTTCCTCTGAATCCTAAAACTATGAGCTACAAAGACTTCATCCCTGGTAAAGAGTGAAGATTTATTATTATGAAGAATACATAAAGTCAAGATCTTAACACAATATATTCAAAGAGCTACCATGGTTATTAATATCATCATCATTTCCTCACTTGTCCCTTTCCCCATGGCTCATATGACTGTGCTCTTGCTGACTTACTATGTATTATACTCTCAGAGGGGAATGCAACATGGATACAGACTAGGAGCACAGCAGGGACACACAGAGGTACCTCTAAAACTGAGAAGGGATCAACCCCAGACACCAGCTGTGTGCATGGGCCCACTCCAGGCAGCACACTTCTCCAGTCCCCCTCCTCCATGACCAGACTCCAAAGCCTCAGAGGCAACCCAAGTCATTCTCCTTCAGTCAGTCACACAACCAAAATTCTACTGAGTATCTGCTATCTGCCAGGCCCTGCGTCCTGCACTGGACCTACACAAATGAGCCAGGCCCAATCCTTAACCCTAATGAAGTCCCTATTGAGCAGCGGCATCTCCACTCTAACCTAATGTGCCAACCAAAAGCTTTTTAAAAACTCATCGTTGATGGAATACTACTCAGCCATTAAAAAAAAAGGAATGAATTAACGGCATTTGCAGCGACCTGGATGAGATTGGAGACTATTTTTCTAAGTGAAGTAACTCGGGAATGAAAAACCAAACATTGTATGTTCTCAACGATACATGGGAGCTAAGTTGAGGATACAAAGGCATAAGAATGATACAATGGACTTTGGGGACTTAGGGGGAAGGGTGGGAGGGGGGCTAGGGATAAAAGACTACAAATAGGGTGCAGTGGATACTGCTCAGGTTATGGGTGCACCAAAATTTCACAAATCACCACTAAAAATCTTACTCATGTAACCAAATACCACCTGTACCCCAAGAATCTTTGGAAAAATAAAAAATAAAAATAAAACTCATCATTGAATTGCTGTGGGACTTCTCCCCAGAAGGAACACAGATTTATTTCCAACTGACCAGGCTCAACTGCCCAAATGCCCTAGACCGGAGAGAAAGGTGTCTTCCATCAGCGTTCCTGAGCCTGATAGGAGTGCTTTACACACGCAAAAGGCACAAGCACTTTTCCAACTACCCCTATAAGCATCGCCTTCACACCACTGAGAGAGGAACAGCAAGGAAAAAAGTCTATGAGTGGCTAAGCAAAAGCCACTGTCAAGGAAGGCGGTCCAGACACCAGATGGACTTCTGAGTCAAAGCTCTCTGGCAGGCACTTGAAGGATCTCAAGGATTGCCCAGCCAGCTTCAGCCTCAAGACCGATATCTCAGCCTTCCTGGGAAAAGAAAGTGGTTTTGAGCTCAGCCTCCATCCCGATTTTAAAAGCCAAAGAAGAATCCATCCAACAGCAGAGACATCTGTGCATTTCAAAGACAGCTACCCTCTGTATAGCATCTCTCAGTATACAGGCAACTACTCACAACCATTCTCTCATGGGATCCTCCCAACAACGCTCTGAGGTAGGAATTATTGACCCCATTTTATAAATGAAGAAACTGAGGCTCAGCGAGGGGACATGATTTTTTTTTTTTTAGACAGAGTCTGTCTCTGTCACCCAGGCTGGAGTGCAGTGGCATGATCTTGGCTCGCTGCGACCTCCGCCTCGCAGGTTCAAGTGATTCTCCTGCCTCAGCCTCCCGAGTAGCTGGGACTATTGGTGTGCACCACCACGTCCAGCTAATTTTTGTATTTTTAGTAGAGAACGGGGTTTCACTGTGTTAGCCAGGATGGTCTCAATCACCTGACCTGGTGATCCACCCACCTTGGCCTCCCAAAGTGCTGGGATTACAGGCATGAATCACCATGCCCAGCTGAGGGGACATGATTTACTCAAAATCACATAGTTAGAACTCTAACTCAAGACCTCCCAGCTCCACGCTCCATGACTCCCTTCCATGCAAGCCCAACCACATTGCCTCTGGCACCTAACATATATCAGCTGCTTAGTAAAATTGGATGAATCTCAGTTGAATGCCTGAGGCCTGGACACACTGTCTCTTAAATTGCCCTGGTAAGATCCCCTCTCCTCCTTCTTAGTTCTGGCTTCAAGGAAGAAAGACATTGGTTCCGTGAGGGAGAGAAGGTACCACATGGAAAGAGAGTCTGTGTCGATAGGCTAAGTGACCTTGACTCCATTGGAAAGGCCTCAGAACTCAGGGGCAGAGGCTGGGCCAGGCCTTAGCTGATTCTTGATGTCTCTCTGAGCTAGGAGGGCACAGCAGCAGCAGGAGACTCACCTTCGGGAATGGTATCCTCCTGGTACACAGGCCGGAGCAGCTGCAAGGGAAAGACAGGAGAACAACCTCAGCCCCAGGAGCAGGGCAGGACAGCCCAGGAGGCTGCTGGACACAGGGGCCCCAGGGGAGAGGAAGTGGAGCACCTCAGGGCACAAGAGAAAAACAGCAGTTCTGGTAACCAGCTGAGGGAGGAGGCAGGGAGAGAACACAAAATCCCAGAATATTCAAGTTAAAAGAGGCTTTATGGGTCATGAAGTCTAACCCCTTGGCAAGTCCCCAACTTCCTTTACAGCAGCTCGTTCCAAAGTGCATTCCATGGAACACTGGAATGGTAAGACGGTACCAACCATGCCCTCAAGGGTGCCCCCATCAGGCAAGTTTGGGAAATGCGGTGTTATTTGGGTGACACCACCTGCTGTAGTACAGGATGCCAGCAGAGCCTCTACTAGGCTCCTTTGCACTGGGAATCTCCTAGATGAGGAAGAGAGTACAGGATATGTCTCAAGCTTATCTGACCTCAGAACACCTTTTTTCTAGAGTATCTCATGGGACTAATAATTTGGGGAGTGCACTCCATCATCCCACCACGCAATCATGCAGTGTCTGCTTTCACCCGTCCTATGATGGGGGCTCACCACCTACCAACACAGCCCATTCCACTGGGGAAAAGCACAGGCTGGTAGAAAGCTCTTCCTTCTGTGAGTTGAAATCTTCCAGCCTGTGCATGCCCTGCTCTTGGATCTGTGCCCTGAGGCCACATAGACCCATCCGTCCTCCCCACAAAGAACAGCCTTGCAGAAGGCAGAGCTAGCACATACCCCATCTCCTTGCCCAACATCACAGCCCCTCGCAGGCTCCTCATCACACAACTTTGGGTCTTCAAGTCTTCCTGGCCTCCCACAGGGACCCAATACCCTTCACCTTCCCCACACCAGCTGTCCATACCTGGCTCCCAGGATTCAGCGGGGCCAGGATGATGTAGTTGGGGTCGGTGGGGGCAGTGGCACGGGACAGTGCAGGCAGGGTGTGCTGGCCTCCGCGCTTGGCCACCTCGGTGTAGCGCTCCCAGCCGCCAAGCAGCAGCCCATCAGAGCTGTCACATACCAGGTGGCAGCTGTGGCGCTGCTCTGGCCGTGCCTGGGCCCCATGGGTACAGTTCTTCTCCCTTTTGTTGGGGGGTGACTGGAGGTCATGTGTCGACTTGCAGGAGGCCCGCCGCAGGACCCCACCATCTGGTCCTGGCTTGACCTGGGGGACCATGCGCCACACGAGTAGGATGATCTCACTAGGGCAGCTCCTAGAAGTTGGGGGATCACACAGAGAGGTTGAGCCTGGGGAAAACCAGTATCAGCCAGAGTGAGGGCCCACAGGGCAGGGAGGATGATGGGGGGAAGAGGAGGCAGATGCGGCAGGGAAGCCCCCAGTGTTGGGGCAGGAAGGGATGCAAGAAGCCATTTAAAGAAGAGACAGCAAATGGGTCACCTAGGTCAATTCCTATTGATGGGCAGTGGCTGAGAAGGACCCTGAGGTCAACGCCAGGTTCAACAGGAAAGAGTTCCATACTCAATCCATGATGCTTGTCATAAGCAAGATATAAGCAAGTAAAGCTCGGAGATTCCCTAAGTGCAAGCCCTCATCTGGCATTCCAGAAGCAGACCTAAAATCAGGCCATCGGGGTTTTACCCTAGGGGATCAAAATTTGGGAGACTCCAACATTTTCAAGAATAATTTTTTAATTGCACAATTGAAACATTTGCAACATCTTCAAGTCCTTAAATAACAAATGGACTTAGCTCTAAGGTAGCAGAAATAATTAGCTAAAGCAGAAAGCAACCCCCTGGTGCCCCGTCCTGAACCACAGAGTCTGAGAGCATCTTCCCTGCTGTTTGCTCTGGAATCCGAAAGTGCTCTGAGCCTGAATCTTCCATTCTCAGGCCAAGAAACAGATTCCTTGAGGAGCAAAAGGAATTGCCTGCTCACAGCTGGGCAAAGGAGGGAGCAGCAAGAGCTGGGCCAGGCAAGGCAGTGTGCCCAGAGGTGGGGAGGGTGTGCCATCAGTCTGAGGCCCCAGGCCACCCGCTGCCCCCTGTCACCGGATCTCGTGGGCCAGCTCCACACATTTCCAGTGCTCCACAGGCCTCTCGTTCAGCTGCAGCACTGTGTCCAGCTGCTGCAGCCCTGCCCGTTCTGCCGGACCCCCTGCAGGGACAAAGAAAAGCCATTCAGGGGCCCCTGAAGCCCAAGACCCCTTCAAAGGACCTGGAGTCCTTTGCTGCCATGGTGACCTCAGACAAGGACCTCCCTTTTTCTCTAAGTTTGTTCATCTGTGAAATGAGGGGCTGAACTTGGTGCCTCTTAAGAGTCTTGAAAGAAGGCATCCCTTTGCCTTCCCTTCTCCCTGCTTGCCTCCCCTACTGCTGGCTCACCTCTCTGCAGTCCACCCTTCCACCCAGGCCCTTACCCCTCCCCAGGGCCTCCTACTCCATTGAGAACCTTCCCTAGGGCCAGGCTCCCACACTCCATTCATTCCTTCTCTGTCAATCATTGTACACAAACCTCATGCCCACCCCTGTGCAGGCACTGCAAACACCCTGACCACTGAGCCCTGGCTTCTGTCTTTGAGATGCTCACTCTGTGATTAACAGAAATCTTCACTTGTGAAAAGTAGGGAAGGATGGCTCTTTTTAAGCGCTGATCAGGCTCAGGATAGGATACAATACCAGCTTCAAATAGAGTTCACAAATGACTCTCATTTTCCCATGCAGCCATTGCTGAAAATATAGGTTTAGTTCCTGTTCAAACTGATTGGGAAACAAAATATAAAAACCTATTTTCATTTTGATAAAAACAACAAAAAAAGTGGGCATATTTTATAAATGGCAGTTTCATCTATGGTCACTTAAAAATATTTTGAAAAGCCAGGACACTTTGCTCCAGTTTGGGGCTCCCCTTTTAGTTCCAGCCTCTGTTAGCAAAGCCCATATGTGTGGTGGGCAAGGGGAGCTGGCATCCCCCTGTCACTCACTTACCGGAATCCACGGCCTGGACTCGGACTGGAGAGTCACAGCAGATGGTGAAGCCAAAGCCGTCCTTTCCCCTCGGAATGGTGATCTAGGACACAGTCCTGCCCAGTCACTGCCAGAAGCTGGAGGCTCCGGCCTCTATCCCAAGGTCAGGAAGCCCACAGCCCACCCCTGCCAAGAGCCACCCTCCTCTCCAAAGGAATCAGAGCCACAAAGGAGCTGGCCAGCCCCTCAGTGTCCCTATCTCAGCCCAGACAACTTGAGCACTGGGTTGTGGGCCAAGCAGGAAGGCCAGAGCTCAGCAGGTAAACTCATGCCAATGTGGGGAGGGCCTGGGATGGACAAGGTCTTGGAAAAGCAAACCTTGCCATCCTGAGCCCCAGCAGCTCAGCCCTTGACCCAAGGGCCCATCAGCACTGCACAACTCGGCCTCATCTTTGATCTACTGTTTTCCTGGCTCCCTTCTTCCTTTCTCACAGAAGTTCACAGAGCATTAGCCTGGGGCTGGCCCTGTGCTAAGGGCCCAAAGACAAGACCAGCCTGGTCACTGCTCTCCCAGAGCACAGAGGAGGGAACACTGGGACACACTCACTCCATCTCAGGCCAAGGGTCAGAGGAAGAGAGCTGGGGTTCTGGGGGCCCATCTGTGGCCAGGGCCCCAAGGCATCCAGTGAGGACTCCCAGGTAAGGGGCAGGTAAGGTCACAGATAGGCTTCCTGTGACCTGAACTAGCCACTGACTCATGTGCCTGCTGAGGCCCATTGGCTTGACAGGTCCACAACTCCTACTTTCAGAAGTCCATGAGAGGGCCTTGCCATCTGGATGCTCTTTTCTTTTCAAATTGGCACACAATTATTGAGCTCCTACTGCATGCCAGGCTCTGCAGACGTACAGAGGCACACAGCCTTGGTCTCTGGCTCCCAGAGGAGCACGAGGGTACACAAACCTCTCCACAGCAAAGCAGGGCACAGCAGGCACTAAAGTAAAGCAGGAGGACTGGGCCATTCTCAGTCCTTTATGCTCCGACTGTGGACGCCATGCTTGGCACACGATAGGAATTCAGCAGAGGCTACTGTAGGGAGGACAACCTAGCAGTTTCCCACCCACAGGAGGATGTAGGGTGGTATGCCAGCCAATTCTGGCTGCTAAAGGCAGCACAAATCGGAAAAGGGATTCAAGGGGTCCCAAGAGACCCCCTAGAGAAAGTGGGACTTGGGGTGGGCCCTAGTGAGGCACAGGGAAGGGTGTCCCACACAAGTTGAGAAAGAGGCAGCTCAGCAAGCCTGGAAAAGGTCAAGGGTGCCGGCCTTGTCAGGAGATTTCTGTCTCCTTCCTTTGAGGGTTGTCCCTGCAAGACTGGGCACCTGCACTCATTCACCTGCCAACCATCCCAGGGCCAGGCATGAGGAAGGTGAGTGGGAGGGAGCCCAGAATGACCAAGGGCCTTGGAAGCTGCAGGGACCTCTGAGGCTCTGCTTCCCACCAGCCCCGGGCCTGGATTCAAAGCGAGTTTGTAAAACAGGAAATCTGACAGACAAGGGGAAGGGGGAGGAGGCAGGAAAATACCCTGTTCCCATAAGAATTCTGGGAAAACACGCAGCTAAGACAGGAAGATAAAAAAATGGAAAGAAAGAAAGAAAAACAAATGCGGGTGCGAGTGTGGAAAGCTGGGGGAAAGGAGCAGCCACTCGTTGCCAGGCCCGCCTGAGGCCAGGGAAGACGCCAGGAGCCTGGCCCCCTCCATGGAACCAGCGAGGATTTTTTAGGGGTCTCACAAGCCAACCCTCAACCCAAGCACAAGCCGGGGTCCCAAAGCCCATCCAGCACTTCCCCACCCCTACCCCACCCAGGGCCAAAGCCTCCTGCATAGAAAACCCATGCCGGCACCCTGGGCTCTGGATGGCCAGTTTTGGGGCAGTAGCTGGAGATTGGGGTCTGGGGAGGAGTGTGCTCCAAGAAAACAGCCTCCTCCTCCCACACCCAGACCCCACATCCAAGCAGGACTGTGGGCTGGGGCCCCTTACCCTCCTGTGCCAGCCCAGACCACAGTCCAGCCAGCTGGGGGTGTGAAGGAAGGGAAGAGGAGAGGGTGCCAGGAGGCAAACTCATCTCCTAGTTCGGAGGAAGCAGAATTTATGCTCTGTCCACCATGATCACTGACCACATTGAGAAGGTAGTGTCCAAAGAACCTGACCATCCCTGCAGCCCCCAGGGAAACGAGTACACCCATTTTACAGAAAGGAGATAAGACCCCAAGTGCCACCCCCTCCACCCTCCTGCTCTCCGCCCTGCTCTGACTAGGAGGTGAAGGGAGCAGCCCTGCCCCGAGTCCTTGGCAGCTTCTGACAGAGCCTGTCCTTCCTGCGGGTGGTTCTCACTCTTTCCTGTCCAGGGCAGGAACAGCCACTGCTCCCAGGTCTCACCCATGCCAGCCCCTCACTTCTGCTCTCCTGCCTAGTTTCTGCTCCTCTGTCCTGCCTAGACTGTAATCCCCAAATGCTGCCATGTATTAAACATCTCCTAGATAGATAAGCACAGCAGACACTGAGCCAGGCTCTTCGCACACATCATCCCATTCACTCCCACGGCACCATCGCTGGATTTCATTATCCCTATTTTACTGACTAGGAGATAAAGGCTCAGAGAGGAACAGTGACTTGCTCAAAAGCTGCAGCTAAAGAGGAGCAGAGCTAGATTTGAGCTCAGACCTGACCAAAAGCTTGCTGCTCTCAATTCTGCACTGGTTTCTAACACAGAAACCATCTTGAACTCTGAGTCCCTGAGCCCTAGGTCTAGCCCACAATTGCTCCTGGCCCCACTCTGATGACGAGCATGCCCCATCTTCTAGCCCATAGCCCCAAGGTGACCAAGAACTTCTAGATGTCCCATCCAGTGCTCTCTCTGTCTCACCACTCTGTCATCCAGATGCTAGTGTCGCAGGGGCTGCTTTTCCCAGCTCCAGGAGGGCAGGAAACACAGAGTGGGGCCTGCAGGGCAGAGCCTGAGAGCTGGGGAGGGCTAGAGAGAGAATACTGGGTCCCCTAGCAGGCAGGTGGCGGGGGAGCAGAGGCCCCTCTGGGCATCCTCCTGGGACCTAAGCACTGCCTGTCAGAGGAGTCAGGACCCACAGTCCAGTCTGGTCATTAAAACAAATAGAGGGGCTTCTCTATGTGATTTTTTAAAAATCAGAACAATTTCAGAACTCCCTTCCAGATTAGATATCACTTGCCTTCACCATCCCGGATCCCATTCCTATTTTATTTTATGAGAAAAAATGGTCCATCGTAGTTCTAGAAGAGACACAGGGGGGCTAATGGGATCATCATGGTCCACTCTGCCCCCTTTCCAAGACCGGAGGCTGAGGCCAAACCCTCACTGTAAAGTTGGATTCCAAAGCCAAAGGAATCCTGAGCCATAGTGAGGCATCAGCAGTAGGGGGGAGGAAAGTTATATGTATGTACATAAACACAAAAACACCCGACCTCACATACGAGCACACGCCAACACACACACACACAGGGGGCAGAATGGGCACTGCTGTCCCGTCAGAAGCAGGAAAGTTAGCAAAAATACAAACTCCGCTCCCAGCTGCTCTGCAACCACGGCATTTTCAATCTCACACCCACAGCCCCTCCCCTGATAAAAAGAACAGAAAGCTAGCTGGATTATCTCACCAAAAACACCACCCAGCCAGTGGTTAGTACTCCACACAGAGCTGGGCCCTAAAGGGGCCTTGGGTCCAGCTCCTGCCTCTATCCTTCTCCCCATATCCAAGTGAGCCTGCAGGGAGCAGGAGGGGGTAACAGAAGACCTTGTTGGGAGCAAGATCCTGCTCTGATGGTCCCTCTACCCCCATCCCTGAACACTCCACAGGCTCCCCACAAGAGGCCAAGCACCCACCTGGCGGTAGCGGCGCTCCGAGCACACCTTGCAGAGCCCATTGAAGCGGTTCATGGCTGCGGGTCCTGCCTCGGCTGCCGCCCCATGAAAACCCAGCTCTCCCCCAGCAGTGGGAGCCCACACTGGACCCGTCAGCCTGGCATGAGCACCCTGGGAAGCCCGCCCTACAGAAGAATGGCAGGAAATCACCTCTCACCTCCCCAAGCCCTGTCTGTGCTGTGTGCCTCTGCACGATAAGCCTGAAGGCTTCCTGAAACCTCAGAATGACAAGGAAGAGGGAGAGTTTTATATTAAAATTCCTGTCAACTAGTTAGTATTCCCCGGGCCCGGCGGGGAGAGGGCGCCTTTGTTCTGGCTGCATTCTCTGCCATGGGCCACTTTGTGATTCCAATGTTCTCACAAACACCCCTCACTGGAGGAGAACCCAGGCAGAAAACGCAGCTGCTCTATAACAACGCCTCCCCTCTGCAAGTCCCAGGGTCCCTACTGGAAATCCAGGAGACTACCCCAGCCTAAAGAATCCCAGGACACCTTGGGGGGTTACACTCACAGACATCCCATCTGAAGACAGGGAACATAAAACATTTGGAGTCTGAAGACCTGCCTGCCACTTGGAAACTACTTAAAAGTCAGTTTCGGCCAGGTGCAGTGGCTCATGCTTATAATCTCAACACTTTGGGAGGCCGAGACAGGTGGATCACTTGGGGTCAGGAGTTCGAGACCAGCCTGGTCAACATGGTAAAACCTTGTCTCTACTTTAAAAATACAAAAATTAGCTGGTGTGGTGGCAGGCACCTGTAGTCCTAGCTACTCAGGAGGCTGAGGCAGGAGAATCGCTTGAACCCAGGAGGCAGAGGTTGCAGTGAGCTGAGATCATGCCACAGCACTCCAGCCTGAGCGACAGAGCAAGACTCTGTCTCAAAAAACAAAAAAGTCAGTTCATTTGTCTTCTGTCCATGGAAGTGGGTTGCTGTCAGGATCTGGTGATACATGGACCATGAAGTCAAATGTAGAAGGGATTTCCAGGCCATCAGACAATCCAGCCTCCTCATCTTACTGACAAACAAACTGAGGCCTGGAGAGGTTATGATCAAACAGCAGGGCAGTGTGGGGCTAGGACCAGAACCCGGGTCCTATTTCCTGCCTGGCAGTCCCAGGATAGCATCCTGCAGAGTAGCACATGGTGAGCCCAGCTGCTTTTGCCCATCTCAGAGCCCCTGGGGAAGCCCAGCCACGCACTCAAGTCCTTGATGACAGAGGGTTCCTTGGTTCAGCCCAGCTTTTGTTGCTGTGTGACTGTGGGCAGGTCACCCAGGTTTCTGGGCCTCCATCTCCCCACCTGCACAGCACAGGAGCTGAAGAGATGGACTCCGGGGGCTCTCCCCGAGCCACAGCCAAGCCTCTGACAAGGACACCTTCTTTGCTGAGTCCCACAGACATCTCTGAGCACACAAGCTCAGGAAAATCCAATACACCTCAGAAAAAGGCCCCCAGGGGCTTGAGGCCTGTGTGCAGAATCCAGCATGCAGCAGGATTTTACAAGCCACCAAGAAACCTACGATGCTGGAGGAAGCAAACATGGTGTTGACACCCATGTAATTTCCATGAATCATGAGGGAGACCCCCTGATCACCATGCTCTCTGTGCGTGGCAAGTAGAGAGACGGGGGGAAAGGTCTTTGCAGTTCCCCACAGAAGGCAGAGGAAAGCTTCTCAACTAATGAAACCACAGAAAACAAATCTGACAAGTTACTCCTGGCAAGTTTCTCTGTCTAACCCAGTCGCAGCTAGACACATGTGCCTGGTAAACTGAAATTACTTAAAACTAAAGTTGACACTCAGTTCCCCAGTCACACCAGCCACATTACAAGTGCTCAGTAGCCACAGGTGGCAGGTGGTCACCACACCGGCCAGCACAGCTCTAGACTGCTCCATGGGGCAGGGCCTTGGACAGGTCCAGAAATGCATCCCAGCACCCAGCACAGGGCCCAGCCCTAGGTGTAAATATTTAATGAATGATGAATAAGTGAATGACTTGAGTCAGTGAACGTGAAAATGTTTGGTACATTGTAATATGCCGATATTGTGTAATATGTAAGATACTATTAGGAACTACAGCAACGTCGTATATTCCCAGCTAGGCCATGCACAGGAGGCAGTGTGCCACAGCACACTGAAAAGGCAGCCAGCCCTCACTCAGAGCCTGCCTTCACCACCTGCCAGCTGTGTGGCCACGGAGAGGGCCTAATGCTCTGAACCGTGTATGTCCCTCTCATCTGTGAGATGCCGCAGTAACACCTGCCTCACAGTGGGCAGTTAAGATTAGGTAAAAGCACGTGGTATACAGGGGCTAATGAATTGCTGGGAGTTTGTTTTGGCTGGAATGCAGTGGTGCGATCTCGGCTCACTGTAACTTCCACCTCCCAGGTTCAAGCAATTCTTCCGCCTCAGCCCCCCAAGTAGCTGAGACTACAGGTGCGTGCCACCGTACCTGGCTAATTTTTGTATTTTTAGTAGAGACAGGGTTTCATCATATTGGCCAGGCTGGTCTTGAACTCATGACCTCAAGTGAGCCACCCACCTCAGCCTCCCAAAGTGCTGGAATTACAGGCGTAAGCCACCATGGCCGGCCCCTTTTTTTTTTTTTTTAATTGAGACAGAGTCTTGCTCTGTCGCCCAGGCTGGAATGATCTCTGCTCACTGCAACCTCCGCTGCCCGGGTTCAAGTGATTCTCCTGCCTCAGCCTCCCAAGTAGCTGAGACTACAGGCGCCCGCCACCATGTCTGGCTAACTTTTTTGTATTTTTGGTAGAGACAAGGTTTCACCATGTTGGCCAGGCTGGTCTTGAACTCCTGACCTCAGGTGATCACCTGCCTCAGCCTCCCAAAGTGCTGGGATCACAGGCGTGAGCCAGCATGCCTGGCCAAGTAATTCCCTCTCTTATTTGTTAAAGAAAACCATAGATCCCCTGCCATGCCCTGCAAAGAGATGGAATGAATTTTGGAGAATTCTCCCAACTCCTTATGTGAAAAAGGCTCCTTTCCAGACTTTAAGCCCTAATAGAGTGAGAACCCCTTGGTCTCAGGTTCAGAATCACAGCTGCCCCCTGACATCAAGCAGGTCTAACCTGAGAGGGTGATTCAGCCTCAGTCCCAGGGGAAGCAGGGGGCCAAGAAGGCCTGTGGGAAGGGGAGGACTCGGTTTCTAGAGGCCCAAAGTTAGTAAGATCCAGATGCTTGCATTTCCAGAGGTGGGTGCCTGGCCCTTTCCCCACCCCTGCCACAATCATGGATACCCCAAGAAGAGCATTTATTTCCTGTAATACATCTCAGGAAAGTCAAGAAATCATTCCTTCCAAGTGCATGACTTGCTGAGTTTCAAGCACCAAATGCTACCCCTTTAGGGGTTTCCTGGGCCCAGGGGCTGACAAGGAGGAGATCCAGCCTCTGGAGCAATGCCCTAGCTTGTCCCCACCTACCTTTAGTTTCTTCCCATTCTCAGCGTCCCCACCTCCTGGCATTCTCAACAGTGGGTCTGGAAGGCAACAGAACAGAATCAGAAAACGCCTGGTGGCATAGAAGGCTCCCCTCCTCAGACCACCCAGAGGACAGTGCTGGGAAACAGGCCCATGGGTTTGCCCAGGACCACTCCTGGCCTCAGGATGTGGGGACACCTGAGGCTCGATCCAGACAAGGACTCAGGAGCCAGGGCTGCATGTGGGAAAGGCAGAACATAGAAAAGGGCCATGAAATCCGTGTTTTGAGCCTCAGGGATCATGCCAGGACCTAAATGCCCTGTCTGTAGAGGTGGGTATCCCAAGGTGAGCAAGGCAACCTGGGGGATCCCTGAGACATGGAGCTGGGAAGGAGCCATTGGGGAAGCATAAAGTACCCCACAAGCAAGGGAGCTAAATTACATGGGGTCAGGCCATAGCCTCTCCAATGAAAGTCCAACCAGACAAGCAGTGGAGGCATGGGCGAGAGGCTGCCTGCAGCGTGCACTCTAGCAGGTGCTCCTGAGAAGTCCCTGCACCCAGCAGGCTAATAGCAGCCTGGGTGGCAGGGGCCACCAAATATCAGAACTGATGCCACTATGCAGGAAAGGAGGGAGGGGGCAGGTCCTGGGAAGGGAAACTGAAGGGGGTGTGCAGGTACCTCTCAGCGGCCGCAGTCGCCGCCTGGCTACCTTCAGGTGCTTGGTCCGGCCCAGGTGCTCCCCTAGGAGGTAGTACCAACCACTGATCTCCTGTCACGAGAGAAGGAATGACACACTCAGACACAGGAGGCAGAGGCACAGGTCAGGCAGCCACCAATCCCCCTCCAAAAGTAGCCACTGGACACCCTCCCACAGGAGAGAAAGACTCTCCAGCCTTCCTGCCCCTGGGCTGCCACACCTGTACCTCCAGGAAGCCTTCCATGATGCTCAGGGCAGAGCTGGCTCTCCCCTCTGCCGAATTCCCACAGCCTCTTATCCCTGGAGGACAACCATCTACTTGCCTGTCTCCCCCACTAAGTCGTGCACAGGCTCTTTGATGTGCCTTGCACTATGCCTGGTATACAGTAGGAGCCATATTTGTTGACAGAACAGAAGTGAAGGAGTGAAAGAGGGATGGAGAGGCCAAAAGGCATCCTGTGGCTCCTGAGCAGTCTCCAGGGGGAACATCTTTTCCAGGAGAATGAAGCCAAGGCTGCAGTCAAGAGAAGCTCTAGACCAGCACTTTGGGAGGCCGAAACGGGTGGATCATCTGAGGTCAGCAGTTGGCGATCAGCCTGGCCAACATGGTGAAACCCTGTCTCTACTAAAAATACAAAAATTAGCCAGGCATGGTGGCAGGCACCTATAATCCCAGCTACTCAGGAGGCTGAGGCAGGAGAATTGCTTGAACCTGGGAGGCGGAGGTTGCAGCGAGCCAAGATCACACCACTGCACTCCAGCCTGGGCAACAGAGTGAGACTCCATCTCAAAAAAAAAAAAAAAAAAAAGAGAGAGAGAGAGAAACTCTTTAGGACTCACAAGCAGGATAAAGGTTCCTCAGCCACCCACCCCAGGACACAAATCTGCGTGGCAGGTCATGCCACAGGCCACCAGGACATTTCCAGGGATGTGCAAAAGGAGTGCCCCCCACCCTCCACCTTCCAGTTCCAGGGATCCAGTGCAGCATAGAAATTGATAAGGGACCGGTGACCCAGAGCAAGGAGTCTTGGGTCCCAAAGAGTCCTCCTCCAGCCTGAAGGAAAGTTCCACAGAGGATGGTGCTGCTCACTCCATCCTTGAGCACTTGTTAGGCCCAGAAATATCAGGCCTGGTAGACACAAGAAGAGGACCCCTGGTACGGACCATGGGCGCACCTGGCCTTCATCTTCTGGGGCAGGCCCAGGAGTGCTCTGGGCCCCAAAGGATCTGCCAGTATCTTCAACAGCAGACACCAGACTCAGAGCCTCCTGGGAAGACTTGGGGCTGCCTAACAACTGCTCTCTGGCAAGACAAACCAAGAAGGGGACCCAGACTCTCAGCTAGGCAGGTAACAAACAAAGTGCTGCTATGCAGGCCACCCCACTGGGCAACTGTCTCAGTGGGGCACCATCTCACAGAGAGAAGCCTTAATCAAGGGCTGACAGAGAAACCCTGCCTGTACCGGCCCGGTCCAGTTGGGATGATCCTGACAGAAGCGTCCTTAGGACCCACCTTCTCCGGAGTCAGGAGAGACTTCACCCCAAAGCTCATGCAGCCAATGAGTCCACTCTGTCTGGGAGAACAATTGAGGCTTGAGTCAGTACTTTTTGTTGGGCTCTACTGGGAGGTCCATTATCAAGTATAGCATGGGTTTGCCTGATGCACTGCGGTTTACAAAGCACTTTACCCGCATCATCACGTTTGATCCTTCTGACTCTGTGAGGCAGGCTAGAGAGGAGCTATTATCTCCATTTTACAGAGGGAAAAATGGAGACTCAGAGTTGGTCCCTTTCCCAAGGTCATAGGACAAGTTCAACACTCCCTCTACCAAACACAAAAGCTCAGAGGTACTTCACGAGTTTTAACTGTTCTGGTGCTGGGTAGATCTGAAGAGCTGGTCCCCAGAGGGAACCTCCTTGCCCATATCAGTTGGTGATGCTCAGTGGAGAACAGTTATGGGACCTCAAGCTCAAGAAGTTTTGTCTCAGATCCAGGAAGGAGCTGAGCAGTTCTTAGATGGCTACACATCAAGATCCAAACCAACCTGACACAAAAGCTGCTGAGACCAATCTGACCTGGCCACCAGCAGGGCAGATAGGCATGGGCCAGGGTCACGCTTCATGGGGATGTCAGACTATGGCAAGGGGCTAAGTTCAATTTTCTTGGTTAAAAAGAATTCACAGCTGGGCACGGTGGCTCATGCCTGTAATGCCAGCACTTTGGGAGACATAGGCAGGCAGATCACTTTAGGTCAGGAGTTTGAGACCAGCCTGGCCAACATGGCGAAACCCTATCTCTACTAAAAATACAAAAATAGCACTACATGGTGGTGCATGCTTGTAATCCTAGCTACTCAGGAGACTGAGGCAGGAGAATCACTTGAAACCAGGAGGTGGAGGTTGCAGCCTGGGTGACAGAGCCAAGACTTCGTCTCAAAAAAAAAAGAAAAGAAAAGAAGAAGAAAGAAGAATTCAGAGTTCCTGAAGAATGTCCACCATTGAGGCTCAATGTCCAATAATCAGGGAAGAAGAAAGAAGAAAGAAGAAGGAGGAGGAGGAGGAGGAGGAAGAGGAGGAGGAGGAGAAGGAGAAGGAGAAGAAGAAGAATTCAGAGTTCCTGAAGAATGTCCATCGTTGAGGCTCAATGTCCAATAACCAGGGACTAAGATTTGGCAGCTTTTAATAATGATGGCACGGGCTGGGTGGAGTGGCTCACACCTGTAATCCAGCACTTTGGAAGGCATCACTTGAGCCCAGGAGTTTGAGACCAGCCTGGACAACATAGGGAGACACCATCTCTACAAAAAATTGTTAAAATAGCAGGGCATGGTGGCATGAGCCTGTAGCCCCAGCTACTGAG
Source organism: Papio anubis (assembly GCF_008728515.1). NCBI lineage: Eukaryota > Metazoa > Chordata > Mammalia > Primates > Cercopithecidae > Papio > Papio anubis. The sequence goes on along the minus strand of NC_044988.1, from coordinate 82,898,289 downwards.
GAGGCTGAGGTAGGAGGATCACTTGAGCCTGGGAGGTCAAAGCTGCAGTGAGCTGTGATTGTGTGTTACTGTTCCTCCCTCTTGGGAAGTGGCCAAGTCAGCACTAACAGGAGGCAGTTGCTGCGACACAGCGAGACCCTGTCTCAAAAAAATAATAATGATAACATCGATTAATATTAATAAAGTCCAAAAATATCTTGCTATTGTTAGAGAAAAGGAAGTTTACAAAGCTGTAAATTTAATGAGTAATGTGAGTTTAATGAGAAAGATACCCACAAAAATACTAACAATGGTTATATCTGGTAGATGGGATTACTAGGGGTTTAATTTTCTTTTATGGGTTTTCACTGTTTTCATACGGAACAAGTACCCTTTCTGTAATCAGGAAAAAAAAAGACAGTATCAGTCTACTTTTAAGGACTTTTATTGTGCCACAACCTGTTTTATCCTGACAGTAGGGTTTTTTTTAATGTTATCTTTCTGTTCTCCTCTCTCTTACCCCATTCTCAACTTGGACTCCCTCACAGGTTGGTTTAATAACTATCAATCAAGAAACATCATGGATATTTAGGCTGGAGCATAACCCTGGAGGCTGGCTTCAATAGCTGGAGGACCCATATAGCTGAGAGATTTGGCATGTCCTATGGAAGGCACAATATCAAAGCCAAAGATGGAACAGGCTGCAGGATAGGTAGTAAACTCCCTAGAGATGCATTTTCCAGAACCTGGTCTAAGGGAAACCACTGCTAGAGCAGTGGTTCTAGCCAGAAGCGTACCACAAATCCACCTGAACAGCCTGTCTGAGGTATATGGCTCAGGACTTCTTCCTGAGCACCCAAAACTAGTTGGTCCAAGGTGGGGTTTAAGCATGGGAGCCTGGAGAAAGCTTTCCAGTGGATCCTGCCAAACACCCACTTACACCTGCCCCAGTCAAAGACCAGTGATCTAGAAGGTCTTGATAAAGACATATTGTTCAGATTCTCCGGAAAGGGTGGCAGCTTACCACCTGACAGTCCTAAGCAAAACAAAACTAGCTTCTCAAAGGCAGCCAAGTCAAGCGAGGGATGGGGAGGCAGGATGCCAGGGGATTGTTCCTCAAACCTGGTCCACCTGCCTGCAAACCCATGCTCTGCCCCATGGCCCAGGGCTGAGGCCCCTGCTTCTGGCTGTCTCTTAACAGCTGCTCTCAGTTCATCACTCCTCCTGCTCCCAGTTCCTCCAGCCTTGGCTCCACCTGCTCTTTTCTTCCTTGCCTCTCTCATCATCCAAGGCTTTATTAATAACCTGTTCAAAAGGGACAATGCGTTCACCCCAATAAAACGACCCTTCCATATCCACCTCCCCAGCCCACCACCAAAAACAAATACTCCTCCCTCTTGGGAAGTAGCCAAGTCAGCACCAATAGGAGGCAGTTGCAGTGACTATCATAAACAGCTGACATTAATCTGAGCTGCCATTCCAGAAAAGCCTTGGCAAGACTTTGCCAAAGTCCTCAAACCGATTTCATTTTATTTGTCACACATTTGAGAGAAATCCAGCTGCTATCCAGGTGCCCACACAACTCTGCTGTATACTTCTTTCCTACTGGGTAGGGCTGAAACTTTCGAAGTCTCCAGGCCAATGCATTAGCTCGGCAGCCTCTCTCTGCTCTTCACTAAGTGAAATTTTCATTCCCTGTTGTTTAGAGAATGTTAAATGGTTAATAGCCTCCCTTGAGTTTTACTTCCTGCTAAGGGGCCTCCTATGATTTCACCATAACTCAGGCAGGGTAAATTGCCACAATTAACGTCCATAAGCAGGAACCTCTCTCTAAGTGTTCTTCAATTAGCTATTTCTTACGCCTGCTTTTGAAAAATCTTTGGAGGAAGAAAGACTTCTTTTAAAGCAACCTAAGTATATGACAATACAGCAGTCAGTTTATTAACTTGGGAACTAGCACTCACCCTGAGGAGTGCCTGAACTCTCACTAGATGCAAAGTCTCCAGAACCAAGCCTTGGTTAATTCTGACTACCAATCCCTCAGCTCTGGGCTTGGTGCACTTAGTGAAGGCTTGACAAATGGATGAACCTATCACGCCCATGGTTGGCAGGTACTGGGCAAGGGGCCACAGTGTTAAGGAAACAAAACAAACATCCAGGAATTTAAATAGCAGTTCAAGACAGCAATACAGGGGATGTCACAAGACAGGGTGAGATTGACAGATGAACAGTGCAGGCAACATATTCTGAAGGTTCAGGAACACAAGAGGTAGCTTCAGGCTGAGAGGCTGGAAGAAGACCTATGAATTGAGCCAGAGAGAATGAAGAGCATTTTGGGCAGAGGGAACAGCCAGCATAAAGGCTTAGAAGTAACTTCATGCAGCACATATGGGGAATAGTATTCAGTTTACTTTTGAGCATAGGGTTGCAGACTCATTACAAGATGAAAAAATCTATTATTTTTTGAGGAAAGGCACTTTAGTTCTCCCTCTCAGGTAAACTATTTCTCTTATAGGGTTATACCATTTAATCCTAATTGATTTTGAATTTGATGACTTAAATTGAACTTAGATTTTTTCATTCACTTTTTCCTTAAGCTCAGTACCCATTGCTGGTCACAAGCTTTCTAACATTAGGCCACTGTACTTGGCACTGAAATCTCATTTAAAAAACAGATTAGGCCGGGCGCGGTGGCTCAAGCCTGTAATCCCAGCACTTTGGGAGGCCGAGACGGGTGGATCACGAGGTCAGGAGATCGAGACCATCCTGGCTAACATGGTGAAACCCCATCTCTACTAAAAATACAAAAAACTAGCCGGGCGAGGTGGCGGGCGCCTGTAGTCCCAGCTACTCCGGAGGCTGAGCCAGGAGAATGACGTAAACCCGGGAGGTGGAGCTTGCAGTGAGCTGAGATCCGGCCACTGCACTCCAGCCCGGGCTACAGAGCAAGACTCCGTCTCAAAAAAAAAAAAAAAAACAAACAGATTAAAGGACAGTGTACACTTACAGTGCCTGGGACAGTGCAGGGCAAATCACAAGCAGAATCTCCTTAAATGTAGCTACTATTAGTATAAAAGATTATGCCCTGACCAGGCATGGTGGCTCATGCCTGTAATCCCAGCACTTTGGGAGGCCAAGGCAGGCAGATCACTTGAGGTCAGGAGTTTGAGATCAGCCTGGCCAACATGGTGAAACCCTGTCTCTACTAAAAATACAAAATCAGCCGGGCGTGGTGGCATGCGCCTGTAATCCCAGCTACTCGGGAGGCTGAGGCAGAAGAATCCCTTGAATCCAGGAGGTAGAGGTTTCAGCGAGGTAAGATCGCGCCATTCCACTCCAGCCTGGGTAACAGAGAGAGACTTCATCTCAAAAAAAAAAAAAAAAAAGATTATGTCCTTGGCTGGGCATGGTGGCTCATGCCTGTAATCCTAGCACTTTGGGAGGCCAAGGCAGGTGGATCACCTGAGGTCAGGAGTTGGAGACCAGCCTGGCCAACATGGTGAAACCCCATCTCTACTAAAAACACAAAAATCAGCCAGGCATGGTGGCGTGCACCTGTAGTCCCAGCTACTTGGGAGGCTGAGGCAGGAGAATCGCTAGAACTTGGGAGACAGAGGTTGCAGTGAGCTGAGATCATGCACAAGAGTGAAACTCCGTCTCAAAAAAAAAAATTACTTAAAAAAAAGATTATGTCCTTTAATTACATATATATAATGTTCTTTAATTATATATATAATTAATGTTCTTTAATTTTATATAATATAATAATATATAAAGAATTGTATATTATATATAATTTTATACCAATATACAATTATAATTAAGTTATATATAATTATATATACCAATATATAATTATAATTTATATATAATTATATATCAATATATAATTATAATTAAGTTATATATAATTATATATACCAATATACAATTATAATTAAGTTATATTTTATATTTTATATAATTTATAATAATATGTAATATATATTGAAGATAATCTTTGGAGGTATAAATATAATACATATATGCATTTTTTACCTTAGTACATAACATTATAATTCTCTCCAAGTCTGTTCCCTGGCCACAAATTCTGAAAATGCTACGATTAATACTAGAAGCTTCAATTTGGCTTTCGCCGTATTATCAAACAGAATTTTTAAATAGCTGAGTTCCATATTCAATGGCATATTGAGGAATTACTATTAATTTTTAAGTGTGATAATGTCATCATGATTATTTTTTAAAGCCATCTTTTAGAAATATATACTGATGAGATGAGGTTTTAAAATAATTAAATTTGCTTTAAAATAATTCACTGGAGAAGGGGAAAGTGGATGGGTGTAAATGAAATAAGATTGGCCATATATTGATAATTGATGAAACTGTGCTATGAGTATATGAGGGTTTATTATATGATACTTTGTACCTCTGCATGCATTTGAAAGAGCCTATAAAAAAGCTCACAGAACCTTGAAGCTGAAAGAAACATTAGTGATCACTGCATTTTACAGACAAGGAAATTGAGGCTCAGCATGGGAAAGGGACTGACCCGTGGTCACACAGCTAGTCAAAGCTAAGCCAAAATCGACTGTGCTGAGGCCTGGTTCTCCTCAGTTCCCACTGTGATCACCATGATGAACTAAAATCATCTGGCCCTCCCCAGAACTTCTTTGTAGATCATCTTGTTCTCTAATACAAGTTCACAGTCATCCCCGGAAGGATAGTGAGAATTAGCGAAACAGACGCTTTCCTGTTATCTCCTATCAGTTTCAAAAGGTGACCACCACACATTTGGCTGAATAATTTATATAAAACTCCACTATAAATTCTGCAGTAGCTCATGTCTGTAATCCTAGCACTTTGGGAGGCTGAGGCAGGAGGATCACTTGCAGCCAGAAGTTGGAGACCAGCCTGGGCAACATAGCTAGGCACCGTCTCCACAAAAGCAAAAAAAATTTAATTAGCTGGGTGTGGTGACATGCACCTGTAGTCCCAGCTACTCAGGAGGCTGAGGCTGGAGGATCATTTGAGCCCAGGAGTTTGAGGCAGCAGTAAGCTCTAATCATACCACTGCACTCTAGCCTAGGTGACAGAGTGAGATCCTGTCTCAATCAATCAAACAATCAGTCAATGAAACTACACTATAAATGCAATGAGAAGCAGCCTGAGTCCTGAGGAGCAAGCATACTGACACAGAAAGAGTATGCTCTGGAGTCATTTATCATCCATGTGAGATGGTCAAGTGTACTGTAATGTGGCTACAAGAACCTGGGCTTGGCGTCAGCTTGCCTGCATTTACATCTTGTTTTCATGGCACCCTATCTGTGTTACCTTAGGCAAGTTACCTAACGCCCCTGTGCCTGTTTCCTCACCTATAAAAGAACAGTAATAATAATACCTACCTCTTATGGTGTTGTGAGGGTTAAATTGCATAATGTGTGCCATGTGCTTAATGTCTGTTACATAACCTCAAGCAAGTGCCTCGGCTTTCATAAGCCTCAGTTTCCTCTTCTCTAAAGAGAGGGGCAATAATAATTCCTACCTCTCAGGATCATGATGAGGATAAAATGAGGTAATGTATGTAAAGTGCTTGGCACAGAGAAGAATTCCGTAAATGTTTGTTTCCTTCCTTCCACAACTGTCTTTCATGTTGATAAGTTGAATGTCCGTCCTTCGGAGAGGCACAATTTGATTTGAGAGCATTCAGCAGAGCCGAAGTTTCCTGCAATCACTCTGTCTGCCTCCTCCAGCTCAGAGGCCTTCTTGCTCCGAAATGGATCAACAAAGGAGAGAGGATGAGGAGAGTGCAAGGAGGCCGGGCCAGCCTGCATACTGCTCACAGCTTCACAGGGCCCTCTGCTCCAAAGGCTCTGATCCTCTTGAGCTTCGGGCTGGGACTGTGACTGTGAGCTTGGCTGTATTTTCTTTAATAAGGCATCTCACTTTCCCAAAATAGGCAACACGTGGAGACACTGCCCCATGATGCTGACTCACTTTCCCTGGCCTCATTCTCTTTTCCAAAAACCATGAAGGGCATGACTGGCTCCTTCTCCAGCAGTTTGGTGTCTGCTTCCACCCAAAGGGCTTGCTGGGTGTCCATATGCCTCTCTGACACTCTGCTGTCTCCTTCAGGACCTTCCGTTCATTGGCCTGTCCCTTCAAAGACAGGGATCAGACCCTTGATCCTTAGCACTCGATGTTCTTCCTTGACATCTCACTTGCTCAGAATTTCACCCACTGCCTTCCTGCTTGTGGCTCCCATCTCTCTGTCTCCCAAGTTACAGGTAGGCAAAGACAAGCCCTCCTTCACAGCTCTGACCTGGCTCCCCTCCAAGCACCTGCATCTCATCATATCCCAAGCTGACTCACCTCCACCTCCAGTAACTCTGTCTTAGGTGGAGACACCGCCAGCCACCCAGGAGTTACCCTTGACTTCTCACACTGCTCTCACAGCCAAATCACCACTAAACACTATTGATTTAATCTCCTAAATATGGCCTGAGTCTGTTTTCCCCTCCCTAGCCCAAAGCCTCTCTCTCACCCCAACCTTCCAAAGACCTACCAACGCGATAGATCTAGAATGTGCATCCGTCATTCCCTGGCTCGACACACTTCAGTATCTCCCAATGGCCAGACATTCCCAAACACCAAAGTGGCTGCAGGAGGTTCACCCTGCAAACATGTTTAAATGCAGATTTCTCAGCCCTGCCCATGAAGAGTTGGATGTAATTAATCTGACATGGCACCTGAGAATCCAGGTTCCTGACAAGCATCCCAAGGAATTCTGATGCATATCCAGGATCGAGAACCACCGGCCCTTAGGAGAAACCTCACACTCCAAAGACAATCTACAGAATCATCTGACTTGGCTTATACCAACCTCTTCAGCTAATCTTTAGCCAGTCCCTACTTTGTACTTAACCTTCCAGCAACATCAATGAGTTTACAGATCCCTCCTCACTCCACTCTTGCCCTGCCCTCTCTACTTTACTGGCTCTTTCTTCTGTCCTTTCACCTGTCCACCCATGAGTCAGTACAGTGTTGAGAGGAAGGACCCCAGGGTCCGACTGCCTGGATTCCATCCTGGCTCTATTGTTAACTGGCTGTATGACCTTAGGCAAATTCCTAACCTCTCAAAACTTTAGTTTCCTCTTCTGAAAACTTAGGACAAAACCATACTCTTCTTAGAGTTGTTGTAAGAATTAAATGAGATTTTTAATCTGCACTGTTAACCCCTGGCTCTAGGTCAGCACTCAGTCAGCCATTGCTCTTGTTATTAACATGATGTCCCCCTCCTCACTCGCAGCTCCAAGTCTCTATCAGTGATCCAATAGGAAAGTCTTTGACCCTATGCATGCATCCCCAGCATGTTGTTGCCACAGTGATACCCAGGAAATGGCGGCTGGATGGATGGATGGATGAATGAATGAATGAGGTTTATTATACTATACTACCCTATGATGAAAAGTGGATACTTTATTAAAAAGGAAATCCTTCATTTTGTAGATTAAATGCACCCTGACTTTAAAATCATATTAGCTAATAACATTTAGGGTACTAAAGAGCATTGAACCCAAAAATGTTTTCCAGGTCTCAGATGTTGACTTGAGCTGATTTTCATTCATGGAAGCCCCTTTTCAGTCACCATTCAGTGATGTGATTGCTCCACAAATGATCCTGACAATGGGGTATCCCAGATTCGTTACGCTGCACCAGCCAAATGAGCCACTGCCTGCTAACCGTGGGCCATGGCAGTCCATTGCTGTCACTTAACAGACAATTATCATGCTCACCTGCCCAGCACTCCTCCCCTGCTCCGCTCTAACTGCCATCACTAATGGCCACTTCTGCCCTCCTGTGTCCTGCACTGCCTGCAAGACCAGCCTGTTAGGATTCTCCTACACAAAACTTCTACACTCCTCCACCTGGTCTCATCATGGCAGCCTGAGCTTACAGCGAGTATTTCTGCCTCATTGCCTTTGCTCATGCTGTGCCCTGCCTGGAACGTCATTTCCGACCTTTAGTTGTATTATTCTTCATCTGTGCCCAAGTTCAAAATTCCACTTTTTCCATGAAGCCTCCCTTGATCATCTCAGACCACAGTGAACTCTCCCTCTTCCCATACTGATGGTCTTTATCACTCATGTCATTCTTTTATTCATGCAGCTAATATCTAATAAATACCTATGTGCTAGGCACTAGGTACCATGATGACTAAAAAAGAAATAAGCCTGTTTTTCAAGGTGCTTAGAGTCCTATAGAACTGAGCATGTACATGTTGTCATTGTAATTTCTCTCCATGCAGTGCCTGGTGTCCCCACCTGAATAGTGGGCACCTTGAGAATAAAATTCGTGTGTAGGCTGGTCGGCATCCCAGTGATCAGCACAGTGCCTCATTTGATACCAAGTGCTCAGCAAATGCTCATTGATAACACAGTCCTTGATAACACCTGGAGTGATGGGGACTCAAGGAGGGGCAGCCTCTGCAATCTAGTATTGCCACTAACACTCATTTATCCAGAAAGCACTAATCGAACCCCTGCTGCATGCTGGCCACCTGGCTGTCACCCACTAGCCCAGAGCAGAGTCCCCCTCCAGCTCAGCAGCTCTCCTCACCTGGACTGGCTGGCCCTGTTCCACACAGTAACCAAGAGACGCTTCTGATCATCCTCCTCTTGGACAGGACTGCAAAGTCAATCAGACCATTGGAGTGTTAGTAAGGGCCGAGCTCTAGACCATGGCTGACTCATAGAGTCAGTCATAATTCCAAAAATGTGGAAGTAACATCAACAGCTGGTTAAATAAACTATATTACAAATAAAGTAAGAGATGAGTACCTCCATGCATAAAACAGTTTATATTATGTTGTTAAGCATAAAAAGGAGGTTACAACATGCTCTTATAAAACAATCCCATTTTTGGGCCAGGCGTGGTGGCTCACGCCTGTAATTCCAGCACTTTGGGAGGCCGAGGCGGGCAGATCATGGGGTCAGGAGATCAAGACCATCCTGGCTAACACAGTGAAACCCTGTCTCTACTAAAAATACAAAAAAATTAGCCAGGCGTGGTGGCGGGCGCCTGTAGTCCCAGCTACTCCAGAGGCTGAGGCAGGAGAATGGCGGGAACCCAGGAGGCGGAGCTTGCAGTGAGCCGAGATTGCGCCATTGCACTCCAGCCTGGTCCGTCTCAAAAAAAAAAAATCCATTTTTGTAAACAGACACACACAGACATACACACACATGCAAACACACACACCCACACAAATTAAAAGGTCTGAAAAGAAATACAGTAGGGCATATCTGTGAGTAGGAAGGCAATAGGTGTTTTCTATTTTCTTCTTTTTACTCATCTATATTTTCTATTTTCCTATCATAACCAAAATTACTTTATGTAGTAAGAAAAAAACCAAAATATTATTATTAATTTTCACTAATAGGAAAATACAAAATGTCCCTTACCTTCCCATTGGCCCCAGAGTTTAGAGATTGGGGAAAGAAATAATAATAGCTGGTACTCTGTGTTATGTTATACTGTCCCATTTATACCCCACAGCTCTCTGAGGTTGCTACTATTATTAGCCCCATTTTACAAATAAGGAAGCCAAGGCTCAGAGAGGTTAGAAAGTTGAAGTAAAAAGGGGGGCAGGGAGGTAAAACATCCTTCAGCTTGGAAAATTCCTTCAGCTAAAGGAGAAAGCTTGGTCCAAAGCACAGTGGGAAATTGCCTACACTTTTTAGGGGCTGCCAGACCCAGGCTGGGCATTTTAGTTATGAGAGCCAGCCAAGTGATACCTTATCACCGTGGACCTCACGGCTGGGCCCGGTGCCAGGGATGCAAGGACACGAGTGAGTGAGAAAACAAAGACATCCTTTAGAAGGCACTGTTTTGTTGTGGGGTTTTTTTGTTGTTTTTTTTTTTAATAGACCTAGTTCTAGATTTGGCAAACAGAGCTGTTTCCAGATAAACACTCCTTCCCTCTCCTCTCTAGGGCCCAGCTGCACCAGACTCTTACAAGAAGAAGTGCTCGTGGAAAGCTGGGTCTCTGCAGTCTGGAACAGTCTGCGTCTTCTGATGGTGTAGTCTGTTATCTTCAGGGATCAAAGAAATCTTGAATTGGAAAAAAGGAAGCATGATTAGCGGATCTCATGGCCCACCTAAGCTCAGCAGCTGACTCTGCACATCTCCAAGTTGGAACAAGGAGCCCAGAGCAAGAGGCATTGGAAGCAGATGCCAGGACAGGGCCTCATGGTGGGTGGTACCAAAAAGGCAGCCACGGCTCAGCCAGAGCTGTGGTACAATTTTATCATCTCTGCTCCTCCCCCAAGCAGAATGGTTTCCCCAGAAGTGAAAGGCCTCCTCTCTTATAAGTTCCCAGCAGCTGCTGAATGTTCCCTTCACAAAGGTTCCAGGTCAGCCTCCTGCCAAGGCCCCAAATCCATGCTCTCACCCCAGGGCTGTTCTAGCCCTGCTCCTGATCAAGTCCTTGCCAGCAGGGGCCTCTGATCAGCCTGAAGCCTTCAGGAAGAACGCTGAGTGCCAGCACCTGGCACCCCAGCTGCCACACTTTAGGAAGTTCCTGGCCTTTGGCTCTCAGTGAAAGTAGAGCCCCACTCCTGCAAGGACCCTGTCTTTACAGCAAAAGCCAAGCCAGAAGGATCTTCCAGCTCTCAGAGACACTCCCTCCACTCTACTGCCCAAATCTGGCCATCCTGCCCCTAGTTTGGGGGGAAAGTGGGTGAAAACGGTGCTTTTCACAAGAAGGCTTGGGATCGCCTGTGGATTTCAGCCATCCATATACTCACTGTGCCCACCTATGTGGATGACCAAGATCTCCCTTAAGATTTTGGCTATTGCAGGAAGTGCCAGGGACCCAGCCAAGCTAAGGGAATGGGTCTGTTCCAGCACTGGGCCCAATAAATGTCTATTGACAAGATGAGTGAGATGGCAACTGCCTCCTCAAAGGTCACCAGCCCCACAGGTGTGCTGGGACCTTGGGACTGAGCCCAGTAACATGACCCCTCAATATCCAGCTCCCCACCTCTGGCCCCACCACATACCTTTACATACGGATCACAGGCTCCAGGCTGTTTGCTGATCAGGCCTTTACCTTCTATAACTAAAAGAGAATTCAGACATTGGGGTGGATGAATGGAAACATACACACACACAGCGAGAAAGAGAGACACACATAGGAATATCCACCCACACAAATAAAGAGACCTGAAAAGAAAAGCATATCTCTGAGTAGCAGGGCTATGACCCCTACTACCAGGCCCTTAACCTGCATAACCACCAATGGCTATTAACCTGCTCCAGTCTAGGCCATTCCCACCATCTCCCACGCTCTGGCAGCACCCTCACCAATGCTGCCAATTCAACTCACCAAATGAATGGAGTATATTCAATTCCCTGAATCTTACAGCTGGAAGAGAACTACAGTTTATAAAATCCAACCCCTCATGTAATGGGGAAAATGAGGCTTCGGTGGGCACAAAGATAGTAAGAAACTTGCCCACAATCACAGAACAATGGGAATGACCGTTGGATTTGGAACCCATGTCTCTTGACTCCCAGCCCAGTGCTCTACCACACAAGACTGCCTTCTAGGAATGAAGGGGCCGCTGACCGTGTGCCATGAGCCATGCTGTGGCACTCACGGTGTGCCATGAGCCTTGCCGTGGCTGGCAGACAGCACAGCACAGGCGTCACAAGCTGGGGCCTCAGGGGATGATGGACCCAGGCATGAATCTAGCTGCACTGCTTACTCACCATATAAGCTAGAGTGAGTTGCTTTGCCTGGGACAGAATTTGCCATTTTAATGGATTAGTGATATTAACATGCACTTCACATGGTAGTTGTGCCAATTAAATGAGGTAATGTGTCTGAAGCGCTCAGAGGAGTGCCTGGTAAATAAGTAATTGCTCAAAACATGTTTTCTAAAGAAAAATAATAATAAATAAAGGCAAGGGGAGAGGTAATAAATAAAGGCAAGGGGAGAGGTGTGGGGTGGGTGCAAGTGTGGTCCCAACACTAAGCAGCACCATTTGCCTGAGGTCTATAGAAAGCAGACAATAGACCTGATAGAACCTGAGCCTCTGTTCTATCTCCTTTTACATCTGTTTTTTTGTTTGTTTTTGTTTTCTTTTCTTTTTGTTTTTGTTTTTGTTTTGAGATGGAGTTTCCCTCTTGTTGCCCAGGCTGGAGTGCGATGGCACCATCTTAGCTCACTGCAACCTCCACCTCCCGGGTTCAAATGATTCTCCTGCCTCAGCCTGCCGAGTAGCAGGGATTACAGGCATGTGCCACCACTCCTGGCTAATTTTGTATTTTTAGTAGACACAGGGTTTCTCCATGTTAGTCAGGTTGGTCTCAAACTCCTGACCTCAGGTGATCCACCCGCCTCACCCTCCCAAAGTGCTGGGATTGCAGGCGTGAGCCACTGCACCCAGCCTTATGTCTGGTTTTCATTGAGCCCTAGGGTTCAGCTCAGACAGTGCTCCCAGTAGTCTGAGGTGCAAGGTCTGGGAAGCCAAAGGAAGGAGTGGGGACTGGCGGGAAGGGATGAAGGGCCTGAGACTGGGGTGAAGCCAAAGCAAACTGTGCAGGACAAATGGAGTGGTGGAGTCCAAGATGCATTTTGCAAAAACTGTTTGCACAGCCGGAGTCAGGCCCTGGCAGGCACAGAACACCCCTCTACTGCTCCTTGGGAACTTCACTTTGAGCCCCCCATGGCCAGGACCAGAGGACCCAAGTGCCTACTAGTCTACTCTGCCCAGTATCCTAGTTACTGTTCCTGTGTGCATCCCTTCCCTCAAGGGCGTGGTTCTTGAGGGCAGGACCCAGGCCTGGTGACCTCCTGGGTCTCTCTGGCCAGCAGTGGCAATGAACCGGACCCAGTCCCTGCCCTCATTGCATTCTCAGTCTGACGGAGAGACCAGACACAGGTGGCACAGTGTAGTCAGGGCTGTGACAAAGACACAAAGGAGAAAGCAATAAACCCAGCCCAGACAGGTGGGTCGGGGGGAAGATTCCTGGAGGGGGAAATAATAAGGCAAAATGAGCCTTCCTTCCTGAGTCTTAATGATGATGAAGGCAGGCATATTTCTTGCAAAATCAGAGCAGAGAGAAAGTTATTTTTCAAAAGAGGTTAAAAAAAAAAAAAAAAAAAGATAGGTTATTCCAGGCACAGCGAACAGCGGGTGCAAAGGCACAGAGGCAGGAGCAAGCAAGATGAATTCAAGGGAATGCATGTAACTGGATAGAGCTGGCGTGGAGGGTACCTTCAGCAGCAAGAGCCACGGAGGCTGGAGAGATAGGGCCTTCTGCGCTAAACAGAAGCGTCCTGGCAGTGGGGGCCATGAGAGCAACTCATGTAACTATTTATGTGCTGGATGGAAGGATGGACACATGGACAGACAAACAGGTGGAGTATGAACTCTTCCTGTGCTGTGCTCCAGCCATGCTAGACAGCTCTTCAAATGCATCCTGCTCTCTCTGACCCCCAGGCCTTTGCACTTGCTAGCCCTGTGCATGAAGTGCTAGCCACACCCTCCCTGCTCCTCTCTGCCTGGCTCACGCCCATTCCTCCTTCAGGATACTGTGTAGTTATCACCCCCTCCACCAAGTCTTCCCTGACATCCCATCAACACCACCTGGACAGGGGTGGGTGCTTCTCCTTGGTGTTCCCAGCCCCTAGCACAGAGCTAATGCTCAGTTGCTATTTTTGGAATGTATGGTTTTCTTTGTTTTTATTTTTTTTTGAGAGGGAGTCTCGTACTGTCACCCAGGCTGGAGTGCAGTGGCATGACCTCGGTTCACTGCATCCTCCGCCTCCCAGGTTCTAGTAATTATCCTGCCTCAGCCTCCCAAGTAGCTGGGATTACAGGCATCTGCCACCACGCCCAGCTAATTTTTTTGTATTTTTAGTAGAGATGGGGTTTTACTATGTTGGCCACTACGTAGGCCTGGGCACAAACCCCTGACCTCGTGATCCACCCGCCTCGGCCTCCCAAAGTGCTGGTTTACAGACGTGAGCCACCGAGCCCAGCCAGTTTTCTATTTTATGTAACAAAAACTTATACAGGATTGACTACAAGTTCAGCACTGTTCTAAGCACTTTACTAATAGTAACTCATTAATCTTTGTAGCAACCTGTAAGATACATACTATTACCACCACTACTTGACAGATGAGAAAACTGAGCTTGTTCAAGGCCACTCAGCAAGTAATCAGAGCCAGGGTTCAAATTATAGTGGTCTGGCTCCAAAGACTGTGATCTTAGCCATTATACTATGCTGCATGTCAACCAATGAATAAACGAATGAATGAGAAAAATAGAGAAAAGAAGAAAAGATGGAATTAAAGAAGGGAGGGAAGATAGGAAAACTCTTCTGTGACCCTGCTCCACTGGGGCCAAGAAGGAAATTGAGATACCCAGGGGCAACTGTAGCCTGTCAGTGAGAAAGGTCTACCATGTGGACTCCAGACATATCCAAGGCAGGACCAGGGCTGCTCTGTAGAAAGAGCCCCAGGTGAATACTGGCTTTTATCAATAGACACATGGCAGGACACTATACAAGGATGAGAAAAGAAGCCTTGGCTCATGGTGCCACCACCCCCTGACCCCAGCCCCAGGCAGGAAGCTGAGTGGCCCGCCCCTTCCTTGGTGAGCCTGCACAAAGCCGTACTCACTGTGAAGCAGCAGAACCCGGTCCTGGGCATCAATGGACAGCCTCAGCTGACCTAAGGAAATAGCAACAGAAACAACCTTGCCTCAGCTCCCTGGTGGGTATGGTGGAAAAAACTGGAGGAAAGGTGACAGGAATGCTGTTTTGTTCGTGTGAAGCCATTCAAAGACTCACACAGTCTCTGGCTGGAGGGGACCTCAGAGTTCAGCCCCCCCCACCACATCAGGTGTCCCTTTCGAATGCCTCCAGCAGTGGTTGTCTAGCCTTGCTTGTGCCCCTCTGGTGATGGGAAGCTCACTACTGTACGGGCAGCCAGGTGGATGCTGGGAGCTCTCACTGCTGGGCCATTGTCAAATGTTGGTAAAGGTGTAGGAAAACAAGTACTCTCATTCTCTGTTGGAGGGAGTGTAAATGGAGGGTAATTTCTGCCAAGATCTACTGAAATTTAAATATGCATATTCTTCCACCTAAAAGTCTTCATTCCAAGTCACTATTGTAGGCAAACACAAACATGTGCACACAAAGGATGGCACTACAGCATTGTTTAAGGAAAAACTGGAAATACCTGAAATGTTCATCAATATAGAAATAGTGAAGTAAACCATCTATAGCTGTACATGGAATAGTATGAGCTGTTATAAAGAATGGAGGAGCTCCATATGACCTGGCAGGAGAATATTATTGAGAAAAGTTTTAGGTTTTTTCGTTTTGTTTTTGAGACAGGGTCTGGTTCTATCATCCAGGCTGGAGTGCAGTCATGTAGTCATAGCTCACTACAGCTTCGACCTCCTGGGCTCAAGCAATCCTCCTGCCTCAACCTCCCAAGCAGCTGAGACTACAGGCATGCACCACAGTGCCCAGCTATTTTTTAACTAATTTTTATAGAGAAGGGCTCTTGCTGTGTTGTCCAGCTTGGTCTCAAACTCCTGGGCTCAAGCGATCCTCTGACCTCAGCCTTCCAAAGTTCTGGGATTACAGGCACGAGCCACCACACCCCACAAAGACGAGTTTTTAAAGGAACACGCACATTTCAGAACAATACATAGGGTATGTATCTGGCAGGGGAGGGGGGTTTCTGAAAGGATGCCAAATTAAAAACAGTGATCCCTTCTAGAGAACAGACTAGGAATTGGAGGAGGGTAGTCAAGAGGAATTTCAGTCTATCCCCATTGTTGTTTTAATAATTGGAATAAATCAATGAACTATAGCATTTCTATAATTAAAAAGAAAGGAAAGAGAAAACAAAGGAAGAAGGAAAGAGGCAGGAGAAAGGAGGGGAGGAGGAGAGAGAGCAGGGAGGAAGGGAGGAGAGCAGGAAGGGAGGGGACATGTAAATAAAACAGAAGGACGGGGCTGGAAGGCAGGGCAAGAATGAGTGGCCAGGTGAAGCTTATCCCCTGGCTTTTCCATTTTTGTTTAAAGTTTTTAAAAAAAGAAAAAACAGGACAAAACTTCAGGTCATCCTCACAGACACCCAATGGCCTCCAGCCAAGACAGAGAAGAGAGAGAGGGCCACACTCCTCTTCCTCAGTGAGAGACATCGAAAATGTTTCTCTCAGTCCAGTAGACTTTCCCTGGGACCTCAAAAAGTTGCTGAACTCAGTCCACCCCATGGACAGGCACTGGAGACATCAGAGAGCAGGGCAGGGCACATCTACCAGAAAGCCCAGGCATGGCTCCATCTATGACGAACCTGGCTAGCAGTGCCCTCCCCCTTTCCAGTCACCTGTAGCGATGGGCAGCTTGCTTCCTGTGGTGGGAGCCCTTTCCCCTTTGAAAGAGCTCTGATTATTCAATGCTGCATCTTATATGAAGCCGACAGTGGTTGCTCAGTAACTTTCATTGCCCGGATCTAGTTCTGCATTCTCTGGGCTCTTTCCTCTAGACCTGAACTCCAAAGTCCTTCCACAATCCCTCGCAGCACAGTGAGACATCCCCTCATCATCCCATCTGGCACCTCTGGACACGCCTCATGAAACTAGGCTGGCGGCTGGGGCTGTGCTTTGTTGCTGGTTAGAGGACAGGTTTGGAGAACCCTTCGTGTTTCCTAACTCTGAATAAGTCCACCAATCACTGTGACCCAGACATCACTTGACCCTCATACTTCTGATGTTTAAGCTTCAGTCTCAAGTAATTCAGGCTCCCGCAAACCCTGGTCCAGCCCTTCATCCATCAGAAATATCTGCTGTTCTCCTGTCCAGGACCCAGATCTCAGAAGCCCAGGAATCCTCTTTCAGTTCCAGCCCTAACTGCCCTCTTCTTTCAGGACCACAGTGGCCATGGATGTGAGGTGGAGCTAATAATAGGGGTTATGGCACTCTCCAAGCTGTGATCAGATAACGCTGGTGGGTGAGGAGGACTCCTTGGATGAAAGGCGCCGGGAGAACTGACGGTATCATTATCTCGAAGTTTGAGCAATTACTTCACTGTGGCTCCCTAGAGTTAAGAAACCTATGAAAACTGTGCCCGATCTAGTGTGGGGTGGGAGAGAGGGAGGTTTGGAAACAGACAAATGAAGCCAGTAGTCATGGGTTGAATTTCACCAACTCAAAGACACCTATGTTTAATATGAAACATTTGTTCTGAAACTACTACCTGTGCAAAGCCAGCTCCCAAAGCCACAAGAGCCCTGTGCTCCACAACACCTATCACCTAACAAACAGTGGCCCTTTGCCCAGAAGTCAGGGTCAAGACATCTCCAGACACAAATGGTCACTAATTCCATTTAGCAAATATTTGCTGGGCATCTGCATGAGGCAGGGTAGGTACCTGCCCTCACAGGGCTCACAGCCCAGTGGCTAGGACAGGGACTTGGGCAAGGCCAAGCAGGAAGCTGGAGCTGACGAAGGGCTAGGGACAAAGGCTGACTCGGGATTGAGACGAGTCTGCACCGTACTGCACAGCTCCCATTCCAGGTCCTGCCAGCCAGGGGCTTCTCAGGAAGGCCAGGGTGCCCTGTACCCTGTTACAGCAGAGAAACCAAACCCAGCAGACCAGACTCCAGGCTCCCCAGGCCAGGACACACCAGCCCCAGTTCACAAGATCCCTCCCTCGGCCATGCCTGTCCCCTCCTTCCCCTCATCAGGCTACTCCACCAAATGTCTGACACACAGGTCCCTGAAGTCATCTTGTCCAGTCTCCTCATTTTGTAGCCAGAACAGTCATGCCTGAAATGGAAGGTGATTTGCTCTGGGCCCAGAGAATCCAGGGCTGGAGACTAGAACTCCACCCTGACTCCAGCACTCTTTCCTGTGCACAGTCTTCTGGAACACCCACAGCCCTCTAGCATGCACCTTCTCTACTGTGCCCGCTGTATTTGCCAACACAACCTTCAGGTCCAGGGGCAGAGAGAGCCATCAGGGACAGTACCAGGTGCCACAGCTTTTCTCAAGAAACCAAGAGGTTAGCTGGGCATAGTAGCACATCCTATAGTCCCAGCTGCTTGGGAGGCTGAGGTGGGAGGACCACTTGAATCCAGGAGGTTGAACCTGCAGTGAACCATGGTCACATCACTGCACTCCAGCCTGGACCTTGGGGAACAGCGTGAGACCTGTCTCAAAGAAAAGAAAAGAAAATGAAAAAAAGAGAGGGCAGCCTCCTAGAAATGTCTCCAATCTAGAGAAAGAAACCTCCAGGTGAAGGGGAAGTTGGGCTTAATCCCTGGAGTCTTCAGCTCACCTAGGCACCAGCTAATTTGGCATCCTTTCAGAACCGCCCCCCACCCCGCCACTCGCCTCCCTCCACAGATACATACCCTATGTATTGTTCTGAAATTTGCTTGTTCCCTTAAAAATTTGTCTTTGTGGGGTGTGGTGGCTTGTGCCTGTAATCCCAGCACTTTGGGAGGCTGAGGTGGGAGGATCGCTTGAGCCCAGGAGTTTGAGACCAAGCTGGACAACACAGCAAGAGCCCTTCTCTACAAAAAATTAATTTAAAAAATAGCTGGGCACTGTGGTGCATGCCTGTAGTCTCAGCTGCTTGGGAGGTTGAGGCAGGAGGATTGCTTGAGTCCTGGAGGTTGAAGCTGTAGTGAGCTATGATTGCACAACTGCATTCCAGCCTGGATGACAGAACCAGACCCTGTCTCAAAAAACCAAAACCTAAAACTTTTCTCAATAATATTCCCGCCCCTACACCTCTGGTTTTTTCAACACTCCCAGTTCCTCCCTAGACTCGGGGAGTGTTCGGGCTAAACGGCTTGAAGTCATCCTCATCAAGGTTGGGCAGGGCCCTTGGACAGGGCATGTTCCCTGTTCCAATGAGACCGCAGTTGGGCACCAACACTATGTGCAAAAGGTGGTGATGGATGCCCAGAGAGGCTGTAAGCATGTACCAGGGCCCAGAGCCAAAGGGAAAATAGACAGGGCCCCATATGGCAGGAAAAATACTGGACGGGAGTCAGCTTCAGAAAGCCTGGAAAAGGCAACAAACCCATATTCTGCTGGGCACAGGACTTGAAGAGCTCAGACTTACTGGGCACCATGGAAATGGATGTGGACACCAGCTAAAGAAATTCAATCTGGCAGATAACACTCAATAGAGGACCATAGGAAGATGAACTCTAACCCGCAGGCCACCATTAGAAAGAGACATACTCAGACAGTAAAGGAAGTAGATGGGGACTGCCCACCTTTGCTAGACTCAGGGATCAGCTGGAATGTGTCCCAGGGGGAGCCCATGCCACCCTGAGATGTGCAGAGAATATATCTATGATGGACTTGCCTGGTTAGCATGAAGCAGCAGGCATCCTAAAATCCAATTCACCCCAGAAGCTGCTGCCCATTTAAGAACTGTCACATGTTAAAAGCTACAGGAAGGGTGATAATATCCAGATGAACATACAAAGGCAGCTGGTTCTACATGGAGCCTAGCCAGCCACTAACATCCACAGATTTCCCCTCCATTTATGAGGACACGTCTGTACTCAAGTCTTGCTCACAGGAGAGAGGGAGCCCAGCCAGATGCCAGGCACGCCCTCTCTCTGTGGTCTTCAGCTGCCTCATCCGCACCCCAGCCCTGATCCAGGCTCAGAAAGGGTTAAGCATGTGTTTACCAATTTCACTGCCTGCTTGATCTAAGGGAGAAATGGTAGGCTATAGTGGCACTGGGAAACAGGCAGCCACACAGCTCTACGGACATAACCCAGGAGAATCTCCCATGGCTACTGTGTTAAAAGAGGGAGAACCTTGAGTTCCATTCAAAAAAGTGGCCCTGGTTTGTGAAGGTGAGGACATAGGACTCACAGTGCCGGGATAAAAATTTTGATGGGTCAGTTCAATCCCCTGGACTCTCTGCTTCCTGTGAAAGCTGATACTAATGTGGTTTCCCGAGCTCTTTTTCCTTCCAGAAAGAGATTGCTCTGGCCAGCATAAGTCAGAAATTCTATTTTTCAGCATAAACTAATAAATTAGCATTCAGGTCTCTTGATAATTTAGATTCCCATGGATCACTCACAAGGGATTCTAGGTCCATCTGGGCAAGCTGGTAAAATAAAACTCCTGAATCTACTGCAGTCAGCATCTAATCTTGGCTAGCAGTCCTGTGGGGGCTCAGACCCAAACATCCTACAGGCTTCATGCACATCTCAACCCAGAGTTCAGGGCCATAGTGAACTAACAGGCTAGGCACACACATGGAGAGAACAAAGTCAGTGTTTCTTAGAGGTTTACTAGGTACTCAGCACTTTACTAAAAGCTTTTTATTTCCTTTATTCCTCATGATAACTCCATGAAATGGTTACTACTTTTTTTCCCAATTTACAGGCAAGGAAGCTGAAGATTATTAAGAGGTAAACAGGTTGGCTGGGCATGGTGGCTCACACCTGTAATCCCAACACTTTGGAAGGCTGAAGCAGGATGATCACTTGAGGCCAGGAGTTTGAGACCAGTCTGGGCAACATAGCGAGACTCTGTCTCTCCAAAAACTTTTTTTTTAAAAATTAGCCAGACATGGTGGTGTGCACCTATAGTACCAGCTACTCAGGAGGCTGATGCGGGAGGATCACCGGAGCCCAGGTGGTTGAGGCTGCAGTGAGCCATGATCACACCACTGCACTCTAGCCTGGGCAACAGAGTGAGACCCCAGCTCAAAAAAAAAAAGAGCTAAAACAGGTTGTCCAAATCACACAGCCAGTAAGTAGCAGAGCTGGGGTTTGCATTTAGGCAGTCCAGGGCCCCCACTGTTAGCCTCTCTATACCTATGATGGGTTTAAAATTTGTCAACAAAGTCTTTGATACTCTTCCTTTCAAGAGGTGAAGCCTAGTTCCTCCCTTCAGACATGGGCTGGACTTAGTGACTTGCTTCTAACAAACAGAATGTGGTGGAAATTACAATGGATGACTTTCAACATTAGGATATTAAAGGCATTATGAGTTCCTTCTTTTTTTAACAGCTGTATTGGGATATAATTAACATATCATACATTTCATCGATTTTATTTATTACTGAGATGGAGTCTCACTCTGTCACCCAGGCTGGAGTGCAATGATATGATCTCAGCTCACTACAACCTCTGCCTCCCAGGTTCAAGTTATTCTCCTATCTCAGCCTCCCGAGTAGCTGGGATTACAGGCATGCGCCACCCACACCTGGCTAATTTTTTGTATTTTTAGTAGAGACAGAGTTTCACCATGTTGGCCAGGCTGCTCTCGAACTCCTGACCTTAGATGATCCACCCACCTCAGCCTCCCAAAGTGCTGGGATTGAGCCACTGCGCCCGGCCACACTTCACCAATTTAAAGCATGTAATTTTCTTTTAGTATATTCACAGGATTCTGTAATCAACCACCTCTAACTAATTTTAGAACATTTTAATCCTCTCCTAAAAGAAATCCCATACTCTTTCTCAGTCACATCCTATTCCCTTCTCCCCTCAGCCCCTGTCAGCCACTAATCTGCTTTCTGTCTCTAAGGACTTGCCTATTCTGGATACTTATGTAAATAGAATCACACAACACGTGGTCTTTTGTGATTGACTTCTTTCACTTAGCATAATGTTTTCAAGGTTCACCAAATACGTATCGGTATTTTATTCCTTTTGTGGCCAAATAATATTCCATTGTATGGATATACCACATTTTGTTTATCCACTCATCTGGTGATGGATATTTCAGGTTATTTCGACTTTTTCGCTATTATGAATAATGCCATTTTGAACACGTGTGTACATATGTTTGTGTGATCATGTGTTTTCATTCTTCTTGGATTTATACCTAGGAGTAGAATTGCGGGGTCAAATGGTAACTCTACATTTAACTGTTTGAGGAACTGCCAAACTTTTCCAAAGTGGTTGCGCCATTTTACATTCTGGCTGGCAATGTACAAGGGTCCCAATTTCCCCTC